>NC_065446.1:31927625-32238385 GCF_917563875.1 Diabrotica virgifera virgifera
GGTATCGGAGCCCGTATAACGACTAATAAATTTCGCAATCACTTGCGTCGTGCAAAGTGGCTATGTTCAAATATCATAACAAAATTTCATCAACTATTTATAAAACACTTACCAGTGAAAGATTCTTTAGCTTTGAATAAGCGAGATCTGCGGCACTCATACTAGGCACAGTTTGATGAGCTTTCACATTGGCATGAAACAATCATCTCTTCTATGTAAATAAGTCCAAAAATATAATATGAAAACTATTTAAAAAGGCAGTATAACCATTAACTAACTTTTTGTTTGTTGTTTCTCTTCCTACAAATTTTAAAACGCAAGAAGCATACATTATAACCAAACGCAGTCCCACAGCTGTGCCACAGCTGCCATATTGGATAATTTTTGTCATGTCATTTGAACATCCAATCAGAACAAAGTTATAATGCGCATGCGCCCGGTCGCTAGGTTTTCCCATATAAAATTTCACCGTCATTACGCCCGTAAAGAAGTATAACTTCAAAAAACGAAGTTACAATCAACTTCCGGTATAACCGGAAGTAGCAAAGAGACCAAAATATTTTCATTAAATAGTTCACACCTCAAAACCCCTATATTCCATTTTCATAATTTTCTTTACTTTAGTTCTCGAGATATTTCTAATAGGCCCTTTATCTGCCTCACCCTATATAATTTTACCCATTCGACAGGAATTTGAAAGAAAGGATCGTCGAATTTCCCAGAAAACGATAACATACACAGGGCCAATTTGGCCCTTTAGACTTCTATGGTAGATTTGTTAAAAAAACATTTAATAAATTTAGTTAACAATATTTTTTTGTGTTAAATAAGGCTTTGTATCAAAATATTAAAAGTCATAAAATATGAAAATATTATTGCCTCAAATAAAAAACTACCATAACTTTAAACCGCAACAGGGGCCAAATTGGCCCCTCCGACTTTCTACTGTTAAAATTGTTGCATAATAATAAAATTGCGTTTTTATAATATGCTTCCAATAGTGGTAAGAAATAGTTCATTACAGTACAAAAAATAGTAAATTCGTTTTATAGCTACCGGTTTACATGTATATTTTTGTATAGATCAAATTTACTGAGCACAACTACTGTTTAACAACACAATCGCAGTGAAGGACAAAAATAAAAATAAACGAAAATATGTACTTTTAAAACAAGAAATTGGACTTCGTAAGTCTTAGGTTTTCACCCAACGTGACCAAAAGTGGAACTGGAAGTAAAAATTTGAACTCTTCGTGTAACTTTGCATCGATTGATACACAATTTCACTAATTTTGAGTAATTTTCTCAAACTTCAGGTCATAACTTTTTAACCGGAAATGACCTCAAAACCGGAACTAAATATTCGAGGTCGACTTTTAAATACGCGATGCACCTTTTTAACCGAAAGTGATATAAAAACCAGAAGTAAACCTTGCTAAGGTGCCTCGAGTAATAAGCGCTTGTACTATTTTAGCGACTTTAAAACAGTACTTCCAGTTTCAACTCTGCAACCGGAGGTCTGAAGTTAAATTTCTCATCTTTAATACATACCATTGAGTTATAAGCTCTGACTCGATGCCTCATTTGTCATTCTATCAGTTCTAATAACGTAGGAGTTATATTCGCGGACAGACAGGCATGATTCCGGAAGTATATATTTGTTGTCGTCTTTCTAAGGCTCGTCGAATCATATATCGCTTGTACTAGTTCGGCGACTTTAAAACAGTAGTTCCGGTTGGAACTCTAAAGCTGGAAGTCTGAGGTCAAGTTTCTCAGCTCTAATACAATCTTTGGGTTATAACACAGCCTCCTATATTTACAAGCCATGAAGTAGAAATTTGGCAACGTCAAATGGTAGTCCTATTCGAGTGTGGCCAGATGATTGCAGTGCATTGTAAATGTGTGGCAGCTATGTGTAAATTATATTTTTGTAATTAATATTAAGTGTTTTAATGTGTCTAGGAAGTTATTTAAATTATCTTATTGGACTAATATTATTGATATTGTACTACAGGTTGAAATAAACTCAAAGTACCTAAGTAAAAACAAATAACATAAACATTGTTACGTTATGTGTCGAATTTTATTCTCAGTATTTACAAAGAATCTTTGGTATTTATTAACGCAATGTTTAATTATTTTTTATATTAATCCTTGAGGCAATAAAATCACAGTTTTTGCGACAACTGTGGGTTTATTCTGCGGTTAATATCGTAATAGTCGAAATGCCACGAAAGCTTAAATGTTTTATTTTTTCATTTATAGGTGCCGAGACATTACCTCGATGCCAAAGTAAGTACACCAGTATTCTGAAGTTAATAATTTTAAATAGTTTAACTAAAAATGAAAACAATAGTGAACATGCAAAAAAAGCAGATATGTAGGTAAACGTAAAAATAAAAAAATAAAAGGAACTGTTGAAACTGTACCCAAAAAAGAAAATTATCAACATTAACAAAATAATAGTCATTTTTAGTCGAGTCCAACTTAAGTGGCATTCAGACTGATTGTTATCTCTCAATATAATGTTTCAAATCAGTATCGTTAACTTTGTAAAATTTACTAGGTATTCTTATCGACAATAATCGATAATCGTAAATGGTCCTTGCATACTACAGTCGGAAAAATGAAAGAATACCCATGAACGAACATATAAAACACGCTGTATTTTCCTGTCACCGTGTCACACAAAAGATTGGCCAGCGCAAGTACATGTAATAATAATTGTTACATGTACTTGCACTGGACAATTTTCTTTGTGACACGGTGACAGGAAAATACAGCGTGTTTTATATGTTCGTTCATGGGTATTCTTTCATTTTTCCGACTTTAATTCCCTAGAAAGAAACTAACCTCAGTAACTAGCCTTCCTAAGTAAGAAACTTGCTTTACAATAAGATCTGTTTCAAAGAAAATAAATTTATCATCTGCAAAAATGGCATATTTATCATTGTTTAAGTATCATCTTCGATATGGGCATCATTTTTGGGGTTCTAGTACAGCTGCCCAATTTGATACTACTTTTAATTTACAAAAAAGAGCAATATCGTTATCTATTTGATATCAAAAAACACATCATTGCAAGACCTACTTAAAAAATCGCGGAATTTTGAGGCTTTCCTCTATATACGTATATTTTAGAAACTGCTTTTTGGATTCACGAGCATCTAAACATTTTTCCTGAAAGACCTGATCATGGCTACTCTTTTTAATTTTACTAATTTAAGATTGTTTTGTGCTGTTGGTTTATATTTTTATATTATTTCACTTTTTGTTAGCTTTGTCCATAAAATTGTACAATTTTCAGTGACACTAGTGATTACAACGTTAAATTAAGTTATAATGTAAGCCCTTCGTCTGTTACTGTAATAATAATAAAATTAATAACACATATAGTTGTGCACTGAGCGAGAAAAGTATCTAATGAAAAGTGTTTTTTATACTTTAAAGAATATTGTAATTCATAATGTTTGATTTACGACTCCCTGTATGCATTTTTATGGCTTGTATACTGAGTACATACCTGTATTTTCTCTTACACATCTGTAATCTGCTAGGTACTACACATTATTAATTATTAAAACACTAGATTCTAAAAATTAAAAATATTGACTATTCCTATACATTTCTAACATTTGTATGAAAAATAAATATTATTACTAAAAGTTTAACTTATTTATTTCATACTTTCCTTTTTAAATTTCAATTTAATTAAAATTTCTCTTATTTGTGCAATTTTAAAAAGAGATTCATGCATTTTATTTAAAATATTCCGTTATGAAACGGACCACCAATTCTCCTTCGTAGGACTACCTAAATCACGTGTTGCGACGTTGCCTTTTTTACTTCATGGCTTGTAAATGTAAGAGGTTGTGGTTATAAGCTTTAATTCGACACCTCATTTGTCATTTTATCCGGCCTAATGTCGGAGGAGTTATGTTAACAAAATCTTTGGGACAGACAGAGATAAATAATTCAAGGTTTTCACATTTTTTCAAAATGTGAAATAATGTCAAAATGGCAATAACTGGCATTAAAAAATGAGATATTTGTGCAGTTCGATTTATCAGCATATTTGTTCATCATATCAGAATTTTGTAAATATTCGGTCAACTTATTTATGTTATGTCAAATAGTAGTAACTAAAATATAGGAATTAAATACCAAATACTGAATGCCCGAACACGTTTAATATAATTTAAGGAGTTTGGTGCTATCTATGAACTTATTCTTCTACATCAAGTGCCGTCTCCCAATCGGAGGTTGGATATCATCATCACTATCTTTACTCTATCTACCGCTGCTCTGAAGAGTGTTATTGAAACCAGTCCCTTAAATTTTTTAACCATGACACTCTCCTATTCCTATTATTCCTTATTCCTCTTATCTTTCCCTCTATTATCAGTCTTAGCATTTCATATCGCAGTCTCCTCATAACCTCAGATATTGTAACTGTCTTATTTTTATTATGTTTATTATTTCGTATTATTTGCCCATTTCTGTTAATACTTCCCGTGTTCGCTTTGTTTTGCGTCGATGCAATAGAAATCATACTTCTGTAACACCACATTTCAAATTTAAATGACTGTAGCTTATTTATGTGTTCTTGCTTCAATGTCCAGCTTTCAAGTCCATATTGCAACAGTGTTAAATTCTAAATATAGACAAAAATGAGGACAACCGAACTTACAGGTACGTATCAGAACTGTCGTCCTTCATGTGTGGAAGCAATCACTGCAGTTAGTAAGTTTAATCAGTACAATTATAGTTTGAAATATCTAAGATCTGAGACCGTGATCTAAGGCTGTGGTCTCCAATACTCGCTGTACGGCGTCTGTTGGATACCGGCGGCTATCTAATTACCGCCAGCTTATTACCGAGGGCCGAAAGTCCCTTAGAGTAAATAAAAAGTTTCTTTTGAATGAGATATTTGAAATTAAAAATTACACTCAATTTTCTCTTTTTATTTTCACCCCTTTAACTTATTAAAGCAAAAATCAGACTGCTATCTTGCTATCTATCACCAACATAATTCCTGTCATTTGACATGTTTTACGTGTCGGACTTATTAAAATGCCTAACATATTTGTCGGACCAACATTTTTTCATATATTGTATAAAGTTTGCTATTGAATAAACTTAAAAACAACCTGTTAGTTTTCGCAATTATAAACGTATCAGGCTAGTACCACAATTAAAATCACGTTCCACAATTAAAACTTTCCCTGTTCCAATGTTCCCATATATCAAAGTTTGTCCGAATAGACACCGTTAAGCTATTAACCAATTTTTAACTTGCTGTTAATAAACTTTTTTTGGTACGCGGGACCCAGGTCTTAGATGTAGAAAATTTTTGAGTTTCATTATTCAGGTATAAAAACGGCTGGAGTAAAGTGATCAGTCATGTCAGTATAAAAAACGATAGGATTAATATTATTTGACTGTTTTAAATTAGCTTGAGTTTTTATATGTTGATTTATATTTAATGTTTATTAAAAACTTTTGATATTCAATGTGTGATTTTATTGGGAGGAGCCCGCATTCCAACTGGAACCAGGGCCCGCTGATCTATCAGTACGCTACTGTATTGCAATATTGAAAACACGTAGCATCTCAGAGCTCTCACTCTCAGTTCTAATCTAAGGTGTTTATTGCAAATAATTGTTTTCGTTTTTACAAACGCATTTCTTGCTATTTCTATCCTGACCCATATTTCTGTCGTTTGATCATTATTTTCTGAAATCCAGATTCCCAAGAATTTGTATTTATCAACCCCTTTCTATCGGTACGTTTCCCAAATGTGCGTTTCTTTGTATATTTGTTTTGTTAGTTATTATCATATATTTAGTCGTTTTTATATTTATTTTTATTCTATATTTTTCATAGAAACTGTTTTGTTTTGTTAAGTAGTAGTTGGAGTTGTTCAGCAGAACTTGCCATAATCACGGTGTCATGTGCATATCTTACGTTGTTAATATTTCTTTCGTTAATTATTATTATAATATGTACTTCAATTTCACGTAGTAATGCTTCTTTAAAAATGAATTCACTATATACATTGAATAGTAATGGAGACATAATCCATCCCTGCCTAACTCCTCTCCTGATTTCAATTTCTGGACTGGGTTCGTTATCTATTACAATTTGTGCTCTTTGATTCTTGGTCCTCAACTGATAATTAATGTTATTTTGACGTAAAATGTGCGTTTACATAAGGTAAAAATTTTAAAAATCGGCTATCAGATATGGAACGGTGTAAACTATTCAATGGCCGCAGCCGTACCTATTGACCATTCCAGGTCACGTGACTTTCGACACCGTTGCTGAGGGGCAAAAATTGTGTTTTTGGTGTTATTTTTGCTATTTTCTCGTTTTATTATAAAAAATCTGCGATTTTAACTACAAAAATTTTAAATATTGGATATAGGACACCCTCGTAGAGGATGCAAAAACAAGGTATAATCAGAAAATCAGTTTTCTTGGCCCATATCGTCGTTCTGTTTACAGTGTATTGTGATTATAGTGATTTAAAACATTTCGGTCTTTAAATGCGGTTGGTATTATAAAACTTACTTTATCTCTTTTACCTTTACTGGAATACTTTCAAACTGAACAAAACGCTAGTATTTTAATCATATTCTTAAATTAAACAAAGGTTTTCTAAACTTAACCTAGTTTGTTTACAATATTTTGCCCATCAGTCGCTGTCAAATGACGTCACCCTGGAATGGTCTATTCGTCAACATCCATCCGCGAATGTGATGTTTATTTGTAGCACGGTAATTATTTCTACAAATTTTAGTAAATCTTTTTTTTTGACAATATTTCTTGAGCCAAACTACAATAATTACTTAAGTAAAAATAAAGACGTTTTACCAATTTTGACAAATATTTTATAGAACAGTGATAGCTTTCCATCTACATATTCAATAGCACATAACTGAAAGCACTATGTAGAGGGGCCGTAAGAAGCAAACGAATTAATAACACTTATTTTATTTAATATTAAATATTAAACTTACTGCTAGTATATTATAAAAACGCTTAGATTCCCTCAAAATCAATTTGAGTGTCAAGTATGTATTGTAATGTCTACAGTACTTAAAATTAATATCACTATACACAAACCAAAGATCCCCGAGAAATTAAAATTTTAAAGATTTTGCAAAAAGCGCAGCAGTAGCTTGAGTTTTATCACCATTGAATCGTTTTAGTTCAAATATCACTTGTTCTCTACTAAATCCCATGCTAACGAGATCGCTAATATCAGCTTCTGTGAAATTGGAAAAAGTTTCATTTTGTGTAGGAGTAGTGGCAGCACTGGCGGCATTGCTTGTAGAAGCTCCAAAAGGCGAAGAATCTAAAAAATGAAATAAATATTAATACCGTCGTACTGTTGTACAGTTTATAGTGGACTGGATCTTTGTCTTATATACAGCTAGTCGCAAAAATTATGAACATAAAACATAATAAAAACAACAGAAACAAATAAACTGGGTTAATCACTTACAGTTCAGGTGCCCATCAGAACATGTCTTATAAAGACAAACTAAAAATTAACCTTAGAAAGAATATCATATAAAGTCAAATTATACTATAATAAACCCTAAAGGCTCTAGCCAGTTGATAGTGAAAAAGGCCCCCAGAGATATTCCATTCCAGTCATAAAAATACCATGTTGTCTACCCATAACCCCCAAAAAATTAAAACGTGTTTTTTCGTTTTTTGGCGGTATATTCGGTTCTAATAATTGTAGAAACTTATTTTTTTGAAATCTTGAAATTTTTAAATTTGTAAAGAATTTGGCCCCAACTTAACCCCGAAAAAAAATATATGCAATACAGTCGATGTCGCTTATTAGAATACCAGTTATTATAGAAATATCCCGCTTTAAGGAATAGAAATTTGAGGTCACGACACGTTTCTACTTGCCAGTAATGGTCTGTTATTAGAATATCCCGGTTATATGAATACGTCTGCTTGGCACGAAGGTTATTCCAATAAGCGGGTTCGTCTGTATTTTTGGATGTCAAATTATCTCCATTATTTTTTCAGATTTTTATAGGTTTATACGAAAAGTCATTTTCTTATACTAGTCCTGTCGCCAGTGGGGGTACAACGGCCTCCTTAATTCAGATGGACTTACCCAAGTTTTTTTTTATGTATTTTGACCCGTAGAACACGAATTTTTTGGGTAACAGTTGATCCGGATGTCGATAAGATTGTTATAAACAAAGAACTTGAGGAATTACATAACAGCGATTTTTCGCAAAATTTTTTTGTATTCTTTGAGTGATTCTCAGCAAAAAATTGTCTTACAAGTTTTTTTTGTAGGATGCATAGGTTACATGTATTGATAACAAAGATATGGTCAAATAAACAGCTACCAGCGGAGTGGAATAGTGGTATTATTGTACCATTACATAAAAAAGGGAATCAGTTAGAATGTGGAAACTACCGTGGAATCACGCTGCTGAATGCAGCATACAAAATAATGTCCAACGTCATTTATGAAAGACTTAGACCACACGCTGAAAAAATAGTTGGCAGGTACCAAAGTGGCTTCTGTAGACAGAAGTCAACAATAGACCAGATATTTGTTCTGCGACAGATCCTTGAAAAAACAAGTGAACATAACATCGAAACACATCATCTCTTCATAGACTTCGAAAGCGCATATGACAATATAAACCGAGAATTCTTAATAAAAGCAATGAAAGAATTTAATATACCAACACAACTAATAGAACTGATAAAAGAATCTCTAAAAGTAGAAAGTAAAATCCGGATACAAAACGAACTAACGGAAACAATAGATGTGAAAAAGGGACTACGCCAGGGAGACGCTCTATCATGCATCTTGTTCAACATTGTACTCGAGAAAATAATGAGGGACACAACAGTCAATACTCGAGGAACAATAATTAATAAAAGCGTGCAAATACTAGCATTTGCAGATGATGTTGACATAATCGCAAGATCAAGAAGAGAAATGATAGAGGCATTCAATCAAATAGAACGAGCTGCACAAAATAGTGGCCTGAAAATCAACCAGAACAAAACAAAATATATGCAGGTAAGTAAAAACACAGAAATAAGGCAGCCACAAAATATAACAATAGGAGAATACAACATTGAGGGGGTAAAAAACTTTACATACTTGGGATCCCTAGTCACATCTGATAATAACGTAGCAGAGGAAGTGAAGAGGCGAATATTTATTGCCAATAAAAGTTATCATGGCTCAATTCGGCAACTAAGATCAGACAACGTCGCAAGGAAAACAAAATGCCAAATATACAAAACCCTAATAAGACCGGTACTCACATACGGCTCAGAAACCTGGACACTCACTAAAAGAGAGGAAACATTGCTAGCCACCTTTGAAAGAAAAATCTTGCGACACATATATAAGGGCACAAAAGAAAATGGAATTTGGCGTAGAAGGTACAACTTTGAACTATACGAAATATACCAGGATCCAGATATCATAACATTCATTAAAATAGGACGGCTGCGTTGGATGGGACATGTAGAAAGAATGGAAGAAGGCGAAATACCAAACAAAATATTCAAACAGATGCCAGTAGGAAAAAGAACAAGAGGAAGACCGAAGCTGAGATATTTAGAACAAATAGAAAATGATATAAAAATCTTAAAAATAAAAAACTGGAGAAAAAAAGCACGAAACAGATCAGAGTGGAGAAGAATCCTGGAACAGGCCAAGACCCAGAAAGGGCTGTCGAGCCAATGATGATGATGATGATAGGTTACGAGATAAACGCGGTTGAACTTTCAAAAAATCGAAAAAGTGCAATTTTTGAACCCGAATAACTTGATTAAAAAATAAAATAGCAATTCTGCTTACTGCATTTGAAAGTTCAAGTTAAATTCTATCGGTTGTGATTATTTGCATTGCTAAAAATTAAGTTTTTATTTGTTAAACAAAGCCATAAAGACATAGTATTTCCCGTGCCCAATGCATGCGTTTTAATGTACGTAATGTACGTAATCTACGTAGAAATTGTGTGTATGCGCGCCTACTCGTTCGATTTCAAATGAGAAATGCATTGAAAACATCATTCAATCACTATGTGTTTATAGCTTTGTTTAACAATAAAAAAATTAATTTTTTGCAATGTAAGTAACCGAAACCGATAGAATTTGACTTCAACTTTCAAATGCGGTGAGCAGAATTGCTATTTTCTTTTTCAATCAAAAGTTATTCGGGTTCAAAAATTGCAATTTTTCGATTTTTTGAAAGTTCAACCGCGTTTATGTCGAAAACTATGCATCCTACGAAAAAACTTGTAAAATAATTTTTTGCTTAGAATGACCCAAAAAATACAAAAAAATGTTTTGTTTTGCAAAAAATCGCTGTTATGTGATTCCTCAAGTTCTTTGTTTATAACAATCTTATCGACATCCGGATCGACTGTTACCCAAAAAATTCGTATTCTACGGGTCAAAATACATAAAAAAAATTTGGGTAAGTCCATCTGAATTAAGGAGGCCGTTGTACCCCCACTGGCGACAGGACTATACATTTTACTGTATTTTCTTTAACCGTTATGACTCGGGATCAATTTTAAAATCAATCTCTGCCTTGATTTTCTCCAAGTACAAAAAAAAGTTTCGTCCCCTAGCTGCACCAACAACCTCAAAAAGATTAATCATCATCATGCAACTTCATCTGTCCACTGCTGAGCATAAGTCCCTCCCATTTTTCGCCACTCTCCACGGTTATGGGCGTCTTGTTGCAATTTCTTGGATATTCGTTTAATCTCGTCCATCCAGCATGTTGGTGGTCGTCCTCTGCTGCGTTTGTCTTCTCTTGGGCGCCAGTCAATTAGTTTTCTGTTCCATCTTAAGTCTTTCAGTCTCGCTATGTGACCTGCCCAGTTCCATTTCAGCTGGGCTATACGTTCGACGACATCAGTGACACCTGTTCTTTTCCTTAGGTCTTGGTTCCTTATTTTGTCTTTTTTTGTCACGGCGAGAATCGATCTTTCCATTCGCCTTTGTGCCACTCGCATTTTTAGTGCTGTTGTTTTTGTGAGCGTGAAAGTTACTGCTTCGTGTGTCATAATAAAAAGAACGCATTGACCAAAAGAATTAAAACACGTTTTTTCGTTTTGTGGCGATATTTTCGGTTCTAATCATCGTAAAATAAACTTCTTCTTTAAACCTTTACATAGAAGTAAAAACTTCAAAATAAGTTATCAATCAAGTAGCACAGAAAACGACAATAAATATCGTTCCCATACCACCAGATTGACAACAGGTGGAACTTTCTCTGGTTACTACCCCCCGTGATTTTCAAAAATTATAAATCATACGGGTGCCGAGACGAAATTAAGATGAGGGAATTTTAAACAATTCACGTCCTATCTGCTCAGCGTGGTAAAAGTTCCAACGAGAAAGACTCCTTAGTACTCCACAAAAGAGTAAATGAATTAAAAATGTATAAACATTTTCAATTTCTTTGCAATCCGAAAATGCGGCAGCATTATACTCTAGTTAAATCGGAGAAAGCAGGAAGAGTCTATACCGGTTTCGGCTATTTTTTACCCTCATCAGTAGTCCCATATCCTCTTCTCTCCAATTTAACCAGGTAACTCGCTTTGGGCCGTTCCGAATTGCAAAGAAAAAAATGCCGCGGATATCCTAGAGACATCTACCGAGAAACAAAATAAGTTATCAATCAAGTAGCGTTCCCATGTTGGGAACGATATTCATTGTCGTTTTCTGTGCTACTTGATTGATAACTTATTTTGTTTCTCGGTAGATGTCTCTAGCATATCCGCGGCATTTCTTTCTTTGCAATTCGGAACGGCCCAAAGCGAGGTACCTGGTTAAATTGGAGAGAAGAGGATATGGGACTACTGATGAGGGTAAAAAAATACCCGACACCGGTATAGACTCTTCCTGCACTCTTCGATTTAACTAGAGTCTAATGCTGCTGCATTTTCGGATTGCAAAGAAATTGAAAATGTTTATACATTTTTAAAAACTTCAGTTTGTATGATGGTATAAAATTTTATTATTAAAACTTTCTTAAAAAAGTGTCGTCCAAATGGAGTAAAAAACAGAACATTTTCGATCTGATTCAGATCATCCTCAGTGCATTCCGTAAAGTAAATGAAACTAGCACAGTAGTTGTAATGGTGACATCAAAATATATGGTTTAGTTTAAACATTTATGGTAATTAAAGTGACCCTAGGTCGATGTTATAAGATTCATTTTAAATACAGTCAAACCTGCCATATCCGGATCAATGTAGCGACAGACCGATCCGGATATGAAAAAATCCAAATATCAAGACCACTACTTATTTTATAGTCTCTGAAACGTTTTCTCCTTCATACATTCCAGTAATCAACGCCGTCAATAACTTTCGTCGATAGACACGTTTTATAGATTCTATAGTACATTATTTCGCCATCTTTTAGTTCTTCTTTTAGTGCGTTGTCCAACAGCAGGACTGCCTTTCTCGGTAGATTTCGGTAGATCCGGACGGCGCAGAACCGTCCGGATATGGGGAGGTCCGGATATGGCAGGTTGTACTGTACTTGAAGAGCAACATGGCTTCCTTGCTAGACTTAAGAGTAGGTTCTTATCAGTTCGAATGACATAGACCAAATGTTTCATTAGAAAAATAAAAAAAGCAGCAAAAAAATTAACTTTTACATTAAATGAATGATAACAAATTTTACAAATACTTTTATTTAACCAAATATTTGATATAAGAACTACTTGACAGGAAGAATGACTAGAAGGATCGATTTAATTATTTCTATTGGGAGTGTTTTGTTTCTTGTTTCTCTTGTTCTGAGACGAACTACTGTAGGAAGTGGATTGGTTTTCTCGGGGTCGTTTACTCTCTGAAAGAGATAATAAACTTTATTTGGGATCAGGTTTATTCCGTCATAGTAATAATGAGATTATGGTAAGTAAGTGAATCATGTCATTAAGAATAGAATCATGTGAAAACAAAATATGAATATAGCAGAAATTGTGTCATAAGAATAATAGAAAAGTAAATAATAAAAAAACTTGATAACATTTAGTTAATGAGTGAAATCATATAAAACTGGTTTTTGTATCTACTGACTGAAATTGATTGCTATCTGAAGCATTTAACTCTAGTTAAATTTTTAAAAGTACATGTAGGGGAGACCGGGGCAAAACGAGGCTCGGGCAGAACGGGGAATGCATCAGTGTGCATAACTTATAGTCGTCATAATATCGGCAATAGAAATTCATAGCAATTCTAACGAAAGTGGGTTGACTCACTTCAGTCATTAGAAAGAAACTTCTAGTCACGTAGTGTGCTTCTTTACAGACATAAAATCCGTTTTTTTTTTGTTTTGTTAAAAATGTTTGTGATATTTATAGAAGTGCTATAAGGTGAGTATAAGTTGTATCACGTTTTTCATTCAAATATGATAGATATGTTACTGAATTTTAATATTGCGTGCTGTGAACCGTTTTATATCTTTTACGTTAGAAATTACTACTTTTATTTGAAATTATGTCTGTTGGGGCAAGACGGGGTATTATCCCATGGGCAAGACGGGATATTATCCCATCTTGCCCCGCTCTCCTAAATTGCCACTACTTTACAGCATTTAAACTTTGTAAGAAGAATCTGACTAAAACTAATAAAAAAAATCAAAGAAAACGAAAGAAGGAAACCAGATGGACACTGACTCATCAGAAGATGATAAAGATTGTGGTTGCATCTAATGTGGATACTTATATTTGCAGTCAATTGAGGGATGGGTAGTGTGTAGTGTCTGTAATGGATGGGCTCATAATTCCTGTGCAGGTGTTGAGGATGAAGACGAAGTTGATCATATTTAAGAACGCGACCAGCCTGACTAAAATACATTCCCATTTTGCCCAGTTTTATTTCTATGATTTTTTTTCTTAAGTATACCGTTTTGCCCCGGTCTCCCCTATAGGTGAGTAAAGAATATTCTCGAGAATGGGAATATTCTCAGTAAAAAAATTCTCGCGAGAATATTATTTACCCCCCTGCAATTTACTGACAAAGGACGATAAGTAGACAACCAGGTGCTGATTAATAAGAAGTTTAAGTAGATAGATCAAATATATAACACGAGCTGCGACGCCAGGTCGCAAAATAACACTAACCACAAATTCCTGTCCTGAACGGCTTGCATCCAATCTTGGCATATCCGCTTAAGGTCATCTGTCCATCTTGTTGATGGTCGTCCTATGCTTCGAAAGGCCAGACTGGTCCTGTCTGGGCCTCCAATTGAGAATACGTTTCCTCCATCTGCCGTCATGCCCTATCCAGTTCCATTTCAAGGTCGATAGTCTTTTGATTGCGTCGGTTACTCCCGACCTACTGCGAAATTCTGTGTTGGTTATTCGGTCTTTTAGGGTTAATCCCAACATGGACCGGTCCATTGCCCTCTGTGTTGTTCGAATTTTGTTTGCGGACGTCTTAGTTAGAGTTAGCGGTTCCGCACTATAAGTTAGAACCGGCAGCACACATTGATCAAAGACTTTTCTCTTTAAGCAGATGGGAGGAGCTGATTTGAAAACGTTTCTTAGCTTTCCATAAGCCGCCCAAGTCAACCCTATTGTATTAATTCATTGGTCTGGTTGTCTCTATTTAAACGAATTTCGTGCCCCAGATATTTGTATGCGTAGAAGCGCTTAGTACGCGTCTATTCTACTACAATGGACTCTCTCTATAACGAACACGGATATTACGATTTTTCGCTTATAACGAGATTAAATGTCCCATAAAATTCCTATTGAACTACAATCCTCTATAACGAGGCATATTTGGTTACAACGAGGAAAAATTAAATCGAAGAATATGTTTCTTTACCTGTTTTTAGCGGAGTAATGGCTATAAATAAATACCCCAAATGCCCCAAATATATAGAAATGCCCAACATCTCGGACCCAAATAGTCCGAGTGGGTAAGAAAAATAAAAATGGCAATCGACCAGTAAAAATAACACTATCTTCTGCTCAAGAAGCTTTTATGGTGTTTAAAAATAGACACAATACCAACAAAGACAAAAAATTTTTTGTAAGCCTCGATCAAACTCAAATGCAACGTGAGCTTTTTAGTAAAACTCGAAATGAAGTTTGAATAAGGTGAACTTAATTTAACCATTAAATATTTCCACAATATACTCAAAATTGTTCAAAAAACTAAGTAATAACTTAAATGTTTATTACCAAAATACAAATGGGCTTCGAACTAAACTTCAGACTCTTTTATTAAATATTTCACATTGTTCCTATGATGTAATTATTTTAACTGAGACTTGGCTGACTGCTGATTTTCTAGACTCTGAACTTGGTATGGAAAGTTAGATTGTGTACCGAAAAGATAGATCAAGTGAAACTAGCATCCACACTAGGGGTAACGGATTGCGGTCAGGAAGTCAATCTCGAGTGCCATATTTGTAAGCAGCAGTAATATTTGTAGCATTTGTTTATTACTATTGGCAGTGGTCAGTCTATGGCAATATTTGGAACTGTTTATATTCCACCCAAAGCGGAACCAGCTGTATATACCGAATTCAGTGAAAGTATTGATGAAGTTAGTGAGAAGTATCCAGCTTCCAAACTATTTTTGTTCGGAGACTTTAATCTGCCAAACATTATGTGGTCTAATGATAAACTGTCTTCCAATGTTACTTTTAGTCAATATTGTACTCCTAATGAAACTCAATCTGCTTGGATATTGTCAAATCTATGTAATTTTCACAATTTATTTCAAATCAACACAATATCCAATTCTCGTGGGGTTTTATTGGACTTGATATTTGCTAATAACAGTTCTATTCAAGTTATAGCTTCTGATGAGGAAATAGTTCCATTAGATAGGCACCATCCTGCCCTGAACATTGCCATAAAAGATTTTCATTGTAGTAATAACTGCTCAACAAACCAGAACATCTCTTACTATTTGGATTTTAATAACACTGATTTTAATGCTTTGAATGATTACCTTTCTCTTTCTTGTATTAACTTGGATCAAATTCTTGAAAATCAAAAATTCCATTCATAGTAACATTAAATCCTTTTGGTCATTCATAAATTTAAAACGAACGAGAACAGGTTTACCAAATGAAATGTCATTGAACAATATCACTTATACAACTCCAAGTGATATTGCAAATGCTTTTGCATTATATTTCTCATCAGTTTATTCTGATAAAACAATCAGTAAACGTGTTTTACCTCCCACCACCAATATAACGATTAATTCATGTAATATTACAATATCTCAAGTATATGAAAGAATGATGACGTTAGATGTGAACAGAGGTCCTGGTCCTGACAAAATACCTCCTATAACTTTAAAGAAATGCAGTTTTATTTTGGTAAGACCATTGTGGAAAATTTTTAATTCTTCTTTGTATACTGGTTACTTTCCTGATCCTTGGAAATTATGTTTTTTAACGCCAATACATAAAGCTGGTAGTAGATCTGACATTACAAATTACAGACCAATATCTATATTAAGTACTATTCCTAAGTTATTTGAAAGCTTAGTGTCGGACTGCCTCTCAGTATGTTTCAAATTGTTTCCAGTAGATGAGCAATATGGTTTTCAGAAACACAAATCATCGGAATTAAATCTTCTTTGCTATTTGGATGCGTTGTCGAGTGCTTTGGAGGGTGGGTATCAAATTGATTCTATTTATTTATACAGACTTCTCCAAGGCATTTGACAGGGTAAATCATAACATCCTATTGTCTAAATTAGAAGCTGCTGGAGTAAATGGGAAACTGCTTGAATGGCTGGAAAGCTACCTAATAGGAAGGCGCCAAGCAGTAAGGATCCAGGACTGTGTATCTCAGGATGTAGTTGTCAGTTCTGGTGTCCCTCAGGGTTCACATCTGGGTCCGCTATTATTTATTATATTTATAAATGATATTGCAGATATAAACTGTGATAAACTTTTGTTTGCGGATGATTTAAAAATCATTTCGAAAATATCTAGTCCTGACGATTCCGAAAATCTGCAATTTCAATTAAATAAAATACAGGATTGGTGTAAAGAAAATGAAATGGAGCTAAATGTCAAAAAGTGTCATAAAATTAGTTTTTATCAAGGTAGAACGTATATTCCGTTTGAATATAAACTTGATAACACACCACTAGATTGTGTTAATACAATAAGAGATCTTGGAATAATGTTTGACAAATCGCTAAAATTCGCAGATCATATCGATTCTATTATTTCAAAGGCATTACAGATGCTTGGCTTCATAAAACGAAACTGCTATGATTTTAAAAGTCCCAATACCCTAAAATTGTTATACTGTTCTCTTGTCAGACCTCACTTGGAATACTGTTGTAGTATTTGGTCACCTTACTATAATGTTTACGTAGAAAAAATTGAAAAAGTTCAAAATAAATTCCTTAGGTTTTTGTGATTTAAAATTAGAGCTATTAATGGGAGTAACAGGTTTTACAGTTATGACGAAATTAGAGCATTTATAAATATCAATACCCTGGAAGAACGTCGTTATCACCATGATTTGAAAATTCTGTATAGCTTGTTAAATGGTACAGCAAATAGTAATTATTTATTGGCTAAGGTTGGTTTTAAAGTTCCTTCATACAGTACTCGAAATGCAGTTGAAACCACTTTTCATGTACCATTTCATCGATGTAATTATAGCCTCAATGAACCTATAACTAGAATGTTACGCCTAGCAAATCAAAATACTGAGAGACTTAATTTTAGTTCCACACCTAACCAATTTATACGCGACTTGCAACAAATTAATATTGCCTCGTAATTGTTTTGTCTTGTCCACCTTTACCAGTCTGTTTCTAATTTGTTCTGTATGTAATTTATTTCTTTTAACTATTTTAACTATTATATTTTATGTGTTATATATGACTTATATTTAGTATACTAAATTGTTCTACAATTTGTAAAAAGTTGTAACTGTATTGGGCTTGTCCCGTGGAAATAAAAAAACAAAAAACAAACAAAAACATCTGTGTTATTATAGAGGCCAGTGCTGTAATAAAAGCCGCCGCCTGTAATAAACTTCTTCCTGCTTATCGAGCGATATTGAATATTGTAGGAAATTTACAATTTATGATGGCGAAATCTCATTGTTCAATGTTCAGGTCGACCATCAACACCTAATAAACTAGGTAAGAGGCATCAAAACATTTTAATATTATTGTTGTCTGATATACCGAGATCCGCTTATAACGAGGTAATTAGTCTGCCATTTTAGTTCTCGATATAGAGGGAGTCTACTGTATATTCCTTGAAAGAGCATCATTTTGAGTGGACCTTTACCGAAGACCAGAAGATGGACAGTAAATTGTAGCGTTAATGTGAGTTTTTTGTGTGCCTGAGGTTATTGTGAGTAAGTCTTAATTTTATTTCTTCAGCCCATTAAACTGGTAATAAAATAGAGATACATAATAGTCTGGGAGGTAGTGTCAAATTTTTACGGTGATTTTAGCACGGATTCTATGAATTTACTTTGGTAGATAGTACTTGTTTGATAACGAAAATGTCTGTGAGCTGGCGCGACTCCTAGTCCAGAAAACCAGTGCGCATCCGCTAGGAAAAATATTCCGATTCGGATTTTTTGCACAATCTTACTCAAAAAGGACCCCTTCTAACAAATTTGCATGTTGCCAGGACCAAAAGGTAGTCAAAAATTTTTTAAACGTTTTTTTTTTGTTTTTTCCTAAAATTATTTTTTTTTGCATGGAAAATTTTTTTTTTTTTTTAGATATTCTTTAAACATCGATTGATGAAATCCCGAAGAGTTTTTTGCAATATAATATTCAAAACTCCTTTGTTTTTCAATTGCTAATCAAGCGTGCGCGACACTATTTTCCACCAACAGTATGGTGCAAATGAAAGGAATAAATTCGTTATTTCGTAAACCGGCGACTTTAAGGAAAAATACCAAAACAGGTCGATTTTTATTTTTAAGTTATGATATTGTGGCATATATGGTATACTAGTGACGTCATCCGTCTGGGCGTAATGACGTAATCGATGATTTTTTTAAATGAGAATAGGGGTCGTGTGGTAGCTCATTTAAAAGGTTCTTCAATTCTCTATTCAGTCATGTAAACATTTACAAAATTATTTATACAGGGCGTCCAAAAAATGTTTATTAAATTAAATTATTTGACAAAAAAAGAAGTAGAAGGACACCCTGTATAAATAATTATATAAATGTTTATATTACTGAATAGAGAATTGAAGAACCTTTCAAATGAGCTAGCACACGACCCCTATTCTCATTTAAAAAAATCATCGATTACGTCATCACGCCCAGATGGATGACGTCACTAGTATACCATATATGCCACAATATCATAACTTAAAAATAAAAGTCGACCTGTTTCGGGATTTTTCCTTAAAGTCGCCGGTTTACGAAATAACGAATTTATGCCTTTCATTTGCCCCATACTGTCGGTGGAAAATAGTGTCGCGCACGCTTGATTAGCAATTAAAAAACAAAGGAGTTTTGAATATTGTATTGCAAAAAACTCTTCGGAATTTCATCAATCGATGTTTAAAGAATATCTACCTATCTTGGCAACATTCAAATTTTAAGTTTTTCATATAATTTTTGAAGGTTAAAAATGGCCAATTTCGCAATTTTTCAATTTTTAATCGCTTATATGTCAAAAACTATCAACTTTAGAGAAAAGTCACTAAAGACCTTTTCTGTTTGGAATGATCCAAAAAACCTAAAAAAACTTTGTTCCATGCAAAAAAATAATTTTAGGAAAAAAAAACGTTTAAAAAATTTTTGACCCACTTTTGGTCATGGCAACATGCAAATTTGTTAAAAGGGGTCCTTTTTGAGTAAGATTGTGCAAAAAATCCGAATCGGAATATTTTTCCTAGCGGATGCGCAGTGGCTTTCTGGACTATACAGGACTTTTAGACAAGAAAAGATAAAATATTAAAGTAGATGGAACTATAACTTATATGTCAAATATTTATCTCCGTGCCTTACTTCCATAATGGCCTATAGTGTTTAAAATACCTGACTCCTGGCTTTCACCCAGGCGAGTCGGGTTTAATTTCCGGCATCGGAAATCCTTTTTGTTTTTAAAATTGGCATTTCTATTTGAAAAATAATTGTTTTTATAATACCACGTTTTTATTATTTATACGACACAATATAAAAAAGTATAAATAAAAAGGCACGGAGATAAATATTTGACATTAGAGTTTTTCCATCTACTTTCAATTTTATCTTTTCTTGCCTAAAAGCCCCGGTTTTGGACAAGCTGACACATGATTTGTTAATAAGCTTTGGACTATACAAAAAAAAACAGCCATGCTAAAATGCTCCGGTCAAACTTGACGCTATCTCCCGGACTATAAATGATTTGGTATTTCGTACGGGAAACTAATCAAATTAAGAAGTTATAGTTACCTTGTTGGCTATTTTTTACAGCGGTCTGCAACTGCTTCTCTTCAAATTCTTTCTTTGATCTTAAAGCCACCTCTTCTTCAGATAAACTACTCAGTCTTGCACAGTCAGGCAATTCACTTTCGGGTAGGAACGGTGTTTCAGTACCGGTGGTACCAATTCGTAAGACATTGGTTTTGAGATCTATACAACACGTGTGTCTTTTCAGCATATCCAAACCGAGAAGCATGTCCATAGGTTGGTCTGGCAACACCGAGAAGCTAGTTGTTAAAAATACGTTTTCTATTTGGATTTGTACCATGTGGATTCTGCCCATAATTTTTTGAACGCCGACTCCCTTAGCTATACCTGCCCATCGAGTATCAACTAAACGCATTAGATTGCACCTTTCTGCACAACGACTAGACATAATCGTGGTTTGTGCGCCTATAAAAAAGAATCGTTATTGTTATTAAAGTATTTATGGAATTAGCACTATTACATTACATTATTATTATTACTAAAGAAGTAAAAATCTTTCTTTGTAAATGGTATATAATTTATTTAAAATTTTTTCTAAAAAAGATCCAAGTTGGACTTAAAGTAGGTACATCACTGGTACGATACAAACGTTTTCGGACTAATCAGTCCATCATCAGGTTAAAGTTCCAGATCCAAAGTAATTGAAACTAGCTACTGTGGTAGGTCGAATGACCTTACCAGTATAAAAAATGAGCCATTTCGGCTACATCGAGAGTCTACTCATTAGTAGGTGTTCAAGGAAACTGATCCTGAAGCACGAAAAAACGTTTAAAATAAGCGAAACAAAAACTAAGTACATGACCGCCAAAAGAACACCTGATAATGAAAATAATATCGCAATAGACAACTATACCATCGACCGTGTGGATGCCTTCACATATCTTTGCACAGAAATCAATCAAAAGAATTCCGTAAGGAGCGAAATTAATGAACGTATTAGCAGTGGGAATCGTATATAATATGCTAATAAAAGATTGATGACATCGGAATTATTAGACAAAAGGACCAAAATGACTATGTAGTAACCTATGGTTATAAAACCAAGGTAATGACAAAAAAAGATGAAGCGCAACTCAAGACATTTGAGAGAATGAAACTAACAAGAAATGAATACGGCCCGGTGTAAGAGGAGAACGTCACATGGAAAATCAGCAGAAACGACGAAATTAACGAATTAAATGAAGGGTACGATATTGTAAGATTTGCGAAAAGTCAAAGACTGTCATATCTGGGACATGTCCAGAGACAAGAAGATACAAAAACAACAAAGCCACAATTGAAGCCAATACGAAAAAATAAAGACCCAGAACAATATGGTTGCACGACGTAGAAGACCTGAAAACCATGAATGTAAAACAATGAAGGAGACGGGCACAAGACATGTCTAAATGGACAGACAAAGACCCATCCAGGGTAATGATGCCAAAAGAATAAGTCTCGTTATCTACACTTTACTCTTTTTTCTTTTTTATTGTTACTTCCTTTGTGTGGCCTAGGTTAAGAAGTACGTATAAAAACAACGTCACCAGGAGGAAAATTTAAAAACCAAATTGACCACATTCTCATTGAAAAGAAGTGGAAAAATTCCTTACAAGATGTGAGAGCAATGAGAGGAGCCGACTGTGCATCAGACCACGAATTAGTGAGATCAAAAATAAAAATTAGCCTCAAGGCAAATTATAAATCAAACAAAAAACATAGAAAATTCAATACAAATAAATTAAGAGACTCTAGCATAACAAACAAATACCAACAAACGTTGGAGAGGCATGTGGGGAACTTGGAACAAGTAGGAAAATCTAACATTGAAGGTATATGGGAAATATATAAAAACGCGTACATGGAAGCAGGGAAAGAGATATTAGGGTGCAAGGAGAAAGCTGATCGACCATGGATAACGCTGGACACTAAAACAAAAATCAAGGAAAGAAGAGCAATCAAAACTGAATTGATCAAAACAACAAACCCGATAAAACAAAAAGAAATGCAGGAAAAATACACAGAAAAAAATAAAGAAGTTAAAAAACAAGCCAGAACAGATAAAAGGCTGTATATGGAACAAATGGCAGAAAAAGCAGAGGAAGCAGCGATAATGCATGACACAAGGACACTTTACGCAATAACCAAAGAAATTAAAGGGGGCAAGAGCCAGCAAAGAACGAAACTAATGGGGAAAGAAGGAGAAACACTCACAAGTCAAAAAGAAATTGCCCAAAGATGGACACAATTCTTCGCAGAACTCTATGAAGAAGGAATTGAATCACAAATAGAGATGGAAGAAACTGAGAGAAACGAAACATTAATCTTAAGAAACGACGAATTTACGAAGGACGAAATAAGGTATGCTATAAACCTTTTAAAAAATGACAAAGCGGCTGGTGTTGATGGAATTCCCGCAGAACTGATAAAATCACACTTAAACTTCTCAGTGGATATGTACTACTTACTATTTAAAAAAATTTGGATCGAGGAAAAGATACCAAAAGATTGGGGTGAAGGAGTTATAATAAAGCTACCAAAGAAAGGAAATCTCACACTATGCGAAAACTGGAGACCAATCACTCTTATCACTGTAGCTACCAAAATAATGGCCAGAATAATATTGGAGAGAATTAAAGATCCCATAAATGAATCCCATAAATGAATCCCCAGACCGAACAGTTCCTGTATTGACCATATAAATACCCTAAGAATCATCCTGGAACAATCAGCAGAAATGAATCAGGAAGTTTATATCAACTTTGTAGACTTCGAAAAAGCGTTTGATTCAATAGATCGTAATATGATGTGGAGGATATTAAAACTCTATG
This sequence comes from Diabrotica virgifera virgifera, assembly GCF_917563875.1. Lineage (NCBI taxonomy): Eukaryota > Metazoa > Arthropoda > Insecta > Coleoptera > Chrysomelidae > Diabrotica > Diabrotica virgifera. Next base: position 31,950,902 of record NC_065446.1, read on the forward strand.
GAATACCAGACAAATATATAAGAGTAATAAGGCTTTTCTATGACGAATGTTTTGCCAGAGTTGAACATGAAGGGGAACTATCCCAACAAATAAGCATAAAAAAAGGAGTAAGACAGGGCTGTGTCTTGTCACCGACATTGTTTATAATAGTCATAGATTGGATAATGAAACAAACTGAAGATAAAAAAACAGGTATACAATGGTCACCATTTACAAAACTAGAGGATCTAGAGTTCGCTGACGACATATTCTCATAACATCAAACAGACAACACATGCAAAACAAAATCACCAGATTGAACAACATAGCAAAAACAACCGGCTTAAAAATAAATCCGAAAAAAACGAAAATACTATCAAATGGGGAAACGAACGGAAATAATATATATTTGGAAGGGAAACAAATAGAAGAAGTAAAAGATTTCTGTTATTTGGGCAGTCTGCTAAACACAACAGGAGGCACAGAAAAGGACATAACACAAAGAATAAGCTTCGCACAAAACGCTTTCAACTCTTTGCGCAAGATATGGGCCTCGACAAACATCAGCAGAAGAACAAAGTTACGATTATTTGAAACTAATGTAAAGTCTGTCCTGTTATATGGAGCAGAAACATGGAAACACCATAAAAAATTCTTTCAGAAAATAAAATCCTTCATTAACAGGTGCCTACGTATTATACTGAGAATATTTTGGCCAAACAAAATTACTAATGACGAATTGTGGAGAATAACAAATGAAGAAAGGATAGAACATACAATAAAAAAACGGAAATGGAAGTGGATAGGACACACCTTAAGAAAACCAGCAACAAATATTGCTAGACAAGCTCTACATTACAATGCTCAAGGCAAAAGAAGAATGGGTAGACCATCTTATACGTGGAAAAGAACAATAGAGAAAGAACTCAAAGAAAATAATTTAACATGGAACGATGCAAAAAAGATAGCAAAAAACAGAAGAGAATGGAGAAAACTAGTAAACAAAATTGGACGGAACTCAACAGATGATGCGTGGGACTAGCAACCTCACCATCATTCCTCATGCTACTTGAAACACCGCAAGGTGCCCTTTGCTCCACTTAAAGATGTATGATATATGATGATAAAAACAACGTGGGTAGCAGGTACTACTTGTAGACAGTCCCACTAGAGAACACACTACATACTTCGAGGCTTGGTAACTCTGTGCTATTATTGTCCTATTATTTCTCTCCTACGCTCCACTTCCCAGGAGGAAACAGGCTCAAGTCCTTTATTCCATCAAATCCTGATGTATCTATCCTTCCTATGGCAAACCCCAGACAGGAAGCTGGATAAAAATTCCTAGCAGAGGGAACAGCAACCGAATGTTCTTTTTTGACTGATGACATAATTCATATTGATGTTGTAAATGTTCTTAATTTATAAATTGTTTACAAAAATCATCTCAAACCGTTTAACATCAAAATTAGATGGGTATCAATCAAAACAACAAGCAGGATTTAGGCACCTGTGACCTAGTTTTAGCACCTGTGACTACCTCTTGACAATGAATACCCTTATAGAAAAAGCCAACAAACATAACATACCGATTTTCATCGCTTTTGTTGACTTTGAAAAGCCTTTGACAGTGTTGAGCACTGGGCTATAAAAAGCTCACTACACAGTAGCAGAATAGACTACCACTACCGATACATCTACAGAAATGCTACAACCACAATTATACCGCACGAATATACAAACCCTATGGCGATAAAAAGAGGAATAATACAGGGTAACACCATATCACCAAAGATAATCAATCAGGAATCAAAATAAATGGGCAATCCTTGTGTCACCTTAGATACACCAATGATATCGTTCTGATAGCCAGCAGTAAAGATGAACTGAAAGATATGCTAGCAAAATTAGAACACCAGGCAAAAACAGTAGGTTTAAGAATGAATCTAGGCAAAACAAAGACGATGACAAACACAAGATACTGCTATCACAATTCGAGGAAGTGAAATAGAACAAAAAAATACAGAATCCTTTGTAAAAGGTATATTTAAAAAAATCCACAAGGAAAAGAAAATGTTTTTCCTGTAGTTGGCTGTATACCATCAATCACAAAAATTGGAAAAAATCCTTTGTAAAAGGTATACAATTTTATTAAAATCCCTTTAAAGGGCTACATCACAACAAAACGTTTTCGATTTTTATAAAAAATCATCATCAGTGTTAGATAAACTGGATGCTAGCCGAGCCACCAAAGAAAAATATCCGGGTAAAAACCCTTTAAATATAACATAGTTGCCATTAAGTCATTGGAATGTAAACAACCCAATTTGGATCCCACGTGTTGGGAAATTTCAATACATTACCTTAGGGCATTATCCTAGTTGCCATGTGACCATCATAAGGCATTTTATTAAATTATGCACTTTTAACGCATCTATGTTATATTTAAAGGGTTTTTACCCGGATATTTTTTTTTGGTGGCTCAGCTAGCATCCAGTTTATCTAACACTGATGATGATTTTTTATAAAAATCGAAAACGTTTTGTTGTGATGTAGCCCTTTAAAGGGATTTTAATAAAATTTTATACCTTTTACAAAGGATTTTTTCCAATTTTTGTATATTTAAAAGACCCCAATAAGGGTTACATCACAAAACAAAACGTTTTCGGATTAACAAGTAATACATCATCAGTGTTAAGAAAATAACATGCATGCGTGAGCCACCAAAAAGTTATGGGTAAAAACCCTTTAAAAGTTGCAAGATCTTAAATGATACTACATATTATGAATAAAATCGATGGATGTTGCAAATATTCCTGAATATTACCCAGGGCAACACAGGACTCTAACCCAGGTGGATGTGATATGAAAGGGATGAACCTCACATATTGAGAATTGAGTGTCAAGTAAACGTTTTGTTTTGTGATGTAACCCTTATCGGGGTCTTTTAAATATACCTTTTACAAAGGATCCTGTATTTTTTGTGATTTATGGTATACAGACAGCTACTTACAGGAATTTTATTTTCCTCGTGGATTTTTTGAAATAGAACAAGTACGAGAATATATTATATATTTGGGGCAAGTAATAAAAGCGAGCAGAGAAAATCAAACAGAAGAAATTAAAAGACGTATAAGATTGGTATGGGCGGCATTTGGCAAATTGAGCTACATCCTGAAGAATAAGAAATTTGGGCAACATCATAAGTCTAAAGTCTTCAACCAGTGTGTGTTACCAGTAATCACGTATGGAGTGCAAACTTGGACGCTAACTAAAAATAATATGGATAAACTTATAAAAACACAGAGAGTAATGGAAAAACAGATGTTGCAAATACGCTTGAAAGACAAAAAACGAAACTAGTGGATTCAAAATATTACAAACTTGAAGGATGTAAGAGACAAAGTAGCCGAAACTAAATGTAAATTAGCGGGGCACGACATCAGACACGATAGGTGGAACAAGGAAATACTACACTGGAGACAATACGAATAAAAAAGAAGTAGAGGAAGACCACAGTTGAAATGGGTTGATGACTTGAAGAGGAAAGCCGTCCCAGATAGATGAACTTAGCTCAGGACAGAAAAAAATGTAGACAAGAAGGGGAATCCTAAAATGGATATCATGGGCTACACACATAGATAGATATGATCATGGGTATAGTATAGACTATAGATAAAGAGATAAACATTGTGTATAAAACAAATCATATTAAGACTTACCTGAATCGATAAATGCCTTAACTGGATATCCATTTACTTTACAGTTAATGTATAGCATCGCAACGGTGCCAAAAGACTCCGGATTGTATTCCATCGCTGCCTCCATATTAGCTTCGATGTTCTTTTGTCTAATTTCCTCGGCGATCAGACGCTGAGTCTCTGTGTCGAAAGGATCTGCATTTAACATTCTCAGTCTTTGTTCCTCACGGTCCTGTCTTGCCTTTACTTGTTCTCTTAGAACACTTGCAAAATTGTCTAAAAATACTAAACGTTAGAAAGCAAAAAACATTTAAAATGTTTTGCTAAGTTGACCTTTTTGTTATTTCAATGTGAAAACATTGAACAATTCAATTGAATTTTACTTGCTTTACATTGAATGAAATTTGTAACTGGTTTTCGTTATTAAACTGCCCGTCAGAAGTTAGGGATATAGAAAATTCTACTGAATTTTCATAGTAGATTTTTTCGTGAACAGATTAACGGATCCCGCTAATTTTTTTTATTATTTTAGATTTTTCTTTAGTACTTACACAGTTATGCAAAGGTTTACTCAAACTTTTTTTTGTACTTATACCGGGTGGAAGAAAAGAAATATTTTTCTTATGTTAAGTTTGAGGCCCTGTAGGGAGGACGAGGTATAAATGTGAGTATACATCGAAATCGTATTGTAGTCTTATGTTTTGTGAACATTTTGTTTTTTGAATGTCCCTGATATCTTTAGAAACAAAAAAAAATAGACGGTTTTGTAATTTAACATGTGTTTTAACCGAAACAAAAGTTTAAGACACCTTGTAGGGAGAAAAAGGCACAAAGGTGAGTATACCTCGACGTTATGTTGTAGTCTCATATTTTGTGAATATTTTATTTTTTTAATTTCTCTAATATCTTTAATAACAAAGAAACTAGACGGTATCACATCACACATGTGAAACATAGAAACACATATCAAAGAGTAATACCGTCTAGTTTCTTTGTTATTAAAGATATCAGAGAAATTGAAAAAATAAAATATTCACAAAATACGAGACTACAACAAAATATTGAGGTATATTCACCTTTGTGCCTTTTTCTCCCTACAAGGTGTCTAACTTTTGTCTCGGTTAAAACACATATTAAATTACAAAACCGTCTATTTTTTTTGTTTCTAAAGATATCAGGGACATTCAAACAACAACATGTTCACAAAACATAAGACTACAATACGATTTTGATGTTGATGTATACTCACATCCTCTTACCTCGTTCTCCCTACAGGGTGTCTCAAACTTAACATAAGAAAAACATTTCTTTTCTTCCACCCGGTATAAGTGTGCTCCTTGTTCTCTGGTATAAGTACAAAAAATAAGTTTGAGTAAACATTTTCACAATTGTGTAAATACTAAAGAAAAATCCAAAATAAAAAAAAATAGCGGAATCCGTCTGTTCGCGAAAAAATCAACTATGAAAATCAGCATAATTTTCTATATCCCTAACTTTTGACGAGCAGTTTATTTCCTTGATTTAAAAATCATGGGTAGAGTTTATAGTTTGTTTTTTAACCAAGAGGAGTGATTCACATTTACCGCGCCGTAATGCTTGTTTCTAATTGGTCCAACTGCAGGCAAGTTTACTCCACTGTTATTAAATTTTGACACTAATGACATTTACGAAATTTTGGCACTTCTGTCATTTTATAGGTTAATTAAATATATCGGCGATTTCTTGTGTTTTCTGCATTATTTCTTTAATTTTTAGATTTTTAGTCTACTTTTATGTTTAAAAACATTTGCTTTTAGAACTCTTTAGCGATGTGTTAGTATAATATAATACACTAAGCACCAAAATAATGCACCACCTTAAAAATGGGACATTTTTGATGTCTTGTATTTCCTAAACCTGTTGTCCGATTTTAGTGATTTTTTTAATATGTTATAACTTTATTCTTCAAGAATATCGATGTAATAATATTGCTGCTAAACAGATAAGTGTCATTGTATACCGGGTGTAACAATGCTAGTGTGATTTTCCTCAAAGTTTGGAACACCCCGTGGAATATTCTGGCGTATATAAAATATTGAAATTAAAACTCAACTGTAGCCTTATGCTTTCCTAACATTATGCTTTCTGATTCATTAGCTTATGTTGGATAATAAAAAAGTTAGGTACTTTAACAACTAGCCATGTTCTTCATCAATACAGGGTGTTTCTAAATAAGTGCGACAAACTTTAAGGGGTAATTCTGCATACAAAAATAATGACCATTTGCTTTATAAACATATGTCCGCAATTGCTTCGTTTCCGAGATACGGGATGTTGAATTTTTTCTTACAAACTGACGATTTATTTATTGCTCTAAAACCGGATGAGATATGCAAATGTAATTTGGTAGGTTTTAAGAGGTAGTTATTGCGCATTTGTTGGCATACATTTAAAAATTTTATGTTCACCTTGGCGTGCATACGGGTCATATTACCCGGTCATATTACCCATATGCACGCCAATGGTGAATATAAAATTCTTAATTGTATGCCAAAAATGCACAATAACTACCTCTTAAAACCTACCAAATTTCATTTGCATATCGCAACCGGTTTTAGAGCAATAAATAAATCGTCAGTTTGTAAGAAAAAATTCAACATCCCGTATCTAGGAAACGAAGCAGTTGCGAACATATGTTTATAAAGCAAAGGGTCATTATTTTTCATGCAGAATTACCCCTTAAAGTTTGTCGCACTTATTTAGAAACACCCTGTATTGATGAAGAACGTGGCTAGTTGTTAAAGTACCTAACTTTGTTATTATCCAACATAAGCTAATGAATCAAAAAGCATAATGTTAAGAAAGCATAAGGCTACAGCTGAGTTTTAATTTCAATATTTTATATACGCCAGAATAGGTTTGTCTTCGACAAACCCTACAAAATCGAAACAAGACAACATAGGGAGTCAAACGTGGCAAATGCATATTGCATCTACACCGATGGCTCCAAAACGAAAGAAGGCTCAGGATGTGGAATATACTCCAGATCATTGAACCTTAGTATAAAATGGGGCATGGGCAAAAATGCCAGCGTAGTTCAGACTGAACTGGCTGGTATCTCCATAGCCGCAAAAGAGATAATCGGGAAAGGTATAGCCGGCAAAACTGTAATAATCTGCACAGACAGCAGACAAGCGCTACTAACCCTGAACAGACCACGCGTCATATCAGGGCTAGTAATGGAGTGTCATGAATCACTAGCCCAAGCTTCGGATGGTAACAACATCATCCTGAGGTGGGTTAAAGGACACAACAGAAATAAAGGCAACCGCATTGCTGACCAGCTGGCTAGAAGGGCAGCAGGCCTAAGACTCTTAGGACCTTGTGATCTTTTTGGCTTGTCGACTACAACAATCGCGGAAACTGTCAAATGTCACTCCCACACGCAAACCTTAAGAAGATGGGAAGAAGGGCCAGGATGTAGACTTGCCAAGGTAACACTAAGGAACCTTGGGAAGTCAGCATCAGAAAAGTACTTGAGAATGACCAGGAAAAACCTACGCTTGACCGTTGGTTTTTTAACTGGCCATTGTCAACTAAGAAAACACCTCCACACACTGGGGCTAGTAGACACATCTCTATGCAGGAGGTGTGAACGAGATGACGAAACTGTCGAGCATGTCCTATGTGAATGTCCGGAGTTATCGTCAATACGAGAGTATGCGTTCGGCGAGCCTTGGCCTACACCTGCCGATATAGGGGAGATGTCACCAGGTGATTTGTCCACCTTCCTGGAAATGGCAGGATGGATAATGAACTAAGGATGATAACCCCCTGGGAGGATGTACAATGGGTCAATTGTGGCCTAAGTGCTGTGGGACTTGACTCACACTCCCTACTCTACAGATACAGATACGCCAGAATATTCCACAGGGTGTTCCAAACTTTGAGGAAAAAACATCATTGTTACACCCGGTATACAATGACACTTATCGCTGTTTAGCAACAATATTATTACATCGATATTCTTGAAGAATAAGACTATAACATATTAAAAAAATCACTAAAATCGGACAACAGGTTTAGGAAATACAAGACATCAAAAATGTCCCATTTTTAAGGTCGTGCGTTAATTTTGGTGCTTAGTGTATGTATGGATTATCATCGAAAGCTGATATGATCAACTAAAAAAGAAGATGTATTTGGTGATTTTTCTAGTGACATTATTGGGTGTGAATCTGTCTTTTTAGTTTACTCCTCTTGCTTAAAAAATAAACTATAGTACATTTTTAACAACAACTATGATGCTATAAACGGATGCTGATATAAGCAGAACCAATAATTATTGCTTCCAGAAAATCAAAATCAGAATAGAAAAGAGCAAATGAACTTTTCACAGCAGCTTTCTCTTAAGTCAAAATAGATATGATGATTGCCGACCTCTGTCGCGGAGATAGCAATCGAAGAAGAAAAATATAATGCACTAACTTGTAGTTTTCCATTTACCTTCCTTAGTTAAGGAGATCTCTTTTATGGCGCTACAGCATCATACAGCTACCGGGTGGCACCTCCTTTTTGTTAGCAATTAGTTAACTTAAGTCATCATTGTTGTTGTTTTTCTGGTTGTTCTGCTGGTCAGAGATTCACAGTAGATGTTATTTTCCAGTATAATCGTATTGCTTTTCATGATAAAAGCCTGAAAAGATTTTCAATATATGCACCAACACAATTTTTTCACAGCACCCACTTACTCTTTTCTGTACAAACCAAGATCCTACTTAAAATACTGTCCTATACGCAGTATATTACATATATCCTACCACTAATAGCTATATTTTTTAATTTAAATAACCAGGTCAACGTAGCAGTAAGAATAAATCAATTGATTCCAGTGGCGGCTGGTGGGGTAAAATTTTGGGGTGGGCCAAGCCAGCAAATTACATATACAGTTGAGTCCGCGAGTCTTTACCCGTGCGTCATCATTTAAAGCATACGAAATAAGTCGGAAATTTACTAAACGCAATAGCAAGTGACAGAAAGTGGGTATTATTCCGATCACGGGTTATAGTATAAAATTTGACGTTATCAAATAACTAGAATGTCAAATTTAAGTTTTGCTTTAAAATTTTGGTGCATAATTACAGCTACATTCGAAGTAGCTTAATAAATTATTTTATTATTATTGATTAATAAATAAACAATTTATAAAAAAATTCAATACCATTTCCTTTTTGTTATTTTATTCACTTTGGCGGAACATTAAACACAAGCATTTCTTGTACGTTGTCAAAATTTATCGTAAAATAACATAAACTTATTTATCATAAAATTTTTAACTCCAATATAAAATTAGTTGTGAAAACAATGTTTGTATATTATAAAAAACTTTAAAATGCAAAAATTCGACAAAATAACAGCAAACAATTCAACAAACTGACAGCCACAAAAGTAAACAAACCAAAACGTCAGAAATTGTACTTTAAATATGTGAAAACATCCCCAGTCGTCTTTCTTTGTATCTATCTCTTTTCAATGCACTGAGTCTAAATCGTTCATAAAAATAACATGTGTTTTTACTTAATAACATGCGGCAGCTGGTTTGTCATTATATTCATGCGTGGAAGAGAATGATGCTAGATAAAAACGTATATCGCCAGGTATAGGGCTTTTCATCGATTGTCATTTGTTTCGAGCTTCTTGTCATGTGTCACATAATATTAATATATCTACGCCATACGTCTTTGGTTTGTATCATTGGTATATAGCAATAACGTATGACGTAGATATATTAAATTTATGTGACACATGATGGAAGCTCGAAACAAATGACTGTGAATGAAAAGCCCTATTAATGACGCACGGGTAAAGACTCGCGGACTCAACTGTAGCTACAGTTGAGTCCGCGAGTCTTTACCAGTGCGTCATCATTTAAAGCATACGAAATAAGTCGGAAATCTATTTCACGTAACAACAACTGACAGAACGTGGCTACTATTCCGATTACGGGTTTCATTTTAAAATTTGACGTTATCAAATATATAGAATGTCAAATGTAAGTTTTGCTTCAAAATTTTTGTGCAGAATTACAGCTACATTTGAAGTAGCTTAATAAATTCTTTTATTATTATTGATTAATAAATAAATAAACAATTTATAAAAAAATTCAATAACATATTTTATTTTTGTTATTTTATTCACTTTGACGGAAATCTAAACACAATAATTTCTTTACTGTGTGAATGACGTTAGTTTTGTATGTTTTAAATGTTAATTGCCAAAATATAATTATTTACCTTAAAATTTCAGAGCCCAATATAAAATTAGTTGTGAAAACAACTGTTTGTGTCATATAAAGAAACTTCAAAACGCAAAAATTAGACAAAAACCGCAAAAAATTCAACTGAGTGACAGCCACAAAAATAAACAAAGCAGAAACGTCAAACAAATTGTGCTTAAAATATGAAAACATACCGAATCGTCTTTTTTTGTACCTATCTCTTTTCAATGCACTGAGTCTAGATGGTTCATAAAAATAACATGTGTTGTTACTTAATAACAAACGGCAGCTGGTTTGTCATGAGTTTCATGCGTGGAAGAGAATGATGCTAGATAAAAGGTTTGTGTTTTATCTCGCCAGGTATTAATGACGCACGGGTAAAGACTCGCGGACTCAACTGTATGTATAATACATAATATGCAAATATAAATTTATTTTTATGTATAAAAATAAGAAGGTAACTGTAACAGATTTACATTTAATTATATTTTTAAAACTAAATCAAATTATGAACTAAAATATAGGTACCTATGTACAAATAGTTTACATATTTTATTATTTATAGAGCAGGTTTATTCTTCTCTCTTTGCTTTGTGCAAATTTGTCAGTTACAATTCAATAATTATGTTACAAGTGGCAACGAGAAAGTTTGAATCGGGCCTATATACCAAGCATAACACGACAATATAAAAATCGTTGGCCAGGTCCGAGCGGGCCTATTAATGATATTTAAAATGCCTGAATACGATTCGATGCTTTCTGTGAATGTGATTATAACAAAGTTGTCTTAACGAACGCTAATGTATTGAGTGATTTATTACATTTAAAAGTTATTTACATGCTTTAACATAATTTTTGAATATATCTTTTTCTATTTTAAAGCTCTTAAAATTATTGGGTGGCCCGGCCTATCCTGCCTACCCCCAAAAGCCGCCACTGATTGATTCACATACCTATATCCCCACTAAGAAGAGCATCAGCTAATCTTGGATTATTCTGTTTCAAGAGGGCAAGTTGATCAGGGTTGGCGAGAAACATTTCCCTGATAAGCACAGGGTCATCTTCTACTTGGCGGTTTCTCGTGTTGTTGGTTGTATTTGGAACTTCTATGTTGCTAAAATCTAGATTACCTAAATATTTAAAAGCATATCATGTTATAATAATTTCCCTTGTATTAAAATAAATGTTATTTTTATGCTAATTTTCACTGTCTTTTTTTAGTTTTTAAGATACTTCTTTGATTAAAGTTATGTATTTTTTGTAGACTCTTTGTCTATAAAAAGACATTAAAGATGAATATTTGTTATGAAATATTTGTGGCACATAATAAAAATGGTAGGGAAGCCCAAGCCGAGATTTTTGCAGTTACTCAAGTGCGTCAGAAAATCACATGGGGAAAAACCTTGTACCCTGTAAATGTACCCCTACCATATATGGACTCTTAATACAGGGGAGTTCGTTAAGGGGGGTCCGAAAAAATATATATCCTTATCAAAACTCGAAATCGTCAGATTAAGATAAGGTAAGTTAAGTACATGCAGAAGAGTGTATATTTCAAAAATCTAACGATTTGAGCGGGGTGTAAAGAAATGGGTGGATCACAAAAAAAGCGAATATTTTGCAAAATGAAAAATATGTGTTCAATATTTTTCAAAAATCTATCGAATGATATCAAACACGACCACCCATGGAGAGGGGTGGGGGATAACTTTAAAATTTTAAATAGGAAGCCGGTGATATTTTGCAAAACGAACATCAGATCAAAAAACTGAAAAATATGTGTTCAATATTTTTTTAAAAATTTATCGAATAATGTCAAACACAACCACCCACGCAGGTGGGGTGGGGGTTACTTTAAAATCTTAAATAGAATCCCCCAATTTTTAATTCAAGATTTGGATTCTAATCCCAAAACCTAATAAGGATCACGCGGAATTATCTTCATATCGTCCAATAAGCTTGTTGCCTATTATATCCAAAGTATTCGAGCAGCTTTTCCTGAGAAGATTAGAGCCTACATTAGACAGCAACAATATTTTACCTAACTATCAGTTTGGCTTTAGGAAACAACATGGTACCATCGAGCAAATTCATAGGGTAGTAAAAACTATCAGAAATTTGCTCGAACACAAAAATTACTGTACAGCTGCATTTCTAGATGTCTCACAGGCATTCGACAAAGTTTGGCATGTAGGTCTTATCTCCAAAATTAAATCCATATTTCCTTATCCCGTAAGTTCACTATTAAGATCCTATCTGACAGATAGATTTTTTCAAGTCAAAAGAGGAGGGGAAATTACTAACCTGTTTCCAATATGTTCTGGAGTTCCACAAGGAAGCATATTAGGACCAACACTCTACTTAATATACACATCGGATCTTCCAACCACCATTAATACAACAATTGCTACATATGCGGATGACACAGTTATAATGGCTTCAAATCCTATAGCAACAGAAGCATCCGAGGTATTGCAAAATCATCTGAATAAACTAGAGAGCTGGCTGAAACTGTGGCGAGTACAAGTCAACAGTTTAAAATCGACACAAATAACATTTACTTTAAAAAAAGGTGTCGCGCCTCCGGTTTCTATAAATAACACTCCACTACCAGTCAATACCGCCGTAAAATATCTGGGAATTCATTTAGATAGTAAACTTAACTGGGGCACCCACATCTGGAAGAAACGTCTTCAACTCGGCTTAATCTACAGGAAAATGTATTGGTACATGAGTAGAAAATCAAATCTTAGCCTGGAGAACAAACCTATGATTTATAAATGTATTTTAAAACCGATATGGCTATATGCAGCACAAATATGGGGAACAGCAAGTAATACCAACATTCAAAAACTTCAACGGTTCCAATCAAAAGTGTTGCACCAGATCTGCAATGCCCCTTGGTATGTTACGAACCAGAGATTACACCACGACCTACAGCTACCAACTGTTAGCGAAGCAATCTTCTTCTTCTTCTTAGCCTTCTATCGTCCACGTTTGGACATAGGCCTCTCCCAACTCCTTCCATCGGTCTCTATCCTGAGCAACATATTTCCAATTCGTTCCGGCTACTCTTTTAATATCATCAACCCATCTCATCTGTGGTCTTCCTCTCGGTCGTTTACTTTGGTAAGGTCTCCAATGTTGTATCGTGGCATTCCAACGTTGGTCTTTTTGTCTAACAGTGTGGCCTGCAAAGCTCCATTTAAGTTTGGCAACTTTTGTTGTTATGTCCTCGACTTTTGTTTTTGATCTTACCCAGTCGCTCCTCTTTTTATCTGACAGTCGTATACCTAACATTGCTCTTTCCATAGCTCTTTCTGTTGTAGCTAGTTTATTCATATTTGCCTTGGTTAGGGTCCAGGTTTGACACCCATATGTCATGATAGGAAGGATGCACTGGTTGAACACTTTGGTCCTCAAATATTGATGTATTTTGCGGTTCTTAAGTATCCAACCAAGTTTTCCAAATCCTGCCCATGCTAGTCTTGCTCTCCTATTAATTTCCGCACTTTGGTTTTCTTTGTCAAGTTTCAGGATTTGGCCTAGGTAGATATATTCCTGGACTTTTTCTATCTCACTGCCATTTATAGTTATGCGTCTGGGGTCATCTGTGTTTGTCATTATTTTTGTTTTCTTCATGTTCATTTTTAGACCGACGTATTGGGAGCTGCCTGCGAGTTCCTCTATCATAATTTGCAGTTCCTCGAATGAGCTCGCTATAATCACAATGTCGTCAGCGAATCTGAGGTGATTTAGCTTCTTGCCATTAACGTTAATGCCATAGGTTGACCAATTTGTCGTTTTGAAGACGTCTTCTAGTGCTAGGTTGAAAAGCTTTGGCGATATTACGTCTCCTTGTCTCACGCCTCTCTTAATAGGGATGGGATTTGTATTTTCGTCTAGTTGTACTATCATAGTTGCATTTTCATATATATTATGTATTAGTTGTCTATATCTCGAATCTATTCTACAATTATTAATAGCTTGTTCTATGGCCCACATCTCGATACTATCAAACGCCTTTTCATAGTCTACGAAGGCAAGAAATACGGGTAGTTGGTATTCATTTGCCTTCTCTATCAATGTTCTCATTGTCAGCAGATGGTCTGATGTACTATATCCTTTGCGGAAGCCAGCCTGTTCCACTGGTTGGTAATTGTCCATTTTGTAGGTCAACCGGTTGTTAATAATTCTCATGAATAGTTTGTATACTTGACTGAGCAACGATATCGGTCTGTAATTCTGTAGGTCACATTTGTCCCCTTTTTTGTGTAAAAGTATTACTAGACTTTCGTTCCAGTCTTTAGGGATCTTGCTATTATGGAGACATTTATTAAATAGCTCTGTTAGTATAGGGATTGTTACTGCGAAGCAATATCTGCTGTAAATTCTAGATACAAGACCAGACTATCCTGCCATCCAAATCCGCTCGCCACGGACCTGCTCAACATTTCTCATGAAAGAAGATTAAAAAGACCTGACCCTTTGGACCTCTAGTATATCTGAACATCAGAGCAACAACAGAGTGCAGTGAAATAATCTTGTTTTAGCTTCAGTGATTTTTTAAACTTCTTTCGTATTTTTATTCATGTTTCTTAGACTTTTAATAATCATATTTGTTGTCTGAACTGTCCAATATACAAAATTTTATCTATGTATTATGTTCCAAGTAATTGTTATGTCTTATTTTAAAATTATAATCTTATATGTCTTACTGGGTGCTCGCCACTGGGCGGCTTCCATCTATGTTATTTTTCAATAATTATATGTATTGCTTATTGTTTGTAATGAGACAGATTGCAATAAACATTGGATGTTAAAAAAAAAGATTTGGATTCCTTATGGAGGGAAATGGAGGGAAACGAACTTTCATATTTTATATAAAAACAGAAGTTTTTATTTTGGATATCAACTAAGAGAGCAAGATTTTGTAATTTTATTGAATGTACATGAAATTATTAGACATACGATTTATTGTTTTCAGTAAACTTTATAAAAACAAGTTTTTTGTAATATGTAGAAACTCTGGTTTAACAAAACAGAATAATAAAAATAATAAAAGACTTACTTGTTGATGTTGATTTTTCTTTGGTTTTAAAAATATGGTATATTTTTGTTAAAATATTGGAATAAATATTGATAGATTTATAAAAACAGTTAGTTACAAAAATTTTGACTACAAATGTCACCAAACTATCAATTTTTTTAAACTAGATCATCAGTTAGACTGAGCAAAATTTTTCATCCAATCCAAGAACACAAACAGCATATTTTGTTTAAATTAAAAAAAAAGACTAAAATTTTGTGAAATACATCTTAAGAACTAGTTTCTGGTATTACGTCTTTACTTGTAATTATGTATTGTATTACTCTGTGTATGTATTATAATGTATTGTATTGTATTACTTAATACAATATATAATTTAATATAGATTTTTTGTTAAAAATTGAACTAGGAATTCAAAAATGATTTTTAATTTGAAATATCTCAGTGGCATACTATGTTTTTTTTTCTGAAAAAAATGTTGGACCATTGTCTGTATCCTGTACGTGTGCCAATGGTGAATATAAAATTCTGAATTGTATGTCAAAAAATGCACAATAACTACCTACTTAGGTACCTCCTAAAACTAACCAAATTTCATTTATATATCTTAACCGGTTTTAGAGCAATTTTAAGATTGTTAGAATTACCCCTTAAAGTTTGTCATACTTATTTACTAACACCTTGTATAAATTAATAATAATTCACTAGTACCACGTATGTGATCAGGACCCTAAATTGCTGTTCCGAAATACAGTAGAACCCCGAAAATCTGAACTAATTGGGGAGACAGCCTGTTCGGATTCCGAAAAGTTCGGATTATAGAATAGAAATATGCTTTATTGTCACTGAAAATTTTTACAATTTTATGGACAAAGCTTACATACAGTCAAAAGAAAAATAATATCAACAAATAACAACTACAACTTACTAAAATTAGATAAATCGTCAATATACAGTAAATATGATATAAAACCAAAGACAAAAACAGTTTAAGCTGCTGCGTATGAAACCCAATTTTCTTAGTTTATTCATTAAGAAATTCTTCTATTGAATAATATGGTCTTTAGATAGATAGGCTTTGGTCATTTTACGGAACTTTGGGAAAGATGTTGCACACTGAAGTTGTAAAGGGAGATGGTTGTAAAGTTTTTTTTGCGGAATATAATATGGATTTCTTTACTAACTCAGTGGATGGGATCGGTAAATAAATATCAAAGATTGAATTTCTGGTGGAGTAAATATGATTGGGCCTTGCTGGAAAGACATGAAGGTGTTTACGAATTAAACAAACCGTTTCTAGAATATATAAAGATGCAAGTGTTAAAATTTCGTGATTTCTGAAGTAACTTCTGCAATGTGTAGATCTTCTGAGGCCAAACAGATATCTTATTGCTCTTTTTTGCAATTTAAAAATAGCATCAAATTGAGCAGCTGTACTAGAACCCCAAAAAGGAAGACCATATCGAAGATGAGACTTGAACAACGAAAAATATGTTATTTTAGAAGATGCTAAATTGAGTTCCCTTCAGACAGATCTTATTGCATAGCAAGCTGAGGCGAGTTTCTTACTTAACGAATCGATATGAAGGGACCATTTGAGGTTGCTGTCTAAAAAATACCAAGAAATTTTACAGAATCAACGGTACTGATCTGGCTGTTATTAAGAGGCAAAGGTTGAAGAGCTCCTTTATAGGATAATGCTACTGTTTTGTCTATATTAAAAGAGAGTAAATTACAGTCAGACCAGGTCTTTATCGTCAGTAGATCCGAAGTTATAGTTTCATGAAAAGATGCAATAGTTGAGTTGCTCCAAGTGATACTGGTATCATCAGCAAAAAGAAAAATTTTCCCATCGATTTTTAAATTAGTGATTTATAAAGATAAGGAACAGAAGAGGACCCAATACTGAACCTTGCGGTACTCCACATACAATGTTTTTGAGACTAGAGTCAGTATCATTTGCTCTAACTAGTTGTTTCCTATTATTCAAGTAGGATTGGAACCAATTCAAAGAAATACCTCTAATTCCATAGAAATTTAGTTTTTTAATCAAGATGTCGTGATTTACACAATCACAAGCTTTGGCATAGTCACAGAAAACAGTGGCAGTATAAAGATTATTGTTTAGTGCTTGATAAACCTCATGTAGTACAGAAAACATGGCATCAGTGGTACATTTATTAGTTAAAAAGCCGAACTGATTTTGAGATAAAATGTTGTTATCAACGATAAAGGACATAAGTCGAGTTTTAATGTGTCTCTCAATAATTTTGGAGAGTGTCGGTAGTAAGGCAATAGGTCTATAGTTGCAGGCATTAGATTTTTCACCACCCTTATGAAGAGGAATAATAATGGCTGTCTTTATACACTCTGGAAATTTACCTTTTTCGAAGGAATCATTAATTAGTGAGACGAGGATTTCCAACACATTTTCTGTGAGATTAGAGAAAATTTTTATAGATAGTCCATCAGTACTACAGGATGATTTGCTTTTGATACTATTGATTGTTTGGGTCAGTTGAGAGTTATCGACTGGTTTTAAAAAGAATGAATTCGACACCTTTCTTGAATTAGGGAGATAAGAAATGGGATCTTGTTGCGGCAAAATAGTTGATGTAATATTTTTACTCACATTAACGAAGTAATCGTTTAGACTTTCAGGATTTGGAAGGGAAAATGATTGAGCTGTATGAGTTTTATTTCGAAGATCGTTTATTATAAACCAGGTTTTTTTGCAACACTTTTAGAGCTTTCCAGACGATTTTGATAATAGGCTTTTTTAGCTGATTTGACAAGTTTTAGATATGTTGTCCTGTACTTCGTGATATATTCAGTGACAGAAACATTGGTAGTAAATTTATTGATGTATAGAAGTGAATGCATATTCTTGGCTGATATGCGGATACCTTTCGTAACCCAAGGTTTCCGATGTTTTGGCTTAATAGGAATTAAGGAAATGCCGTATTGAAGATGCAGAGAAGCTTATCTAGAAAAACACTGAAATTATAGTCCACGTCTATAGAAGGAAACTGCCACTCAGAAGTTAAGCATAAATTTTGGAATTTACGAAAATTCTGGGCGGAAAAAATCCTACCTAAACGTCAGGTTTTTGAGGAGGGTTTGCTGAAGATGTTAAACTTCGTATACACTGCTTCATGATCAGATAGTCCGGCATTAATAACTGTAGAGCAGTCATCAAGGGGTGATAAAGCTGAGACAATATAATCGATTATGGTAGATGTAGTTTTTGTAATCCTTGTAGGAGAATTAACGTGCATTGAGAGACCATACGATTCAAATATGTTGACCAGAGACACTTGGGTAGCACAAGCAGCAGCATAATTAATGTTAAAGTCACTGCATAGAATTTTACTGCTTTTATGAGGCAGGTCATCTAACAAATTTAGCAGGTTCTGAAAAAATAGTTCCACTGTAGAGTTAGGCTACATTAGGCATTATCTGAAAGTTAGGCTAACCGTTGATTGAAATATTAATATTAGCCTAACTAAGAATTCAAAGCTTACATTGTCTTTGATTTTGAGTGGCAAAACGTTCTCCCAAGAGTGTGGACAATATTTTTAGAACTCAAGTTGACAAAGAGAAAACTGAAGTAAGTTTATATTTAACCTTTATAAGCACTAAGCATAATGTACGTATTTATATTTTTAAGAAATTTTAAATGTCAAAGTCCTACTAATCCTACATTGTTCAATTTTCTGGTTATACTCTGTATAATAAACATGTTGTTAAGTTTTTGTCTTGAATTTTTTAATTGTTTTCACTTTCCGTTGGTTCGGATTTGCCGAACGTTCGGATTAGGGGGGTTCGGATTTGCGGGGTTCTACTGTAAATTGGAAAAATTTTAAGCATATTATCAATGATGATTTTTTCCCTGAAAATGTTCCATTTTATTAATTTTAATTCCTTATTACTACTTCCTGTATCCACTGCGATGACAGCCTGCAAGGGATCATAATTATCAAGGTACAATGGAAGCATTTCACAGGACAAACTCCATATTACTTATAAAAATGATTTTTCGGCTCTAGCTCTCCTTCTATTCCTATGCTACTAACTAAGTTACTGTTTTTAGTTCATATATTGAATATTGTCTTGGTTGATTTGGTAAAAAGTTGTAATTATAGGAAAATTTGGGTTTTATTTGTGTGTGGATAATATTTTGTGCTGTGCCATTGTTTTGTAACTAGGTATAGTCAATAAATTAAAATCTTATCAAGAAAGGGGTGTGGGTACTCTTTAATAAATGTTATAATGGAGATGTAATTTATTGAAGATAGTGATAATAAAATAAGCTGTTTAAGATGTGATCTATAAGAGCTTTAAATTTCTCTATAAAAAAAAAACAAAAAACAAAAATAACCATATTATACAAAACTCTTATACAACCAGTATTGACATATGGATCGGAGACATGGACCATCTCCAAGGCAAATGAAAATCTGCTTATATTTGAACAAAGGATCCTAAGAGGAATATTCGGTGGCATCTGTGAAAATGGTGTTCGGAGGAGGAGGTACGAGATATACCACAGATATAAACATATATTTGGTGGTAAAGACATAGTATCTTTAATAAAAATAGGAAGACTAAGATGGGCAGGACATCTAACAAGATCACAGCAGAACAACGCTCCTAGAAGAATCTGCATGTCACAACCCCTGGGAAGTGTTGATGACAACACAGAACATGCTGCCTACACAAACAGTATATAAAACATACAGTGAGATTGTAACAAACAGTAGCAGTATATCATTTGCACCAAAACAGTTGACAGCTGACAATATCAACAAAAAATCTAATAAAAATAAACCAAACGAACGAAAAAGGTTTAATTTGGAGAATAATGGAGTAAATGAGAAAGAGCAAAATAGTAATGCAATTAATGTGGGTAATGAGTCATGTGAAAATAGTGGATTTGTAGAAATGGTAAACAGACGAAAGGAAAAATGGAAAACAAAAAGAAATATTAGTACTGCAGAGATAAGTCTAGATGAAAATAACAGAGGTTTCCTGGGAGAACAGAGTAAGGTATGGTTATACTTGTACAGAATTAGAAGAACTTCCACAGAAGATGATATTTATAAATTCCTAAAGGAGAAACGGGGTATGGAAGAGACTATCATCACAGTAAAAGAATTGCCTAGTCAGGAACATATGTTAAAGCTTTTCATAGTATCTGCTCCTTTTAACCACAACGACAAGATGTATCAACCTGACTTCTGGCCAGCTGGTGTAGGGGTAAAAAGATTTCACATGAACAGGTATAAAGATTTATTTGACAATAGAGGTGGAAATTTTTAAAAGTAAAAGCAAGCGAGTGTGATGAGGTCATAAAACCAAATGCTGTAGATGACCTTCCATTTAAAAAAGATGCTGCATCCAAGTGTCAAGAGCCTGATTGTGGTGCAAAACAAAAGAATAAACTAAAGCTATTTCACATAAATATACTTTCAATGAGGAATAAAACAAATTAATTTGAAATGTTCTTAGCTGACAAAAATTGTGTCATTGTTTATGTAACAGAGTATTGGCACACAAATGGAGAGATTGAATCCTTACATATAACTGACTATAGATTGGCTGCAGCCAGTTGCCGAGACAGCATAGGGGGAGGTTCAGCTATTTTTCTTAAATCCATGTATGATTTTAAATTAGTAAATGAAGTAAATGCCATGACTGTTGTAAAATGCATAGAAATATGTTGTATTTTTTTTTAAAACATCTAAATTATATGTAATTTCAGTTTAAAGGAAACTATCTGCTTCTTTGGATATTTTTCTGGAAATAATGGAGCAAGCACTGACTATAGTTCATGGTAAAGGTAATTTATTGGTTGTGGGGGACTTCAATGAGAATTTTCTTTCTGCGACTCGAGAATGTGTTAAAGTATGTAGCTTTTTTTCCTCTTTTGGACTATCCCAGTTGGTCTTTGAACCCACAAGGGGGAATAATTGTCTGGACAATATATTTCTGAGTTTGGATCATCATGACTGTAATGTGAAGGTTGTTGAGACTGCACTCTCTGATCATTGTGGCCAGCTTCTTGATTTCCTTGTGCCTACTAGTGATAATGATCCAGCACTTGTTAGATCTGTTTTCAGAGCAATTACACAAAAGGGTAAATGTTCTTTTTTTCTCATATGTCGAAGGTTTAAAATGGGAGTTTCTAAAAGATTCTGACTTGCCTACTGAAGCTAAATTCATTGCATTTCATAATGAATTAAATAAGTCTTTCTTACACTCTTTTCCTGAAAAATTCTATAAAAAACGTAGAGATCAAAGTCAACTAATAAACTAATAAACTTGCTAAAGGAGCAGTATGACGAGTTTCCTACATTAGCTCAAAAAACTGTATTAGCAAATGAAAACTCTATTAGCAAATCAAGATTACAAATTAGCAATAAAATCTGCTAAACAAAGGACCAATGATAACCTTATTTCAACTGCATCTAATCCAGTTAAGTGTATGTGGGATATCATCAATGAACACAGAAACAAGTCTAAAAGCAAGTTAGAAACAAAAATTACACCTAATGAATTTAATGACTTCTTCACTAATGTCGCCTGTAACTTGCAAACCCAGATTCAACCCTCCTTTTTCAATCCCATGGATTTTGATGTCACCATGTTTTGGGAATAATTTTTCTTCCAAGATGTTTCTCTCATTGAAATCAGAGACATTTTAACAAGTATGGTGAACAAGAAAAGTAGAGACTACTTCGGATTCTCGGTTAACATAATAAAAGGAGTCAAACATCTCATTGCTGGTCCATTAACAACACTTATAAATCACTGCTTTAAGGAAAGCATCTTTCCTGATCTGCTCAAAAAGCAGTGGTGGTATTGATCTACAAGAATGGTGACAATGATGGCCCATCCAATTATAGGCCAATATCACTCCTTCCTATAATATCAAAGGTATTTGAGAAATGTATGGCAGCAATGATTATTAAGTACTTTGAATCCAAAAATTTGTTCACAAATAGTCAGTTTGGTTTTAGAAGGGGTCTAAATACGACAAAAGCCATCATGGACTTGGTGATGAAGATTCAAGAGGCTTTTGAGCAGAGCTGCTATCTGTCAGCTACATTTTGTGACCTGAGCAAAGCTTTTGATTGTGTTGCACATGAACTGCTTCTCAGGAAATTGGAGAGATATGGGTTTGGAGATAGTAGCATTGCAATGATCTTCAGCTATCTCTCCAACAGAAAGCAGAGTGTGCAGGTGGGTAGAGTGAGGTCGGTAGAGAGAGCTATAAATATCGGATTACCTCAAGGGTCAATATTGGGACCACTGTTATTTCTAATTTGTATTAATGATCTTTCACAGACAGACCTTAGCAGTTCATTTACTCTTTTTGCTGATGATACTACTATTACCTGCAAAGATTGGGATTGTAATGCAGCAACAGAGGCATCAAAACAAGCACAAGATAAGGCAGAACAATGGTTTGCAGCAAATATGTTGCTTCTAAACATCAATAAAATCCAGAATTTGATTTTTTCAACAAGACAGCTTCCATCCGGAGATGCAGAAAAACAAATAAAATTTTTGGGAGTTTACTTGGATGCAGGACTATGTTGGAAAGCTCATACACGGTCCCTTGTTGCTAAGTTAGGAACTGCAACTTTTCTGATTAGAAGACTTTCTGAGTGTGTATGTCAGTTCACTTTACAACAGGCCTATTTTGCACTATGTCATTCACACATCAGCTATGCAATTTTGGCATGGGGTCACAGTGCTGGAGCCAAAGATGTCTTTCATATTCAGAGAAGAATAGTAAGGATAATTGCTGGCCTGACCTATCAGAAAGAATGTCGGCAAGCATTTGTTGCATTGCACATACTAACTCTGCCTTCGCTATTTATTCTAGAGAGTCTTGTTCATGTGAAACAAAATATAGATTGTCATCAAAGACATGAGGATGTACACCGATATGAAACCAGAAATAAGCATGCATTAATATTGCCCTACACCAGGCTCCAAAGAAGTAGAGACGGACCAAACTCTTATGATGTAACATTCTACAAGTTGCCTACTGAAATTACTGAATTGCCAATTTTACAATTTAGAAAACAACTAAAGAATTTTCTCATAAGTCAGGTATTTTACAGCAGTGATGAATTTTTGAATTTTAACTTTAATGTTTGGAACTGGGTTGTGAATTGTTGAGTTGTACTTTGTTTATTCTTAGGAACCCAGAAAGTGTTTGTCTTAATTATTGATGTATGTATTATTTCATATTATGCCTTGTGTTTTTATATTTGTATTTTATATCTGTGAACCAAAGTTGTACACTATTTTTTAACGTATGTAAGTACTTTGTATATTAACATGAATAAATGACTTGAAGTAGAAATAGGGGTAGGCCAAAATTCAGATGGAAGGATGGTCTAGATGAGGTTGGTAGAAAAATAGGTGCAGCAAACTGGCAACAGTTGGCAATGGATAAGACTGACTGGCGTAATAGACTTGCGAAGGTTGAAGCTCTTTTATTGGGCTGTATGATGATGATGATAAATAAAATTTTTAAACATTTATTTTTTTGTAGTTTACTCTATTGCTAATATATATTCTCTCTAAACTTGTTTCATTTATATATTATTGAAAGAATGTGCTAATTGTAGGGGACAAATACTAATTGGTTAAATTATAATTACCTGACTGGTCCATTTGTGACTCGCTTTGGATATGTTGTAGAATAACAGCATCCCCATCATTAATGCCAAAATCTTTAAGGGACTTCTTATTGTCCATTAGGGGCATTCCATTAAAGGCTATTGCAATTTCAGAGGCTGGAAATCCAGATTCAATTTCGCAAAATGCTTTAAAGTTTTCTAGTTCCAGATCTTCAGAAACATCTAACACAAATATGAAATCTGTTAAGGTTGTTACTGTTACCTTCATGTTTAATCTACTATTTGAACACCGCGAGCAAATCAGAACTGTGTATTTATATTACGATAATTTAACTAATATGTGTTGTTTTTATATATTATTATACATTTTCTGGAAACACTTAAAACTTGGATGTTGGTCCAAAATATATGCTAGCAATCACTAGCAATGACAGCTATACACTAAAAAACGCTTTGTTCATCAACAAAAAGGAGGAATGACTTGCAGATATGTAAGAACAAAAATAGACTTGTATACAAATATTGTCCCTTTCTCTGTTCTTTGTTGGAAAGTATCTCAAAATAAATGAAAATGAAATTTGAAATTAACCAAAATGCAAGGTTATTAACCCTTAACCCCACGTACAACCCGTACCGTACCCGTACTCTACCGTCACTCCGTCACTACATACAAAATTCTCATTATAGACGGAGAGGCAGCGCTGAAAAATCTCTTTAAATTTACTACAGCTAGATTTTTCACAGTTGATTACTGTGAGTGTGTAGAGAAACATACTGCGGTCGGTCAAGCGAAACGTAGAATAGGGGTTACTGAGAGGGTATCAAAGTTGCTTTCCTACGAAGGTAATTAAATCCATTTACTAAGGCTGAAAATCAGTACACACATTCTAAATTAAATATAAATAAAAGTTATTATAGTCGGTCAGCTGTATGACGGGACAGAGCCGGTCGGTCGGCCCCAATAGTCGATTGAAGAAATGAAGCATTTTGGCTCGCAATTTTTTCGCCCAGCATGGATTTACTTGAAATTTTCACAGAAGGTACAGAATAGTCTAAGGATCTTTTTCTATATCATACCGCTATCATACGCTAAAACCTTGGGTTGGTTGCCACCCCATCTCGGGGGTGGGAATTTTTATTACATTTTAACCATGTAATTCGATGGAAAAAGCGATTCTAAGAAAAAAAAAAATGTTTTTACATTTTCTTCGTAAAACAATATTTTTTGAGTTATTCGCGCTTGAAAATAAAATCGAGTTTTTCGACGAAAAAATCAACTTTTTTAGAGGGTTTTTTGAGAATACCTCAAAAAATATGCATTTAATCAAGAAAACTGTAGATATCAAAATTGTATCTTTTAGTAACACAAACCAAGTTCTTTTCCAATAATATCTTTAAGACCAATACAAACCAAGATACGGCATGTTAAAGGTGAGCTTTTTTCGTCAAATGCATAATTTGAAATATTGAAAGCCAAATAAAGGGAATTTTTTGCATTTTTCGAGGAAAACTTAAATATTCTTTTTTCAAGTATACAATTAGACCTTTAAAAAATAATAAAAAGTTTCTAGCATGAAAATTAAGCGACTTATAATCAAAAAATGTCGGTACCTGCTTTTCTCTACGAAAAAATCAGTGAAAACAACCCCTAACTACCTTCCTAATTTAAAATTGGTCTTCACCTTTCTGTAGTTCCTTTTATATTTATATTATTAATACACTTAAGGAGTTCTATTTAAAATGCCTAATTATGGCAAAATTGGAGTTTAAAGAAAAATTGATCTTTTGCAATTTGGTATTTTTCACCTTTTACTTCAAAATATCTCCGAAAATACTGAATATACGAAAAAAATTATAAACTACTAAATTGTAGCTTTTTTAATGAGTAAAATTACCCTGTGCATAGATTTTCATTAAAGTGAATAGTTAGCCAGATATAGCTGTTTAAAACCGCTATTTACCAGCAAACACCCCCTTATTCGAGCCCTTTAAACCCGCCCCAATTAAAAACTAAGGGATATTTCGGAATTTAATTTACACAGTCTCATACCTCTTTAAAAATCCTACAAAATCATTTTTGAAGAAACTTTTGTCGCCAAAAATAAGGGAGCTATGATTATAAAACAATTTTTTTTTCGAAAAATTCGAATAGTCCGCTTATGGAGCATTTTCAATGTATGTATAATACCACAGAACCGGTTCGTATACTGGAAGATGACAAAAAATTGTAGGATTTTTAAAGAGCTATAAGACTGTGTAAATTAAATTCCGTAAGATCCCTTAGTTATTAATTGGGGCGGGTTTAAAGGGCTCGAATATGGGGGTGTTTGCTGGTAAATATAGGTTTTAAACAGCTATATCTGGCTAACTGTTCTATATCTGTACTATAATTAAATCTATGCACAGGTAATTTTAGTCATTAAAAAAGCTACAATCTAGTAGTTTATAATTTTTTTCGTATCTTCAGTATTTTCGGAGATATTTTGAAGTAAAAGGTAAAAAATACCAAATTGCAAAAAATCAATTTTTCTTTAAACTCCTTGAGTGTATTGATAATATAAATATAAAAGAAACTACAGAACGGTGAAGACCAATTTTGAATTAGGAAGGTAGTTAGGGAGTTAGGGGGATTGTTTTCACTGATTTTTTCGTAGAGAAAAGCAGGTAATTTTCAGGTTAGAAACTTTTTATTATTATTTTTTAAAAGGTCTAATTCATCATCCAGCCTCAAAAGTCCACTGCTGAGCATAGGCCTCCTCCCCTCGTTTCCAACCCCATCTATCCTGCGCCGCCCTCATCCAGTTTTTATTTACCTTTCTCAGGTCGTCAGTCCATCTTGTAGGCGGTCGGCCGACGCTTCTCTTGTCTTCTCTTGGCCTCCATTCCAATAACCTCTTCGTCCGCCCATCTGTCATTCTGGCTACGTGTCCTGCCCATCTCCACTTCAACCTGGCTATCCTCTCGATGACGTCAGCCACCTTTGTTCTTCTCCTGATTTCTTCGTTTCTGATTTTGTCTGGCAGAGTTATTCCTAACATTGACCGCTCCATTCTTCTCTGCGTGACTCTTAGTTTGGTAGCCGAGGCTTTAGTTAAGGTAAGTGTTTCTGATCCGTACGTCAAGACTGGGAGGACGCACTGATCGAATACCTTTCTCTTTAGACATTTGGGTAACTCACTTTTAAAAGTTTCTCTCAGTTTTCCAAATGCTACCCACCCAAGACCGATTCTTCTCTTCAGCTCACCCCTGAAAGGTCTAATTGTATACTTGAAAAAAGATGATTTAAGTTTTCCTCGAAAAATGCAAATTTTTCCCATTATTTGGCTTGAATATTTCAAATTATGCATTTGACGAAAAATTCTAACCTTTAACATGCCGTATCTCGGTTTGTATTGGTCTTAAAGATATTATTGGAAAATAATTTGGTTTGTGTATTACTAAAAGATACAATTTTGATATCTACAGTTTTTTTGATTAAATGCATATTTTTCGAGGTATTCTCAAAAACCCTCTAAAAAAGTCGATTTTTTCGTCGAAAAACTGTTTTTCCGTCGAAAAAATATTAGTTTTACGAAAAAAATGTAAAAAACAATCACTTTTTTAAATTGAATTACATGGTTAAAATGTAATAAAAAATTCCCACCCCCGAGATGGGGTGGCAACCACCACCAAGGTTTTAGCGTATGATAGCGGCATGATATAGAAAATGATCCTTGGACTATTCCCTACCTTTTGTGAAAATTTCAAGTAAATCCATGCTGGACGAAAAAATTGCGAGCCAAAATGCTTCATTTCCTCAATCGACTATTGGGGCCGACCGACCGGCTCTGTCCAGTCATACAGCTGACCGACTATAATAACTTTTATTTATATTTAATTTAGAATGTGTGTACTGATTTTCAGCCTTAGTAAATGGATTTAATAGGGAACCTGCATAAAATTTTAAATTCGAAAAAAATGGTATAAATCACAACAGAACATAATTTAGAACCTGTATCAAAAATAAAAAAGTTTTGTTTGTCTTTCGTTTGGCCCCTAAAGACGACTAAAAATTCAACTTATATTTACCAGCCACCCCAAAACGCGTCGTGACGTCACAGGGTTGTATGTTTACATTCTACACCAATTGTATATATAATTTTAAATTAGACATTATAAACGTCGGTAGAAAATACAGTTATGTGACGCTACAAATGTTTTTGATCGTTTGAACTATTCATAGAAAATTTGTACTTTTACAAAATGGTTTTATTTTCAATAGTAAACCTTCTTTCCTTTCCTTCAAAAACTGTATCAAACTGCAATCTCAACAAACTGGTATATTTTATTACAATGACATACGATAAATGTCATTAGAATATAAATATTTTTCCTTTATTCCCCGACGACGATCTAGCTAAATATCCAAGTAGGTGGAGGTCAATAAACTAAATAAGAAGAAGAAGAATATACGTAAATATAACCGTAAACTGAACCACATAGTCAAACTCTGTGACGTCACGGGTCGTTTGAACTATTTTAAGATAAAGAAGACTTTAAATTTGTACTTCTAAGTTATTATGAGTTTTTGAAGTGTGAAATTTTGGAAATCTCATTTTTATACAAAACTGAACATTATTATGTAATAAAAAAATGTGCAAGTTCCCTATTACCTTCGTATGAAAGCAACTTTGATACCCTCCCAAGTAGCAATTTTTCGACACATTGGTTGTCAGTACAAACAAATGCACTGTATATAACGTTGCCCGAGAGCACTTTCAGTTGTTTCGGCCAACGTCCCCTATCCGACTGACATTACGATGTTACAACTTTAAGTAATACCTTTAGTAATACTAATTTATTACCATTGTGACAACTACATATCACAGTTCAGTTTTTTCAACAATCGCAACGACTTAAAAACGTTATAATGCTAAACTAATTTACGCCCTGGCCGATTTGGGTTTTCTGGCCGACTCTGAAGTTGTCTCTCACGACCCTAGGTGTTGTTCTAGGTGTGTGACACCTTTGCGGCAACTTCAGAAGGAGAAAAAGAATTTACTTTATAACCTTATTTTTTTCTTATTATTATGTTTTATTTTACTGGAAATTTTCGATTTATTTAACAACCTGTTTGTTTGTTTTTTTAATAGCTGGTTTCCATTTGTCCAGTGTTTTATCAGTAGGTTTTATAACCTTAATCTTTCAATCTTTGTATCAGCTTTGCTAGACGGGGTTGCCAGGTCAGTTTTTACTCTTTCAGTAGTTTTGCTTTCACAAAATCAGTAGATTCTTTTTAGGCCATGTAAATACATATACAGTAAATACTTATACAGTAATCTGCATATCCGTCTTAACTGTCCCAAGAGGAATTCCAAAAAATTGGAAACCTAATTATTCCAAAACAACAACTGGTAATTACTATTTTTTAGCTAAAATCTACTAAATCAAAAACTAAAATATACTTAAGGATTTTTGGGATATATTTGGGATTTTTGATAATAAAAACAACAGCTAACTTAAGGGGATAGGCGCAAAACGTCGCCCGTTAAAATGTTCAATGTATTTTAAATGTTTTCATTTTTTACGAATCCTGAGAAAACTAATAAGTATTTTGAAAAATTTAAACGCAGAAAGAAAGATTACGTTATTCCGAGAACCGAAAGTCCCTGAAAACTTCTATAATGTTTATTTTAATAAGTTACAGGGGTGAAAAAAAGACAAAATGTAAAAAAAGACAAAATGTAGTGTCATTTTAATTCCAAATATCTCATTCAAAAGAAACGTTTTGGTTTTTCTAAATAATGCAGTCTTTCATTCTGCGTTTAAATTTTTCAAAAATACTTATTATAGTTTCCTCATAATTCGAAAAAAATGAATAGGTACATTTAACAACTAGAATATTTTGTCATCCACTAATTTTAACAGCTGCATATCTGGATCAAATTCTTCAAACAATTGTTTCGCATTTAATATTAGAAACACGTGAACACAACATTTTGTGTTTTGCAAAGTTACGTATGTTTAGATATTTTAGTTTTCCATCGTTAGCTTCTAATAGGCTCGCACCGAATGCCAGAACTCTTCAATAACACCTGAAATACTGCTTGCACTGTTACTTGAAATCTGCAAGTTTGTTTCACAAGAATCCAGTTTCATTTCTCTGTAATATTCATCATCTACGTCCTGAATCTTATTTTCGGTAATTACCTATTTATTCTGAATCTTATTTTCGGTCTTATTTTCGGATTGGGAAATTGTAACCAAATGTGTGAAAATTAATTTAGAAATTTGGTAAATACTATTAAAAAGCAAATTTTATTTTAGTCATAACAAAATGTTGAAATATACCAAAAATCTACTAAAAATATTACCTACTAGAATATTTTAAAAAAGATCAAAAATCTACCAAAAAAGTAGAAATCTCCTAAATGTGGCAACGCTGTTAAGGAGAATGCTACACTTTTGACACTGGTCACATGACCTCTCTGTCACCCAATAAGAGGGTGCGTTCTAAAATGGTTGGGATAGTCAGCGCGGCCGGGTTTGGTTGGCGATTGGACTTCTAAGTTGTCTTATCGGTCTAGGGTTGGTAATAAGGTATTTTTTTAGTATTATTGGTAATATTGTTTAATGCACCAGTTTGGTTTTACTTGAGATTTTTGGGATGTAAAGAAACACAGAATATAAAAAATGCAGGCATTTTCTGATACCTTTAAAAGCACCATCAATACATTAAATTTATACAGAACATCTTTAACATAAATTTTGACTTTTATATTAAAATTTGATTTTTTAAATTTGCATATTTTTTGTCAAAAATGTCGTAAAAAAGTAGCGCGTGTGTTTTTTAAAGGTGAAATATCCATATTTGACGGTAATCTGAGATGCGTTTATAAATTTCAGATCAGGTAATTTTGTTATGTCCTCTATGTATTTATATAAATTTAAATACCTAATACGATGTCAAAATAGTTACCTTTTTGGTGTTCGCATTCACCATACAGGTGTTAAAAATATAGGTAAAAAAACATAACTAGTCTGACTCCTTGAGCAACCATTGCACGCGCAGGTTCTTTTTATAGTCGCTTCAGTTGTCTTATGCAACGCTTACGAAACGATGTTGCTTCATAGGACGTTGCCTAGGCAACGTCAAGACAACTCAAAAATCGTCCACCAAATTAGTGCAGAATAGGGTCGTCTTCTAGGCAATAACAACGTTGTAACAAAACGTTGCCACGCGGTAGACAACGTTGTCGCGTCGACAAATTGCTACTTGGGCTCTCACTAACCCCTGTTCTACGTTTCGCTTGACCGACCGCAGTATGTTTCTCTACACACTCACAGTAATCAACTGTGAAAAAACTAGCTTTAGTAAATTCAAAGAGATTTTTCAGCGCTGCCTCTTGGTCTATTAGATTGTTGTTTTATAAGTTGCATATTAACAAGAAAGTGTGTTCCTTTAGCACTTCCACGATGAATATAATTGACTCAATTAGCAGAATTACTAAACGTATTAACGCGTTAATTTATTTTTAATATGGACAAAATTTATAAAATCTAATTAGTATTGTATTAAATTAAAACATTTTTAAATGCATTTACCGTCCGCCTAAATGTATGCAACCAAGAAAACGTTTGGACTTTTATTATTATTAAAGATTTTAAAATGTTTATATTAATAAGAGGATAAATTATTTAAAATTTTTCTGTTATTATGAATAATTACTATATATTACTATTTTCAAAATCCATTGTCGTATTCATAACATGTTGACGTTCAAAACAGAAGTGTAAAAATCATGTAAAATAGACCATTTTAAAAATAGTTCAAATGTTTTAAAAGAGGGAGCCACCACAGACACAGATACAGGACAGGTAACTTTTATGGAGGGAGCTGAAATATCTGTGTTTTGGTGTTTATTAGTTTGTGTTTTATTAAAAATTATTTATTGTTAAGTAATAAATAAGAATTAATGATTTTATGGTTTTAAAGTTCTTATTATATCATATTGAGTTAAAATGACGTCGGCAGTTTATTTAGAACACTATTTAGACAGTAAGTAATAAGTACTTACCTACTTAAGAAAATACTTTATCAAACCAATTTTAGGTCTCGAACATTTACCCACGGAATTACAACGCAATTTTACTTTGATGAGAGACTTAGACACTAGAGCCCAAGGTTTAATGAAAAACATTGACTCTATTGCTGATAACTTCCTTAGAAACAAAAAGACACTGACTCCAGAGCAAAGAAAAGAGAAATTAGATAAGATACAAGCACTATTCAATAAAGCTAAGGTAAGGAGAAGATAAGGATTATTCTTCCATAAATGTTTAGTTTAGTTTATTAGGCCACAATTCTCCTTAAGGTTCCATCTTCTATTGAAGGTTGGATATCAACATGGCGATTCTTATTTTACTTACAGCAGCTCTAAATAGTTGGTTAGAGCTCAGACTAAACCATTCCCTTAGATTTCGTAACCAGAAGGTTCGTCTTCATCCTAATCTCTTTTACCTGTTACCTTTTATTTTGCTCTCTATAATCATACCTTGTAGACTATAACGAGAACTTCTTACTATATGATGGAAATATTCAAGGTTCCGCCTCTTAATTGTCCGTATAATTTGTTCTTGTTTATCCCTATCAATGATTTCAATATTGCTAATTTTGTCTACCCAAAAGCTTCCAATTTCTTAATCTCTAATTGCTTTAATGTCCAGGCCTCAGATCTGTAGAGCAAAGTTGCAGCACAACAACCTTATCCTAAAGGTGGCGCCAGATATGCGGTATTTGGCAATTACTGAACAAGTGCTTGCTAAATATCAAATTTTTTTTTTTTTATTTATTTACGGGTTTCCCCAATTTCGTAAAAAATATATATATAGAAAAAATAAGTAGAAGTAAAAGTAGTAGTAGTAAAGTCCAGTAAAACTGTAAAAAGAAAACAAAAAAATAAAATTAAATGAAAGTGTGACAGCATAAAACTGTAGTAAGTACATTACAATAAAACTAAATTTAACATACACACAATCCACGTTATGCAGTGACAATACATAATAATATAATATAAACCAACATTAATCAACTAACTACAGACAATAAAAAGTCAATAAATTACATAATACAAAAGCATTGTCCATGGCAAAAATTAACAAATCTACTGAAAATATAATATGAAACATTAAACATAAGTGCTGACCGGAAAAATTGATTTTAGTCGGTTTTTAAATACTCTACTGCAGCGTTTCCCAAATGGTGGGTCGCGACTTGGTACCGGTCCACGAAAGAAAAATGCCGGTTCGCGTCGTCTCGCCGTCTCACATCTTGCATTTTAAGACAGCGCTCTGACTGACGCCACCGCTATCTTTGTGATATTTTTGACTTCTTGAACAATGTAAATAGGTATGACATTATAAAGTAGCAATGTAAATGTATTTAGAGTACAAGAGAAGGTGGAAGCTGCAACAACAAAGCTTAATTTGAGGACACGTCACGCGCAAGCAGGAAATTACAAAACTTTTAAAAAGCTAACAGAACTACAAAAAGAGTGAATTCATTGTAGGATGAGATTTCAGTAGCTTTCAAGGAACACCTGTTCTGGAGGCAAATCTGAAGGAATATTCCCCCATCCACAGCAACAAAGTATGGATAAGGAATCCATTTACAATGGACAGAGAATCCGAGACAATCCTTCCTGATTTATATGATTACCACTGATTGATTATTGACTGCCTTACCGCCAGGAGTACCCAGTTTTAGCAGGAAAAGCGGTAAAATTTCTAATTTCTTTTGTTACGACCTATAGGTGATATAGGAAAAATTCGATTTTTTTCTTCGTTTTTTGATTATAACTTTAAAAGTATTCATTTCCGAGAAAAGTTGTACTAACATAAAAGTTGCGTAATTAAATTTCCTACAATACAGAATTGGTTGCAAATTTAAAAAATAGTCACCCTTATTGCAAAATAGCAATAATTGCTAAAAAACCATACAAAAACAAGTACATATTCGCATTTTACGTTTTTCAACCATTTATGCTACACTCAGGACCTTCATATTTCACCCAGAAAAACTTTGATACAGTAAAACAATACTGTAAATTTAATTAAGCTCGGTTCAATAGATTTTGCAAAATAAATTTTGCAA
Source organism: Diabrotica virgifera virgifera (assembly GCF_917563875.1). NCBI lineage: Eukaryota > Metazoa > Arthropoda > Insecta > Coleoptera > Chrysomelidae > Diabrotica > Diabrotica virgifera. Next base: position 31,984,680 of record NC_065446.1, read on the forward strand.
TCCAGCTTTCGCAAAAAAAATTCATTTTTTCAAAATGTTACAGGACTAAAAATAAAGCAGATAGCAAGTTAATAATTTTTTTGCGTATAGAAGTGTACTGTACCTTTCATTTTCAATTTGTAAAATTAAAATCGATGAACTACCACGGCGTCAGGATTTTTTTTTAAATAAACATTAATTATTGGTGCTACGCGCAGGACAGCGGATAGTTTGCTCTGATTGGGCATTCCAATGACCTTTGATAATGATTGATACATTTTAATTTTTATTACATTTCGATATAAATAAATAGATTTGTTTATTGCAAAATAAAAACACATACTCTATCCTTTGAAATAACACTTTTATTAGCAAAAACTTTCTTTGTTAATATATTTTAACTTAAATAATAAAAGTTTATTATTTTTAAACATATGCAATTGTTTAAACAATATTTCACAAACAATAATAAAATTAGTTTGATTTTTGTGGAATTAAAATATTAAAATACAACAAAGTATAGAGTAAGAAAATAATATATTAGATAAAGATTGGAAAAAATTTTGGTGGAAATCAACTTGTGTGAATCGAACACTGCTGTCCTGCGCGTAGCACCAAAAATTAATGTTTATTTAAAAAATTTTCTGACGCCGTGGTAATTAATCGATTTTAATTTTGCAAATTGCAAATGAAAGGTACAGTACACTTCTATAAGCAAAAAAAAAATCAACTTGCTATCTGCTTTATTTTCAGTCCTGCAACATTTTTAAAAAATGAATTTTTTTTGCGAAAGCTGGATTGCAAAATTTATTTTGCAAAATCTATTAAACCGATCTTAATGAAATTTACAGTGTTGTTTTACTGTATCATAAAGTTTTTCTGGGTAAAATATGAAGGACCTAAGTATGGCATAAAGTGTTGATAAACGTAAAATGCGAATACTTGTTTTTGTATGGGTTTTTTCGCAATTATTGCTATTTTGTAACAAGGGTGAGTATTTTTTAAATTTTTAACCAATTCTATATTGTAGAAAATTTAATTGCGCAACTTTTATGTCAGTACAACTTTTCTCAGAAATGAATAGTTTTAAAGTTATAATCAAAAAACCAATAAAAAAAATCGAATTTTTCCTTCATATTTTGACATTGTGATTATTTAAACAATGTTCCGGGCCATTTTGGTGGGAGGATAACTCAAATATTATTTTCTGAGTTATTTTCAAGCAATTTCTGCAAAAAAATTTGAGTCACTTCTCAACGTCCATCTCAAAACAGATGCGCCCTGGACTATATATACAATATATTTAATTATTATTATCTACATATATAAATTTCATTGGGGAGCATTAAAAAAATCTGTAATTCTTTTCTGGAGGCCAGTCTCGACGTGCCTGATCAAACGCTCTGTCTCTTATAGAAGGGACATGGGAGAGGCCGGGGAAGGAGTTGCGCAAGCCCGTTCGGACTACCTTGGGTTCAGATTAACGTGACTGTACTGTATTGCACTGTCTGTATGGTGAGATTTCTGTGTTTCCACCGCAAATTACACAGTGCTTACTTTACTATCTACTTTGTCTATATATTTAATATAATGAAAGTGGACAACATAATTGTACACATAATTAAAGACATCTGTGTGATGTAGAAATCTTTTAACCCTCTCCTGACGGTACCTATTTTCCCTTAAAGTGCCACACAGACTGTAATTTTTAGCCTACCTTGTCGACAGATAGAAGATATTTCAGTCGGAATAAAAAAAATTAGGACCTGTTTAGGTCTATGAAGTGTATAGCAAATTAGCAAGTCGCAATATATCTGCCAGTTGTCTACCTGCCAGTTTCATTTTAAAACTTTTGCTGATTAATCATACACTGGTCTGTAGAGACTGGTGAGCCTGGTGGTAGATATAGTGGTCTGTGGTCCCTGTGGCAATTTTTCTTCTGTCAGATATATTATTCAGCCATCCTAAAAAGGTCAAATCTATAAGTCTAATTATATAGCAATGTGTGTTCAGATCTTTTTTGAATGTTTTTGCCTTTTTTGTGTAGTTTTCTATTCCTTTCTCTTCTGGATTTTTAGTATAATAACATAGAAAACATAGAACGGTACAGAACAATTTATGAGGGTCGACTCAGTAATTCGTTGGGGTTGAAATATTATTTAAAAAAACCCTGGGAAGAAAAGAAAAATATTTCTGTATATTCTTTTTCTCATGATCATCTTTCAGTGCGTCACAGTTTTTCGATTTCTCTCTAACGCATTAAATTGTATGTGACAGAAAAAAAGGCACGTCTGTGAATACTTTGGTAATTATTCTAGTTTGGTGATTATTCTAGTTGTCGATAGATGGCGCCATAATCAAAAAAAAATTATTTATTAAATAAAATAATACTATTATCAATATAATCTGTACAATTTATAAGACTATACAAATGAAAGAAAATACCATTTTATAAATGCAATAGACACAATTGATTTGGTTTTATTCCAAATTGAAAATAAAATTTGACAACTGTCAGATTTAACTAAAATGTCACGTTAGAATAAATGTCATAAATGTGTATTATCACGGACTTACCTTTTTTTCTATAATTTGTGACGCACTGAAAAATGTTCATGAAAAGGAGAATATCACATCTTTTTGTATTAACTCAAAAAATTAAATTTTTATGTTTATGTCACCAACAATTATGCATGAAATGATATGTCACAATTAAAATCAAAGCTTTACATTAGTAAAAACAATATCATTCAAACTTGTGACAAAAAGGTATGCCAGTTTCCGGTAAAAAATTTATTAACACCTTGGCTGCATTATGGGACAAATAGAGCTCATACTACATAAAGGGTTGGCTGTATCGACTGTGTAGTAAGGCATGGTGACAAATGGGGTGTATACAGGACGTACACTGCGTGTCAGAGAAAACGAGCGGCTAACAAAATTGGTCATTTTTGATGACTCGAATTTCCTAAACCTGTTGTCTGATTTAAGTGATTTTTTTAATATGTTATAGCCTTATTCTTTAATATAGCTGTAATAATATTGTTGCTAAACAGGTAAATTTTCATTATATCCCGGATGTACCAATCAAACTGTGTTTTTTTTTCAAAGTTCGCAACACCCTGTGGAATATTCTAGCATTTATAAAATAATGAAATTAAAACCCAACTATAGCCTCAGGTTTTCTTAACATTCTGTTTTTTTATTCATTCACTTGTGTTGGATAATAAAAACGATTAGTTACTTTAATAACTAGCCATTTTCTTCATCAGTACAGGGTGTTTCTAAATAACTGCGACATTAAGGGATAATTCTGCATGAAAAAATAATGACTTTGCTTTAAAAACATATATCCGCACATTCTTTTGAGATAGGTACATGATTTTGAATTTTTCCTTACAAACTGACGATTTATTTGTTGCTCTAACACCGGTTGAGATACGCAAATGAAATTTGGTAGGTTTGAGAGGTAGTTATTGCGCATTTTTTGTACAATATTTACAAAATTGTTGAGGTTATCGTAAATTTTTAGGAATATGGTGACGACAAGGTGCAACTAGCAATTCAAACTTACGAACTAGTTGATAAACACATTCGTAGATTAGACAATGACCTAGCAAGATTTGAATCTGAAATTCAAGATAAGGCTCTTAATGCAAGAAACCAGGAGGAACCTGCTGTTGGCAAAAGTATGTATATTTATATTAACTAATTGCATATAGTTATTGTATTTGTTTTTAAGGGGGTAGAAAGAAATTTAAAGATGGTAAAGTGGAGAAGAAAAAACGACCTGGCAATTCTAGCGAGGAAGATTCTACTGGTACAGTGAAGGGAAGTAAAAAGAAAAAGCAAAAAGGTGCTGGAGCAGCTGGTGCGTCTGGAGCTAAGACAGTCAGTGGTGCCAAAGCTGCTGCAGGTGAGGGTTCGTATCATTCATCTGCTTTTCATCTTATACCATTTTGTTTTATAATAAAATTTTCCCTAAAAAATTCTCTAAGAGAGATTGAAATAGTGTTGAAAATATGTATGAATAAAAATTTTATTATGTGCAATCAATACAATTTTCACAATGTTGGATAACATCATCCAACATTTTGTTTTCCTGGTGTATTTGTAATGGCTGTATGACACTATGCATTTTCTTGTATCATTTCTAATATCGTTTCTGATATCGTTTCTTGTATACATTTTCTTGTATCATTTCTTGTACGTACATTTGTGCCCTGTATGACACTATGCAAGTTCTTGTATCGAAAACCGTATGAAATTCGGCACGTGATTGGTCGAAATTTTGTTTGTCACCCTGTCACGTTACATTGGTATGGTAGTACTGCGTCTACAGCTGATTTTAAGGATTTTATAAAATTTATAAACTTTTAAAAACAAATATTTGAATGTTATAATAACTAGAATTTTTACGTTGACTGTTGATTATTTGTGTTTTTTATTTTGTTTTGATATTTGTGCTAAAATATTTGCATTATAATTATCTTCAGTTTGATCCAAATTGGAACTATTGTATTTTCCTCTATTAAAAAATTATGCAATATGAAACCCAAAGTTATTCTAAATAAATGGTTATTAGTAGAACAGTAGTCCATACCAAACGGTATATTAAGTATCAATAAAATATTTATAAATAATACCTACAAAACACAAATAAATTCATCAAGACATAAATCATATGATCTCATTTTCAGCCGCCATTATGACATTTAGAAGTTTTACCAGCAGGTTTTACGTTTTTGCTCTCTGCGCAGAAATTGGCGCAGTTATTGTACAAGAATCTGTGCCTGACACAAATTCTTGTATCGTTTCTGATATCGTTTCTTGTATCTGTGTATGACACTATACATTTTTTTGATATATCAGAAACGATATTAGAAATGATACAAGAAAATGCATAGTGTCATACAGCCTTAAAGCTTATAAAAGCGAAATATTGTATAGTTCTTCCATTGTATCTTTGCACATGCATGCAATTATTTTTTACTCACAGAAACCAGTAATGCAAAATTAAGCCGCTTGTCCATAGAAATCACAATAAGTTTAACAAGATAAACGATACGGCATGCATGCATGTCTTTGATACCTTGTTTACTATACATTTTGACGTTTATCATTTTCAGTGACAGTGACATTAGCGCGTTTGTTGTATTTATTGGTTTATTTGCATTGTATTTTCTAACCTACAAATTGTCATTATATTGACAGTACATATCAATGAAATTACATATCGACATATGTTTTACTTAATGTTTTGATTCAACTTGTTTGCAAATGAATCAGGACATTTGTGCAAAGATATAATGGAATAACTGTATACAAGGTGATTCAGTGAAACGGTACGATTTGACAACGCTGCTGACGATAAAATAGAGGAGCCGCGGGCTGCCGACGTAAACGTTGTGAATCTAGAGAGTGGGAAGTTTAGTTATCATGGAGGCGTGTGTTAAAAAATTAAGTTAGATCTAACTAAATGACCAACAATAATTTATAACTCACTCAATTACAGGACAATAGAAAACATTTTACTTTAACATAACTGACATTGTATTTTCTTGACATTACATTTTTTAAACTGTCTGTACTGTCAAATACATAAATTTACAACCATAGAGCAATATCCACTTTTAATGTTGTATATTCTAACACTCTCCCTCAACATGAAAAGTAGATAAGCTAAACAATTTTGGTTTCTTTCTAACACTGGTAACGCTAAGATTCTTGTTAACGTGAACATAACATTCAGTGCCAAATATTCTTAAATGTTTCAAACTTCCAACTGGCTTTCCATACCACAGTTCATAGGGACTTTTATTCTCAATTGATGCCTTTCCTTGCGATTCAGAAAATACTGCATTGTATCTTCTAAATCGCACAGGAAAGACATCAATTGAGAATAAAAGTCCCTATGAACTGTGGTATGGAAAGCCAGTTGGAAGTTTGAAACATTTAAGAATATTTGGCACTGAATGTTATGTTCACGTTAACAAAAATCGCGCACGTAATTTGTCCCATATTTCACTAGCGTGAGTACATGTCAACACGAACTCGGCAACAATTTTTCCTAGCGTACCTGCTAACAAACTTGCCGCTTTTGCATCGTCTTTTAACCATTGTTGATGCTTCTCTACTTCCAATGAAGTTGAATTTTCAATAACCTCGGGACACTTACGCATACCGTTCACAATGTCTTCAAGTGCATACGCTAGTAATAACATCGAAACGTGCCATTTCCATTTTGCCCAGTCTTCAGGAATCTCAAGTTTGTCGACTTGAATTTTATAATCGTTATTGCTGGTCGTCATATTTATTCACCTGTTCACAGTTCACACGTGAGTTGGGCTCGTAACCTGTTAAAAAATTAAGTTAGATGAACTAACTAAATGACCAACAACAATTTATAATTCACTCAATTACTGGACAATAGAATACATTTTACTTGAACATAACTGACCTATTTTCTTGATATTACATTTTTTAAAACTGTCTGTACTGTCAAATACATAATTTCACAACCATAGAGTAATATCCACTTTTTCATGTTGTATATTCTAACAGCGTGGTCTTGTGAACAACGCGCATTTGCTGTGAAAGCTTATTATAAAAATGGTGAAAGTTTTGTGCGTGTGCAACAAGCATTTCGTTTACACTACCATTTGCCGCCCCGCGCTGCAGTTCCGTCTAATATGGCTATTAAGACTTGGGTTAGGAATTTTGAAAGTGGTTCAATATCACAGAAAAGAGGTGGCAATGTCAGAACTGCTCGCATACCACAGAATATTGAAGCGGTGCCAAATTCTTTACATGCGAGTCGCCGCAGGGTAATGAATTTGGCACCGCTTCAATATTCTGCGGTGTGCGAGCAGTTCTGACACTGCCACCTGTTTTTTGTGATGTTGAACCACTACTTTCAAAGTTCCTAACCCAAGTCTTGTAACTTGATCTTGTGAACGGGACGGCAAATGGTAGTGTAAACGAAATGATCGTTGTACACGCACAAAACTTTCACCATTTTTGTAATAAGCTTTCACAGCAAATGCGCGTTGTTCACAAAACAACGCCTCCATGATAACTAAACTTCCCACTCTCTAGATTCATAACGTTTACGTCGCAAGCCCGCGGCTCCTCTATTTTATCGTCAGCAGCGTTGTCAAATCGTACCGTTTCACTGAATCACCCTTTATTATTTTTTACACCACTCTTACATGTTTCAATCGGAATCACTTATCATATTCTTGCATCATGTGTTTTACACCACTTATGGATTTTATATTATTCAAAGTTATGGGTTGCTTTTTTCGTTCATTTTACAAATACTATGAATTCTATCAGAAAATGGAAAACCAGAAAAATGAATAGATATTGAAAGATTGTCCTAAAGGGCTCAATAATATCAAATTATTAGGGTTTTTTGGAAACCCTCTGTTATAAATCAGTCATACTGTGGCAACTTGGCTGATACTACATCTTCTATTCCATCATGATACCCATTCCACGATTCTGAAACCATGTATCAGCTTCCCTCTTTTGAACAATAGGTAGTTACTAAGTTTAAGGCTCTTTGCATGAGGTCAACAATAATACTGCCATGTTTACAGCTAACCACTACAACTAGATCTATGCATAGTCTTCTAAACCTAAAGCATGAAATCTGTCTCTTTTGCTACTTTTTAAAAGATTATCAACCACTATTGTCTACAGTAGAGTTGATAATACTCCTTCAGGTTAACCTTTTACTGCTATAATAATCATGGACTGATCTCCCATGTAGATAATTATATTCCCAGTACATATTAAGTATAGATTTAATCCATTTGATGATGAAGGTGGTGTAACTCTTCTCTGTTATGGCAGCGTTAATAGAATCCATAGTATTTTGTAAGTGTCCACCTATTGCACTGTCAAAAGTTCAAAAGTTAATATTTAAGTGATAAAATTAACATATTTGTAATTTTTTTTTGTTACACATTATCATTCGCTCATTTCATCGCTCACCATTATTTCATTACACAAATATTATTTAGTATATACAACCGCTACACAATATGTAATTTCCACCTACCTCTACCGAAAGTATACTTTTCCGGACCTGATTTTAGGGAGCAAAGTTGTACTTTTCCTCCATAGGGAGGAAAATATTTTTCCTCCCTAGGGAGGAAAAGTAAAAGTGACGTCATGGTATTTCATTCATGAAATATAACTTATTGACGCCCTGTACAATATCTATTTTCTATTACGCAAGTATCTATACATTTTAACGTTTATTTAAAAATACTCTGTATTCTGCAGAATGGTAAAAAACAGTAAATTGTTATTCTGATTTAACAATGTTTACATTAATAATTTGACTTATATTTGACAGTTGACAGTTGATATTGTACCTACTTGTTAGTTTTAGTTCTAATAAATTTTGTTCGTTAGTTACATAAATAAATTAAGTAAAAATGAAAAATGACTTGTTATTAATTTGAGGAAGGTGGAAAAACCATATGTATAACATGGGAGTAAAGTGCCTTTTCCTCCCTTGAATGATTACTGCCTCCGCTACGCGTCGTGCAGTAAACTTCATTCTCGGGAGGAAAAGTAGCACTTTTCTTCCTTTGTTATACAAATAGCTATTTTGTTAATTCATTTTTATCCTATATTTCAGTGGCGGAAGCTGTGGCAGCAGTTTTACCTGGTTTAGCGGGAATAACACATCCCAGTGATGTTTTAGATATGCCGGTTGATCCGAATGAACCTACTTATTGCCTATGCCATCAAGTTTCATACGGCGAAATGATTGGTTGTGATAATCCAGATGTAAGTATTATATTAATCATGATTTTTCAGATAACTTTACATCTTTACAATACATACATAGTATAGTTAATAGTAGGGGAGGCAAGTATGCTAAATTTGCAGTTACTCGAGCGTTATGGGGAGTTATTGGGTTGTGAAGATTAGATCCTAAAACCAAAAAAAGTTAAGTTAAGTTTTCCATTTTAGTTTGGACTTTCCATTTTTTAATTTAATTTTCCATTTCCAACAATCGTTTTTTCCGATTATAGCGCCTTCTACCCAAATTTGAAAAATGTCTCGAATAAATGTGCCTTATTTTTACGTCTTCTTCTTTTAGTGCCTATTCGTTTCGAATATTGGCGATCATTCTGGCTATAATTATTTTTATTTTTTAATTTTTTTTATTTATTTATTTTTTATTTTATTTTTTTTTATTTATTTTTTTTATTTTTAATTTTTTTATTTTTATTTTCTTTTTTTTTATTTTTTTTTGTTATTTTTACTTATTTTCTTTAAAATGTAATGTATATTGTGGGGCAAAGTGTTGCCTTTCATGATGCTGGACGGTGTTTGTTCATCAGACTATTAGAACCAGAGGAGAGAGGGTGAAGAGATGTTCTTTCCAGAGTGTGTGTGTACTGTTCATGCTTTGCCGTCGACCACAGTCCCTAGAAACCATTGTACACTGTAACAGGCATGCAAGCATACATGCAGTCCTCGTCGGCGGTCAGGACGGCTTTCGACATTGCATGGACAGTTACTGTGCGCGTGGAAGAAAATAATTGCGGCTATTTCCTCGGGACGAACAGGTATAAATGTGCAATGAAGTTGGGAAACCGCAAAAAACAACTTCTCCCTGTTCGGGGAAAGGAATCGGATCAGAGTAGGTGGGTACGGTAGGCTAACGGGGTAGCCTCAAGGATTTCTTCGTACTCTTCCGGGAGTTCGTCAATGCATGTTTGCATTAGAGCAGACGGTAGGTATACCCTATTCCACGAACATACGCCTGTTTTGGATTACTTCGACAACGAATATTTTACTGTGCAATATAAGAAGAACGAAAGTAAATTGCAAATTACATTGTTGTTTATTGGAATAATTATTAGCGCCATTTACTTTCGTACTTCTTATGTTACACAGTAAAATATTCGTTGTCGAAGTAATCCAGGCGTATGTTCGTGGAATGGCCCATAAAGTTTTTTCCCTTTGGGCTTTCGGCGGCAGAGTACGTAGCCGAGAAAAGAACAGGAACATTTTAGAAATTAAATGAGTGAAAAATAATTTCGACCACGTATCAGGTAATCTGTTGAGCGAGTGTCCGAGGTACACAGTCCCAAGCGGCGCCGCTAGGAGAACACTCCAATAATGCGTCGCAGATTACTTATATGAAACGTGGTCATTTTGTACTCTAAAACTGAGTAAGGTATGACAAAAAGAAAATAATCCTTTCGTTTTGATTCAATTCGAGTCTCTTGCCATTCTCTGACATCTGACGTTTCGGAATCTATTCCTTGCCAAAGAAGCTTTACAAGAAGACTGAATTGTACCATAACGAAACGAACAGGAAGTGCAAATATTAAAATATTTGCACCGGAGTGTGGTTAGACTGTCCTCTAACGGAGAATGATGAAATGAGTGAAAAATAATTAACCTCGGTTAACAGATTACTTGATACGTGGTCGAAATTATTTTTCACTCATTTCATCATTCCCCGTTAGAGGACAGTCTAACCATACTCCGGTGCAAATATTTTAATATTTGCACTTCCTCTTCGTTTCGTTATGGTACAATTCAGTCTTCTTGTAAAGCCTCTTTGACAAGGAATATATTCCGAAACATCAGATGTCAGAGGATGGCAAGAGACTCGAATTGAATCAAAACGAAACGATTATTTTCTTTTTGTCATACCTTACTTGGTTTTAGAGTACAAAATGACCACGTTTCATATAAGTAATCTGCGACGCATTATAGGAGTGTTCTCCTAGCGACGTCGCTTAGTACTAGTGTACCTCGGTTAACAGATTACTTGATACGTGGTCGAAATTATTTTTCACTCATTTCATCACTCCCCGTTAGAGGACAAATATTTTAGTATTTGCACTTCCTCTTCGTTTCGTTATGGTACAATTCAGTCTTCTTGTAAAGTCTCTTTGACAAGGAATAGATTCCGAAACATCAGATGTCAGAGGATGGCAAGAGACTCGAATTGAATCAAAACGAAACGATTATTTTCTTTTTGTCATATCTTACTCGGTTTTAGAGTACAAAATGACCACGTTTCATATAAGTAATCTGCGACGCATTATAGGAGTGTTCTCCTAGCGACGTCGCTTAGTACTAGTGTACCTCGGTTAATAGATTACTTGATACGTGGTCGAAATTATTTTTCACTCATTTCATCACTCCCCGTTAGAGGACAAATATTTTAGTATTTGCACTTCCTCTTCGTTTCGTTATGGTACAATTCAGTCTTCTTGTAAAGTCTCTTTGACAAGGAATAGATTCCGAAACATCAGATGTCAGAGGATGGCAAGAGCCGTATCGTCAGCGTAGAGAAACAACCGGGTGCCTGGGATGTTAAGGTTCGAGAGATCACTGTTGTAGATTATGTACAACAGTGGTGTTAGTACTGATCCTTGGGGAACTCCAACTTGTGGAGTAAATGGGTAAAATATTTTCACTCTAATAGTACGGTCATGTAGATAGGAGTGTATAATTTTTGTGAATTGTAAAGGTAGCCTGATGTCAATTAGCTTCGGAACAAGTCTGTCATGCCTGACTTGATCGAAAGCCTTTTGAACGTCAAGGAAAGTGGCTATTTCGAATGATCCGTCGTTGATGGTTTGAGATACTTTAGTGGTGAAGTCTATCAATGCATGTTTAGTTGATTTACCATTTTGGAATCCGTATTGAAATTTTGGGATGATATTGTGGGTTTCGAGAAAAAAATGGGGGCCCCTATTTAAGATTTTAAAGTAACCCCCACCTCACCTCTGTGGGTGGTAGTGTTTGATGTCATTCGATAGATTTTTAAAAAAATGTTGAACACGTATTTTTCAGTTTTTTGATCTGATGTCCATTTCGCGAAATATCGCGGGGTTTCCATTTAAAATTTTAAAGTTACCCCCATCCCTCTCCGTGGGGGTTCGTGTTTGGTATCATTCGATAGATTTTTGAGAAATATTGAACACATCTTTTTCAGTTTTTGATCTGACTTTGATTTCGCAAATTATTTGCTTTTTTTGTGAAACTTTGTGACTCGCCAATTTCCTTACGCCCCGCTCAAATCGTCAGATTTTTGAAGTATACACTGTTATGCATGTATGTATTTAACTTACCTTATAGCCCGGGAGATAGTGTCAAATTTAACCGGAGCATTTTAGCATGGCTGTTTTCCTTTTATTTAGTTAGGTGGTCCAAAGCTTATTAACAAACAATGTGTCAGCTGGCCCAAAACCGGGGATTTTAGGCAAGAAAAGGTAAAATATGAAACTTGATGGAAAAACGCTACAACTTACATGTCAAATATTTATCTCCGTGCCATATCTCTAAAATGGCGTAGAGTACTTGGCTCCTAGCTTTCACTCAGGCGGCCCGGGTTCAATTCCTGCAGTTGAAATTTTTTTTTGTTTTTAAAATTAACATTTTATTTTGAAAAATAATTATTTTTATAATATCGTCGCCTTAATACTATAACTTGATAACTCGAAATTAGTAGTTTTGAGATAAACGAGTTTAAAGATTTTAAGGATATTTGTGCTGCTACCATGATGTTGGTAAATACGGAATTCACTCTGCGGCTCTAAAATAGTGTTCCTTAACTTTTTGGCAACTGATCTATTTAGAAATATGGTGTAAATTTGTTTTCCAATATGGAAAAAAACATGAAAAATTAAAGTTATCAACTTTTAGCACTACCATAATGTTAACATTTGGTAATGTCGCATGTTGTGCTAAGTCGCATATAAGTGAACTTTTTAACACAACTAATATTTTAAACATTATTTTGTTGAAAATTAGCCCTCTGCCATGGAGGTTGCCAGATCTGCTAACAATTCTCGAATTTTTGCATTAAAATGAACCGAATAAACACATAGCAATTATGTGGTAAGTTCAATGGTTTCAGAGAAACCCGTGCTAAAACTAGATAACTCGAGTTATCTAGTTATAGCATTCAGTGTATGTCGTATTCACGATTATTTTGATTAAATAATAGCTTGATAACTTATCTTGTCAAGTTTTAGCACTGAATATTAGTGGCATTTGAGTTTTATCAACTTTCGTCAATCATAAATAAATACCTAACCCGTTTGAAGTGAGCTATCAAGTTTTTACACAATATTGAGGCAAATAAAATACATCGTGTGAACTAGTTATTTTAAAAACGTCAATTTTGGAGTTATCAAGTTATAGTACTAAGGCGACGATATGTACCACGTTTTTATTATTTATAATAGACAATATAAAAAAGTCTGTATGTCTTTTATAGAATTGAAAACTATGCATTTGATCATAATATATTATGATTGACCTTAATATCAAGCAAATTTGTTGCACATGAACCCGTGAAGGTTCCTGAGATGGTACGACCAATCTGAAGCCACGGCTTGTTAGAACAGTGAGCGACGCACGGCATACGCGTACAGCAGAATTTGTTGTACTCGTCGCATATTTTATTCTGTCGCTCTCAAAATAGTTTGAGTTTGACGTTTGTTCTCACGGAGGGTGTACGTAGAAAAATGAATTCTGGCAAAATCTAGGCAATAATTTTATTACTCCTAGAAGAGGATGAGGAAGAAAAGTTGATAATATTAATTTTAAATAAAAGAAATAAAAATGTAAACGAAATTTTTTCGTGTCGTAATAAAGAAGGTGCATTTAAATTAACAGTCGAAAGAAGATTGTTTCAGAACGCGGAAAAATTTCGAGAATATTTTAGACTTTCCAGGGATTTATTTGAAACTGTATTAGGGAGTATAACTGTATTACGTTACGTAATACTTGAACGGCCCCTTACAATTTATAAGATGATATTACTAAAAAACCCTACAACAGAAGACAACATCCGATTTCTGCAGAAGAAAAGTTAAGCATAACTTTGAAGTAAGCTTTTTTTATTTAGAGAAAAAATAAAAACACAGTTAAGTACAAAAAAAAATTTCCTAAAAATGTAAACTACCCATATCATAAATATATCTTACATTTGTACATTGCTATTAATTGATTCTGGCGAAAATACAAACAAATGCACGCTCTGAGATCCTATATTGGTTTCCAAAGAATATTCGTCACAAGAATTTTTTTTTGAAGTTATACTTCTTTACGCGCGCTATGAGGGTGAATTTTTATATGTTAAAACCTACGATCCCGGCGCATGCGCATTCTAACTTTGTTCTGATTGGATGTTCAAATGAAATGTCAAAAATTATCCAATATGGCAGCTGTAGCGCAGCTGTGGTTTGGACGGTTGACGGTTTGGTTATGTATGGTTGTTGCGTTTTAAAATTTGTGGGAAGAGAAACAACAAAGGTTAGTTAATAGTTATACTGCCTTTTTAAATAGTTTTCATATTATATTTTTGACAGTATGTATGTTCAAAATGTTTTAATTTATGTATGTATCAGTCCAGAAAAGGTGTGGAAAGAATATATTATTAGTGCTTTTAAATATATTTTTCTACAAACGTGTTAAAAATGCAATTTTTAGGACTCCATAGGAGCGTTAAAAATGCTACTTTAAGGCACTAGTGCTTTAAAATTTTTAAGGCACTGCAGTTAAAAGTGAATTGTCAAATTGTGAAATGTCAAAATATTTATATTTCATTTATTAACATTAATATTAATATTACAACTTGCGCAATTTGAAAAAGGTGGTTTAAAAGGTTTTTTGTTATAATTTTGTGTCTTTGGATTTGTCTTCCTTGGGCGTAAAATAATAAAACATCTATTTTTATATTTCACTTGTCACCGTGATGTATAATTATGTATATCTGAAAGGTAAGTTGCATGCGGCTTGATGGCCTTGTTGGTAGAGCATTGGACCAGAGATCAAAAAATCGCGAGATTGCGGGTTCAAGTCCCGGACGATTCATATTTTTTTCTTTTTTTTTTTTTTTTTAATATTTGGCATTGTTAAGTTTTGGTTCATTTTTGGTAATTACTGTTAAGAGACGCTAATTGTATCCGTACGTCTGCGGTCCCTCCGGTGAGTACCGATCCCACAAGGACAGAAACTATTTTCATTTATTAATTTATAATAACCGAAAAATTTCTGACCCTGGTGAGATTCGAACTCACTACCATTCGGACCTTTCGATCCAAAGGTAGGCGCTCTTACCACTGAGCCACACAGGGGGTTGTCACAAGAATTATTTGTTGTAATAGGAACCAATTCATTCATGTACCTTGTTCATTTGCATCATAATATCATTAAATGCATAGTTTACGATTCTATAAGGGCAGACAAACATTCATTTTTATATATTATAGAGAACAGGGAAATATATTGGAGTTGGTGATAGAAAAGTGAATAATTAGGGTTGTGTGTATCTTTTGGTTCTACACCATATAAAATTAAGAAAAAACAGTTTGTCCCAAAAAATAAAAAATAATGTCGGAGGGGGAGGGGCACCCTCCTTTTCACTAAGATTGGTCGTACCATCATCTCAGGAACCTTCAGGGGTTCATGTACAACAAATTTTGCTTATTAAGGTCAATCATAATATTATCAAAATGCATAGTTTACGATTATACATATAAAAGACATACAGACTTTTTTATATTGTCTAGTATAAATAATAAAAACGTGGTATTATAAAAATAATTATTTTTCAAAATAAAATGTTAATTTTAAATTTAAAAACAAAAAAAATTTCAACGGCAGGAATTGAACCTGAGTGAAAGCTAGGAGCCAAGTACTCTACGCCATTTTAGAGATATGGCACGGAGATAAATATTTGACATGTAAGTTGTAGCGTTTTTCCAAAATCCCCGGTTTTGGGCCAGCTGACACATCATTTGTTAATAAACTTTGGAACACCTAACTAAATAAAAAGAAAACAGCCATGCTATAATGCTCCGGTCAAATTTGACACTACCTCCAGGGCTATTATCTTAATCTGACGATTTCGAGTTTTTCTAAGAATATTTTTTTTTCGGACCCCCTTAACGAACTCCCCTGTATTAAGAGTCCATATATGGTAGGCGTACATTTACAGGGTACAAAGTTTCTCTCCATGTGATTTTCTGACGCGCTCGAGTAACTGCAAATATCCCCGCTTGGGCTCCCCTACCATAATGAAATCGATATAAACTATGTGATAATTTGTGTAATAACTAAAATACAAAAAAAAATAATTTGTTTCAGTGCCCTATAGAGTGGTTCCATTTCGCTTGCGTTGGCTTGACGACTAAGCCGAAAGGAAAATGGTACTGTCCAAAATGTACTCAAGATAGAAAGAAAAAGTAGTTATTAGTAGAATAGGTAGATGTCATTCCATTATAATTAATTACATCTGCAACACAGGTCTCAGATACTCTTTCTGGGAGGCTTCTTTCAGTGTGTGACAGTTTTTCGATTTCTTCCTAACGCATTAAGTTGGAAGCGACAGAAAAAAGGTATGTCCGTGAATATACTCATTTATAACATTTATTCTAGTTGTTGATAGATGGCGCTATAATAAAACAATATTTACGTATTATCTATACGACTGTAATCTGTACAATAATTTATACGATTATACAAATCAAAGAACATACATTTTTATAATTGCAATAAACACGATTGATTTGCTTTTATACCAAATTGTAAATAAAAGGGCAATAACCTTTTCATATTTGGCTGATTACGATTTTGACAACTGTCAACTTTAACTAAAATGTCATGCTAGGAATCCCTATATTCTTAAAATTATATATGACGTCAACATTAATAATACAGTGAAATACTGAGAACTTTATATTTTATTCGTATAGATATGTAATAGGCAAAACGTTTTTTCCGATTATAGCGCCATCTATCAACAACTAGAACAAATGTTATAAATGTCTATAATCACGGACGCACCTTTTTTCTGTTACTTGTGACGCAATGAAAAATGCCTCTGAGAAGCACCATAAATATTTTTAAACGAGATGGAATATAGTGGTTGTGAAGATGCGAATGCTTCCAGACCTAAAGTTCAAAAACTTGTTTGTGAATATTCTGTTGTGGTTTTTCGTTTATTATATGCCGAAAGATTATCGTTGTAAACCATTGACCCAAATTTAATAGTATTTTTACGTTAAGAGTAAAATTATGCCAAATTGTGGAACAGTATGGTAATTATAGAGCACAATAATTGCATATCTGATCAAATAATCGTGAATTTTATCTTTAAGTGGGGTCTGGTTTGAAAGTTTAAATTTTTTATTATTGTAAATGTGCATAATTTCAAGAATACTTTCTAAAAATTTCAGATTGATCCAGGGTAGGCAAAAACCAAGGTTTTTAAAAAAAAAAATAACCAGGTTTTTTTTGTTTAAACCAGGTTTATTTGGTTTAAACCATATTTATTTGATACAAAGTATCATAAGTCTAAATACTTTAAAAATGAATAAATTATTTTATAAAATAATAGTAATAAACAATGAAAAAAATAATTAAGACAGCTTTTATTTTTATTTACAGACACAAAAAATTAAAATAACAAAACAACATCTTCAGACGTATTAAAACATATTCAAAAGAGCTAAGTTCGAAAGTAAAAAATAAAATTTATTTATTTTAATTTTCTTCATTTGCGGCAGCTGTATAAGAAACTTTAAATAAAAACACCAGTTTGGAGGTTCAATAAAAAAATCAGGTTTTTTCTTAAAAAACCAGTAGATTTAAACCATGGTTTAAACCACGGTTTTAAGCATGTTGGTTTAAACCTGCCAACCCTGGATTGACCGTAGTAAAATTACCAGAGATACAGTTGAGTCCGCGAGTCTTTACCCGTGCGTCATCATTTAAAGTTAAAGCATACGAAATAAGTCGGAAATCTATTTCACGCAACAACAACTGACAGAAAGTGACTACTGTTCCGATTACGGGTTTTATTATAAAATTTGACGTTTCCAAATATATAGAATGTCAAATGTAAGTTTTGCTTCAAAATTTTTGTACAGAATTACAGCTACATTTGAAGTAGCTTAATAAATTCTTTTATTATTATTGATTTATAAATAAATAAACAATTTATTAAAAAATTCAGTAACATATTTTATTTTTGTTATTTTATTCACTTTGACGGAAATCTAAACACAATCATTTCTTTACTGTGTGAATGACGTTAGCTTTGTATGTTTTAAATATTAATTGCCAAAATATAATTATTTACCTTAAAATTTCAAAGCCCAATATAAAATTAGTTGTGAAAACAACTGTTTGTGTAATATAAAGAAACTTCAAAACGCAAAAATTCGACAAAACCCGCAAAAAATTCAACTGACTGACAGCCACAAAAGTAAACAAAGCAGAAACGTCAAACAAATTGTGCTTAAAATATAAAAACATACCGAATCGTCTTTTTTGTACCTATCTCTTTTCAATGCACTGAGTCTAGATGGTTCATAAAAATAACATGTGTTGTTACTTAATAACAAACGGCAGCTGGTTTGTCATGAGTTTCATGCGTGGAAGAGAATGATGCTAGATAAAAAGTATGTGTTTTATCTCTTCAGGTATTAATGAAGCACGGGTAAATACTCGCGGACTCAACTGTACAGCCTGTTGAATATTCTACATTCGACTCGCTTTGCCGCGGTTTCGCACCAGCACGCTTGAGCGTAGTGAGAAACGTTCAACAATTGTTGCCCTTCTCTTTTGTAGATTGCTCCGCGATTCAAAAAACATTCCGGTGTGCACCACTTTACGATTTGACAGACAAAAAGAAATTGAAAATAAAAGCTGTCAAAATTTTAAACGCGTTTTTCTCAATGCTTCTCTTTCACAGGCGGTGGACATTGTAACTCAAAAACTACTCTGCCGATCCACCTGAAATTTTGTATACGATTTTCTTTGGACATTTCGTGAGGTAACGGTGTCGAGATATATTTGGTTTTATGCTTATTTTTTGTTTCACAATAATAAATATGTTGATTTTTACCCTTTTTTAACAAATAATATCACTTTTTTTACTTCCGAGTGATACCAAGAACTAAAAAAACGTTAAAAATAAAAAACTCGACAGCGTTACCTCGAGAAACTCGTAAGCTGGTAAAATCTTTTTGATTTTTTTGTTTCACATGATCCAGTGATGAGTTCTGATGTCCACCGCAAAATCCATTTTTTTGAGGTGTCTGTAAAAATTTGCCACCGTTGGCATATTTTTCAATATTTTTCCTTTAAATTTTTCTTGAATATTCTTTGAATTGTACTTAATATGCGTATTTAATATAAAAATGTAATAGTTGTACCATAGTTTAAAAAAAATCACAAAAATGTGCTTGAAATGGTGATTTCAAACCATACCCTTCTTAAGTAGCTTCTGGATTTTTCACTAAAATGCCATCTGATGGCATCTGACATTTTGGCGATTTCGAAGTTCGAGAGATTTCGAAGTTTTTATCATTATCGTTATTATTTACGTCATTATCATTATCGTTCTCTATAAACAGATTGTGTTCAAATTTTATTAAAAAATGGTAACCAATAAGTTAGGTTATATTAAGTGTAAGTATTAGTTTTTTCGGAGCGCTATACAGTTTATACCAAACCCTTCTATCAGTGCGTCATAGTTCATCAAATTCTCTCTAACGCATTAAATTGCAAGTGACAGAAAAAACGTACATCCGTAATTATTGTACGTAGAACTCACAAAATTCTGAATTCGTTGACGGTAGTCGCATACTTTCACAATATCAATGGGTAAAATTACAATTGTCATTATAGGTTAGTAGATTTATTTATATATTTCGACATTTTATTAGTCTAAAAAACTCCTACTTTTTTATACCTGGGTCACAGCATAATAAACTAGACCAGCAAGGACACTCCCCGATGCCGCCTTTGAAGTTGAAAAGTACAGAGTCGCAATTTTTCGCGTAGTACATCTCAGTGGTGATGTGATGTGATCATTCATCAGTGTTGCCGATGTCACTATATGAAATTATATTAAGCCACTGCTAAAATGATCAGATTTTGCCAAAAATTATGTTAACATTTTTGATCTTGGTAGTTTCTAAGGGTAATAAAAATACATTAAGAAAAAAGTTATTTTATTCAACTTGTTAATTCAAAAATACTTGTAACAAAATTATATATAATATATTATACTATAATAAAACTACATCTGGAACGCTTTCAAATAAAATTTCCTCATCATCATCTTGTGAAAATGATGACTTTATGTGATTAAAATAATTTAACATCTTTTGTCTGTTTGAAAGGAGTAACATTATTTTACTCCTTCACTTTTGCTAACACTAATTTAATATTTGCTCACAGATAGCATTTAAACGTCGACAGACAACGATATCTAAGAAAACGTGATTTTTTTTTATTTCCGCATTGCTCAGTATCAGTTGTTGCACAAACTTTATTACCCGTAAGAGATTCTTTTTGAATATTTTCTGGAATTTCTGCAAAAGATTAATAATACAATCGCCATTCATCGTCAATATTTTGTGTTATGTCCCAATTATTGACATAATTGCCACAGGCATACGTATAAAATTATGTTGAAAAATATTTATTATCAGAATGTCATAAAAGTTAAGTAAATCTGCTAATTATGTACAGTTACGGTCATTGAATAGTTTACAAGCTTACGAATCTAGGAGCCGATTTGTAAATTTTTTACCTCGTTTAAACGCACCTTTTACGTCAAATTGACTTTACCAGTGAAGAACCTAGGATAGTTGCTTAAAATTAAAAAATCAAAATAATATAAATATATTTTACAAAATTTAACAAAATGGAAAATATAGAAAAAAGTTTTTTTGAATAAAATTGATTATGGTGTTAATAACGAAAAAAGGAAGTTTGGTTTTAAAATATCCATTTTATTTTATATCTGTTTTATATTAAATATTGATAAACAATGATAAATAATAAACAATAATTACTATTTCGTGGAAGTTGCATTATTGTCAATACAACTTTGCAGTCTTCTGTTCATAGTTAGCACCAATCTCCTCATGTTATAATATAGCCAACAAGCTCTTCCAGTTCCTGCTCAATTATTACTTCCCATAATTCAGTTCTATTCTGTGGTCTAAGGTTACTTTTATTTAGTTTATTTTTTAACTCTGCCCACACATTTTCGACGGGGTTAAAGTCTGCACTTCAGGAAGGCCACGGAAGAATATTAACATGAGTTTCTTCCAGCCATTCTCGAACAATTCTACTCGTATGCACCGGGAAATTGTCATATTGGAAGATTAAGGTGTTGTTGGGGAATCTCTGGATCACCAATGGCAACATTGTGTTCTTAGGAATATGTTTGTAATGTAATCCTGTTATTTTTTCTTCTATATGATAACAGGCGCCCGGACCTTCAGCACTTTGCCATCCCCATAAGTTGACCGAGAATCCTCCACTATTTTTTAAATGATGCGTATATTGTTCATCATACTTATGATTTCTCGGCATATAAACTTTTACTCGACCATTGCTATATGACTGAAATACTTTTTCATCGGAAAATGCAACCCTAGACCAAAAGTCTTCACGGTTTATAAATTCATTACAAAATTCAACTCATCTCCTCTTGTGATCCTCAGTCAAAAAAGGTCTTCTGCCCTCTTGAACCGTCCAACTGTGCTATGGAGTGAAAATTATCCCAACTTTCTGCAGCAAACTGGCCTTAGTTACTCACCTTTTTCGATTTTGGCAATTGCTCTTGCTTTTTGCGCATCATTCAAATGCGTTATAACCATTGTGGGGGAGTTTGATATCGTTTGATTTTATTTTTCAACGCTCGCGAGATTTTTGACAAGCATTGACTTTTGAAATTTTTTAACTTTGGCATTTATCAAATCCGTACGACACTGCAATTTTACAGTATTGCAATATAAAAATTAAGGTGTAAACTATTCAGTGATAGTAACTGTATAAATCGTCAACACTATCGATTTTCTACACTGTCTGGTACTATGCGAAAAATGGCCGACGATCTGCGCAGTAATAGTGCGCGAACTTTTCCCGCCTTCTAGTGTGTCACTGCTGTTGCGTTTTCTATGCTGTGCCTGGGTGCTCTGACTATCCTCTGTAGGTACAGGTAGCATTTCTGGATGTGTTTAGCTTGGCAGCTACCTCCAAACGAGAAAAGTTTTAACCCCTATGTTGTATTGTCTTACCTGTAGGGACTGTCTGGTCCTATTCGCTCCGTGCATGACTGACGCGACACCTAGCGTAGTCGCCTGAAATTTTTGGCGAACACAATTTGACGTTAAACATATGTTACACATATTATGACATATTTGACGTTAATGGAATATTTGTATTTACCATTTTTGATAAAATTTATTATACAAACAATAAGTTCGAGTGTCACATAAACGTCAAATTAAAAACGGATATTTGGAAAAGTTCTCTGAAGAAAATATCAATTTTAAGGGTTTTTCGTTATAGTTTAGTTGTCGGTGTTAACATTAAGTGTACATCGGAAGCAGTTAGGCAGTGTGAAATATTATTACCAGATTTTAACATTAGCTGGGTCTATTGAACTATTACTTTTGTGGTATGTGTGTAACACAAAATGGAAATAGATGACGATAGGAATATACGGAAAGAAAGGCAGTATGAAAATATAAAAATAAATAATAAAAATCAAACCAGCAATAATAAGATAAGCGAAATATCTATTGAAAAAAATTATTATTCAATCATTATTCGCCAAAGTTGTCATATTTCGCCGCTACGGTCGCTGGCATAGTTTCGTGTATCCCCACCATGGTCACGCACGGAGCCCATAAAGATGTTTCTGCTAATAAATATTTAAATAAATTGAGGTTTTAAGTTTTAGCATATATTTTTGGAGATATTCGACTTCCCAGAGCAAGACAAGAATATTTCGCTAAGGAAATATCGGGCCGAACTAGCCCGAGGGATATAAACCAATAAAGGAAGAAGAAAATTTTATTTTATATATACCTATTGATTTTTTCATTAAAATATTTTAAATCAATATTCAGGCAAATATGTATATAAATATTTATATAATTTATATAAGTATAAATATCTTCTTGTTTCTTTTTATTGGCTTACATACTTAAATATAAATATTCTGGCAATTGTCAGATTTGAATAAAATGTCATGCAATGATATGCGACATTCTTAAATTCGTCAAAATTAATGACACACTGAAAGAAGGGTTTGGTATAAACTGTACCTTTTGTACTTGTTTTTAGTTACTTCGATGTCATAAAATCGAGTTTATAGATATCGGCCTGTGAAAATCAAGTTTTATTTATTTTTGTATGCTATATCTGATCAGATGATCTCAAGACTTCTTGTTTATAGATATTATTAATTATCGACATTTTTCTTACCTATATTAAGTTTAAAATTTAGTGGTCAATGTTTTTGTTTTTTAAAATTTTATTAAACAGAAATTTGTACGTTTTGCTTAATTATTTCTATCCATCCAAGCACCTTTTAGGTTACGGTTATTTTATTGAAAATATTTTGGACCACGAGAAATAAAATTACCAAAAAAGATTAGAGAACTATAACATCGAGGAAAGCTGGGAAAACTCAAAAATAACATAATTAAAGCAGCAACAGAATCACTTGTTACAACAGATAGAAAGTAACGAACACTAACATAAAAAAGAAAACCCATAGTTTAGAGAGGAAGTGAAGACAAAATGTGAAGGAAAGAAGAAAGTCTTTTTAAAATACAGAACGCAAGAAGTGGAACCGCAAGTCGATATTTGAACTTTTCGTGTAACTTTTTTGAGTACTTTTGCCAAACTTCCGGTAATAACTTTTTAACGGAAATGATATCAAAACCGGAACTAAATATTTTAGCTCGACTTTTCAATATGCAATGATTCATATATCCCATGTACTATTTCTGCGACTAAAATGTGGCACTTCCTGTTACACATTTTTAAACGGAAGTTTATTTTGGCGACTTTAATAGAATACTTCAGGCTGCAACTCTAAAATTGAAAGTCCGAGTTAAAATTTCTCATCTTCAATTCCATACTTGTATTATACACATTCATAAAGTGTGGAAACGGTCTATTATCTCATGACTTAATTATTTTCAGAGTTAAATCTCTGACAGGTCGATTTTTATTTTTAAATTATGATTTTTTGACGTATATCTTATAATAGTGACGTCATCGATTTGGCCGTGATGACTTCATCGATGATTTTTTTTAAATGGGAATCAGGGCCGCCGAGAGGGATGAGCGGGCCCCGGTAAAATGTGGAGGGCGGGCCCCCGGCAAAAAGTGAAGAGCGAAAAAATGTTTAATTTTTATAGAAATAAAATTTAAGTTAATAATAAATAATAGGAAACATTTCAAATATAAATTTTATTAAATTTTGGTTATATTTATAAAAGAGAAATAATTATTTATAATACAGGTGCTTTTCGAGTTTTCTGATTGAAAAAATGTCTCTAATTTTCGAAAAATCGCATGATTTTGCCAAATCATTCTCAATTCACAAAGTTAATAGGCATCTAACCAATCCTGTTTCATCATTACCTCATAGTATTTTTTATGCGAAAAGGAAAACTAAAGGATCTTCCTGCTTCTGCGACTGTCAATGTGCAAAATATCTATTAACGCAATAACGATTCAAATTTGAGATGTTTAATTTTATTAAGCAAATCTATTGGAGAAAGTTGAGATTCACCAATATTATCCTTGTATATAATGCTCTCAAATGAAAAATTTCATCTATTAATTCTTCATTGATGTCTTCTTTATAAAACTCGCGCAACGCATATTATATAAATTTTTTTCTTAATATTGTCATCTTCATCTCGGAATATCCATAAAATGTTAAATAGCGAATGAATTTTATTATTATATGACAATATTAAATATTTCCCAGCGAAATATTGAGTCGGGCTCAAAACTATCAGTCGCATTACTACTAGGCCCAGGCAAATCAAAAAATCTCGCAAACTTTTTGCGCCGTTTTTCTTTATTTGATGTAAATTCTGGATTTGTTCCATAATTGCCGGTAACTAATTTAGATTCTTCAACATAGATTCTTCTAACTTTTTGTAAAGCTTCTAGAAGCCCTGATGTATTTTTAATCTCCATATCCATACCATAGTTTTATCTTACTGCACTGTAGTATTTGACTCCTGTGATTTATTGCTGTTAAAATTTTAAACCAAATCGATTAAAGGTCATAATATTAAATATAGTCGAGTATTAATTAAACGCATTATGGACATAAAGTGAAGAGCAAAAAAAAACGGGAAAAATTACGTCTTTGGTCTGGTCGACGCCGGGCCCCTTACAGCGCCGGGCCCCGGTAAAATGTACTGGCTGTACCGCCCTCTCAGCGGCCCTGATGGGAATAGGGGTCCGGTGGTAGCTCATTTGAAAGGTGATTCAATTCTCTATTCAGTAATAGAAACATTAACATCATTATTTATACACGGTGGCCAAAAAATAATTTTTGAATTAAAATAATTGACGCAAAAAGAAGAATGTATGTAATTTATCTAACTCAAAATACATTTTACTGATGCCACATAATATAAAAGAATGTTTATTTCATAAACAAACATTGCTCTTCGCTTAAATTAAATGTCAAACAGCCACACACCTGCCTCTTGGCAGTTTGAACATTTAATTTAAGCGAAAAGCAATGTTTATTTGTCAAATAAACATATTTTTTTTCTCTTTTCTGACAGCAGTAAAATGTATTTTGAGTTAAATAAATTACATATATTATATTCTTCTTTTTGGGGCATTAATTTAATTCAAAAGTTATTTTTTTGGCCACCTGGTAAAAATAATAATATAATGTTTATATTACTAAATAGAGAATTGAATCACCTTACAAATGAGCTACCACCGGACCCCTATTCCCATTTAAAAAAATCATCGATGACGTCATCACGGCCAAATCGATGACGTCACTATTATGGGATATACGTCAAAAAATCATAATTTAAAAATAAAAATCGACCTGTCGGAGCTTTAACTCTGAAAATAATCAAGTCATGAAATAGATAGACGTTTCCACACTTTATGAATGCACTGTGTAAGCTTTCATTCGACACCTTATTTTTGTCATTCTATCTGGTCTAATCACGGAGTTATATTCGTTGACAGACGGATGGACAGACAGGCATGAAACCAGAAGTATATAATTGTTGTCGTACACACAGCTGACTAAATAACTATTAAAACAAATCCAACAAATAATAGAACAAAAGAAAATGCTACAAGAATGGAGATCAATAACTCTCTTCAAAAAGGGAGAAAAATTATTGAACCCTGAGAACTAGCGAGGAAATAATTTATTAAACATAACACTAAAATTAACAACCAAAGCGATAGCGAATAAAAAAGTCATAAAAATATGATTCAATATAGGTATGAAACTTAAGAGAGTGGTAGGTATAGTTGCAATTCTTAATGCAAAATAAACATTTATTATGCACTGACAATTGGGACACCCCGTATATTATACAATACATACATCTGGAATGACTGTGCCTAAATAATAATAGAGGAGATCGTGAATGGAAATAATTGTCATTTTGTAAATATTTGATCTTGCGCTCAATGAACAAAACAAGTCTATCGATTTATGAGGAGAGGTGAATTACTGTTAGCAGGGTCGTCCCAGATGTTTCTTCAAAAGGTGAAAACCTCATGAATGAAAGTACTTATTTGCCGGTATATTATGATTCTGAAATTTATTAGAAAATTAAATAATTAAAAAGTCTATTTTAATTAATTTCAATGGAATTAAAAAACAAACAAAAATATAGAATTTTATAATTAAGATAATTTTGATTACAGACGCCAAATTAATTAGATTTTTATTATATCTCAGGGTTCTTATTTGAGTTCAGAAATATCTTTGTCTTTTTATCTAGTGTTCCATAACAAACAGGAGTGGAAGGAAATAAATAAAATCCTAATTTGTTCTATACAATTCAATACCTATCAAACTCAACTGTTTTTTTAAGTACAAACGCAGGTCACGCGAGATACCTCATTTGAAAGGTTTTCTAATAGCCTTTGCAACAATGTATTTTTTGAATAATATTTCTATAGGGTTAACCAAAATTATCTTACTTAATTAAATAAAATTGAATTACAATAAATTCACTGAACTTAATTATAACGTTAAGAAAGCATTTACTGCCAATCTTTCTCACTGCTGAATGCCAATTTCAATATTTCTTATAATTTTATTGTATTTTGCTAAACATTTATTATAAATTAATTACAATATCACAACAATTTTGGTTAACCTTGTAGAAATGGTCAAATAATTGCATCGTTGCAAAGCAGATTAGGAGACCTTTCAAGGGAAGTATCCCGTGACCTCAGTTTGTATTTAAAAAAAAAATCGTCGATTACGTCATTACACCATCACTGATGACGTAAAGTCCAACACATATAGAGCCAGCGTAAGTTTTAGCTTAATAAAATTAATAATAATATTAAAATAAAACTTTTATTGGAATCAATTTTTTGGTAACGCCTTCGCGGTTTCTATAATTTGCAAACCATGCAAATACTGAGGCAAATAATGCTAGAAGAGATCTAAGAATTGCATCTCACTTCCTGCCTGCTCAGCGTGGCAAAAATTCCAACGAAAACTTGGTCCCACGTACTCGCAGGAGTATACTAATAGAAATAAATAATAGTTTTGCTGCAAAACGAAAACTAGAGACGTCTTATATTTCAATTCATTCAGAGAGCGTCTGTAAATTATAAAAACCGCCAAGGCGTTATAGTCGGTTCGCTAAACTCAGACACTAGTGGCTAGTGATTTTAGTCGGTAATTTTTTTGTTTTTGGCCAATTTTGGCCAAATTACTAACTACATATTTAGTAATTATTAACTATTTAGTAATTATTTTTTGCCAATTTTACCAAATTGGCAAAATTACTTACTAAAATCACTATATAGTCAGTTGTGTCTTTAGCGAACCGACTATACCAGAAAATTGGTCCCGATAAAAGTTTTATTTTAATATTATTTTTAATTTTATTAAGGTAAAACTTACCCTTGTTGTAAGCAGATGCCGCCACGGCATCCGTATCGCTTTGTTTTGCTGTAATTCGTTACTAGCAGTCGGATTTGTTTTGGTTAATTCAGAGAAAGTCAACTATTGTCCTTTTCATGAGCATTTTTCAGTGCGTAACAAATGATAGGAAAAAAGTCCGTGATAATACACATTTATGACATTTATTCTAACATGACATTTTAGTTAAATCTGACAGTTGTCACATTTTATTTTCAATTTGGAATAAAAACAAATCAAATGTGTTTCTTGCGTTTACAAAATGGTATTTTCTTTGATTTGTATAGTCTTATAAATTATACAGATTATATTTGTAATATTATTATTTAATTAAAAAAAATTATTTTTTTATTATGGCGCCATCTATCGACAACTAGAATAACTAGAATAAATGTTGTAAATGTCTGTAATCACGGACGTGCCTTTTTTTCTGTCACATACAATTTAATGCGTTAGAAAGAAATCGAAAAACTGTGACGCACTGAAAGATGATCATGAGAAAAAGAACCCAGGCAACCAAGTGACGTCATATAACGTCGTGGAAACGTCAGTTTTGGTCGAATATATACACGTGCTTGAAAATTACGTCATATAGACGTCTTTTGTGGGTGATTTTAAATACATAAGATTAATGACGTTAAAATACGTTTAAAAACGTTTTCATTTCAGATAGTTTAAGTCTGACGTCATAAAATTGGGAGGAGCTTGTTTGTATTACTCCAAACAATTTCGTTAAATAATGTTCATAAGAAATTTCTCATTTAGTGTTTACGTGGTTTGTGTCTTGTGTGATAAAATAAGACTTTTCATTTAGATATTTAGTTGAAGAAACGTGTTAATTAAGAGATTTGTATACGTTTTTGCTCAGTGAGTTAGTTTAATGCAGTATTCTTCTTGACAACTGTTTGAGGTTATGTTTATTTTCTGTTAATGAACTAAATATGTGTTATCTAGTTTAATTAAATTAATGTTTAGCCTTCTAAGATTGCTTCAGCAGTCTGTAAGATCTAGCTATGAGATGGCAAAGAAAAATGACGCTCATGTACTACTGTATACTGTATACAGGTATTCCAAAATGAGTTGTTGTTCATGATTCTTTTTGATTTAATGGACAGCGTTAAATTAAGACATTAAGTATGCTAGATAATTTGTTAATAAATTATTTATTAGTTTATATTATGTTGTTTCAGTTTTGACACAGTAAGTAGGTATACTTATATAAACAAACAAACAAACTAGTACAATCATGCAGAATCAATGTTAGATTGCTTCTAATGCACAAGCGATCTTAAACAAATGGTAGTATATCTTCGACACATGGGACGTAGACCTATAGGTTTTATGTTATCAATTTTTTATACTACCTATTTTGAAACATCTGAAAGAGGTCACTTTTTGAAAGTATTAAAGACGAGATTTTACCGACGTATAAAAGTGTGCTTTTTGACGTTTTAAAATCGTCACAATTATGACGTCAAATCGATGAGACAAATACACGTGATTTTCAACGTCGGTACTAGGTACGTCATAGAAACACGTAAATTGATCATTTTTATGACGTGTTTTCTACGTTATAAAAACGTCGTTTGGTTGCCTGGGAATATACACTCTCTGATGAAAGCTATCGAGCTTGAAACCGGTAAGGGTGTTGTTGACGCTCTATGAATGAATTGAAATCTAGTCGTCTCATCTAGTTTTCCTTTTGCAACAAAACTATTATTTATTACATATACAGCAATAATTGATGGCCATTCAAAAATTAAAATTGACGTTTTTTAATATTCTTTAAAAGTGGTCTGTTTCTGAAATAATAAAATTCCATACTTTTGCATCATACGGTATAATGTTACATTATAATATTTATACTCATCTAGAGAGTCTACACTCTAGACTCTAGACCCTTATGTATAGAGACGCCATTGGATTTGAGATTTGCGCAATATCGATACCCTTTGTCTCAATTCTAAAATACCTGCGTTTACTGCACAGACGAAAGTATGTATTTTTTCAACAAATATCGGCATTCATTTAAAAAAATATGTCCTTGTAAGTAGCAAATTTAAAAAGCTTTCTCTAGATTTGCAAAATATGAATAGGCAAGACATGGTAATTTTTTTAAAAGCTCATTAAATATGAACGTTGCTCAGAAAATTAAATACTTGGAATGCTTGCGATGGTCTTACACGGTCCCAATTTTATGTTATTTGGCATTTTTTGTCATGATTTGGATGCTGGCAGTACCTTTAAAACACAATATAAAAATTGTCAAGGATTTGAAAGTGAATGTAGAGGATTCTTTTGAAATCCGAATAAAGAACAGTAACTTCAATACTGATAAACGAGGCGAAGAGGAATTGATTGATAAAAACGAATATTTGGTTGATTTTAATAAGGATGGTACTCGAACTCTACTGGAAGTTTTTGAAAAGTAAGTTTTTTTAAATTCGTACGAAATAAAAGCGTTGTATATATACCAATTTGTGGATGAAATTAAAAAAAATCTACGAAGGGAACCATTCTCGTTGGAACTTTACCGCACTGAGCAGATGGGACGTGAATTATAAATTGTAAAATTCCCTCATCTTCCTTAGTCTCAGCGTTCGTTATGGCTTGCAAATTGTAAAAGCCTCGGAGGTGTTGCCAGAGAAGGTTCCCATTGTTTTCAATCTGGGAGGATGTAGAGTAACATTTTTGGATGTTGTTTTATGTGCTATTAGATTGAAAACTCAGTTTTTTTTTTAAATTCTCTTTTCTTTTAATATTAACCTTGTATGCTGGTTTCATTAAAAATAATAACAATTGGGAAAATACTAGATATTAATATACAATGAGCATGTAAAGGTTGCAATAAATTCATTTTTTCGTGAATGGGCGATTTTGGAGAAAATCTCGAAACAGGTCGATTTTTATTTTTAAATTAAGATTTTTAGTGACGTCATCCATTTGAGCGTGATAACGTAATCGATCATTTTTTTAAATGAGAATAGGGGTCGTGTGATAGCTCATTAGAAAGGTTATTCAATTCTTTATTCAGTAATATAAACATTAACATAATTATGTGTAAAGGGGGCTCAAATTTTTGAAGTTATACTTCTTTAGGCGCGATTGAGAGTAAAATTTTTCATAAATCTGCGCGCATGCGCACACAGACAGTATGACGTTTAGTTGCTAATCTTTCAAATTACGTATCAGCGCAAATAAGCCATTAAAATAATATATTAGTGTTTTTTAGTAAATGTATTATTTATTATAATTTTGTGTCTTTGGATTTGTCTTCCTTGGGCGTAAAATAATAAAACATCTATTTTTATATTTCACTTGTCACCGTGCTGTGTAATTATGTATATCTGAAACGTCAGTAACATGCGCCTTGATGGCCTGGTTGGCAGAGCATTCGACCAGAGATCGAGAAATCGCGTGATTGCGGGTTCAAATCCCGGATACTTTTTTCTTTTTTTTTTTTAATATTTGGCATTGTTAAGTTTTGGTTAATTTTTGGTAATTATTGTTAATTTTTTGTATTGTAACTGTTAAGTATATTTATTTCGTTGAAATTATATAATAGAAGTATAACTTCTTACGTGCGTACAAAGTACACACACATTCTTTTTTTTTTAATTAAATTAATTGAGGAAAAAAGGAAGTACGTAATTTATTTAATTCAAAATACATTTTACTGCTGTCAGAAAACAGGAAAAAATGTTTATTTGTCAAATAGATATAGTTTTCCGCTTAAATTCAATGTTAAAGCTACCACCCACCAGTGGCGGCTGGTCTGTAAGTGAAGGGGGAGGTCATATCCGGTGGTTCAAGATTTTTTTGGAAAAACAAGACCTACAAATCCCATTTTAAATAATTTCTTATTCCATCATCTGTATTGGTTTCTTATAAATTATTTTGCAATATGTTGTTTAAATTTAAGCGGATCTTTATTTGACAAGTAAATATGAAATAAGTAAAAGGAACAAGTCTTCATTACTAATTGTCAACAGCCAGAATATCAACAAACTACTTAAACTCAAAACCTAAAATAAATAAAAACTTACATTTTTATGCGGATTTAAAAAGTAAATCGATTCTTCTTCAATTTAATTTCATTTGGCGTTGGAGTTCATTTATACTACCGACATTTTATAAAAATCTATAATAAAATAATATTAATCTCACGAACGCACTTAACTTAACTTTGTAAATTCCGAACTAATCTTACTCCCTGCGTAGATAGTCACGTCTCACTCAACCGTAGATCTACGGTCTACGTTCAATGACCACGATGGTACCAACTTGCATATAAGAGCGTATTTTCGTGAACGTTCGGAATCCCAGTGCTGTATTCTCACAGTGAGGTCAAATAAATTTCTTGACCATCGTGAATGTTCGTATTTAGCTGTTTAAGAGTAATATTGCGGTAGTTTCAGTGAAAGATAAATTTGGCTTTTCGGTACTGTCAAACAGCTCGTATTTCATGTTTATTTATCGGTAATCTTTTGGCGGCATCTTTGTCGCTATATTTTACAACAACAAAATGACTGAAAAGTCAATACAATAAAAGCAAAATTTAACTTTGAACGATACTATTGTATTCCGAACATTTTTAATACAGAAAATTTTCTTTTTTTAAGGAAATAATTACATTATAATCGTTTGATTGTACAATTATTACAGGGAGGTCATTGACCAATTGACCTAAAGGGATAACCGCCACTGCCACCCACCTGCCTCTTGGCAGTTTAATTTTCAAATAAACATTTTTTTCTGTTTTCTGACAGCAGTAAAATGTATTTTATTACATACGTTTTTCTTTTTGTGTTAATTAATTTAATTTAAAAAATTTGGACACCCTGTATAAATAATTATGTTAATGTTTACATTACTGAATGGAGAATTGAATAACCTTTCAAATGAGCTGTCACACGATCCCTATTCTCATTAAAAAATCATCGATTAGTTCATTACGCCCAGATGGATGACGTCACTAGTATGATATATGTGCCAAAAAATCGTAATTTAAAAATAAAAATCGACCTGCTTCGGGATTTAATTTCAAAATCGCCCATTCATGAAAAATTTAATTTATTCGAAACTTTAGGTGCTCACTGTGTAATTTAACCTTCTTATTATTTATATCATGCAACGAAATCACCATAATAGTCCAGGATTATTCTCGTGATACTGACCCGGGCAGTCAAACGACACTTGTTTTCAGTTCTATGGACTTCTATAACCTATAACAAGAACACACATGAGGCCCCTAGAACACAAGGGATCAGGGGCGTGCGGTGAAATTTGAACCCAGGGACGCAATTTATAAAAGATTGTAAAAACTCACTTATAATGTAATTTAACTCTCCTACCATTTTTCGCAAACTGATCTATAACTTCAGTGTACAAACGTGGATATTGTGACATTTTTTTAACCAAATTATTGTCAATTGCTAAAAGGGAAACATTAGAGAGTCGATCTGGTTCTGTCCAGTTTCGCAAGTAAGTCTTTAGTTGTTTTAGAGTTGAAAAACCACGTTCTACAGAGGCGCTAGTAGTTGGAATGGTCAGTACTAACTCGCATAATTTCACTACCTTCGAATATGATTTGTCCAAAGAATAAGTTGGTTTTAAAAACATTAGTAACTCACTGGCATTATTTTTCCATTCAATTTGTTGGAATATTTGATCTAAAATCTGATAGTATAGTCGGAGGTAGCACGATTAAACATCTCCAACATTAGCAGTACGTATGTGTTTCCATTTAGAGTCAAAACTTGCCATCATATTCCAGTATTTTTCAAATTCATCTCTCTTTTTGTTAATAAGATCTTTAAATTTGCTAATTTTTTTACACAGAAACTGATCTCGTTTATCTTGCTTTGCAATACATTAAATAAATTATCCGATAATGGACATATTTCAGAAAAAAGCTGGATTACAAAATCAAATTTAAAATCATTTTTTAAACTATCCAAAAATCCTCTCAAGCTATTTATTATGCTCTCTGTATCCCAGTTTCACCATTCTCCAAAACACTAATATTTATATACTTATATAAATATTTAGTCGATCAGATTAGCCAAGCGGACTGAGGCGCACGATTGACAATCTATAGTGGATATGCGGTCGAGACGATCGAGGTTCGTGCCCCAGCCCGGTGAATAGAAAAATAAAAAGGCTGACGTCGTAGTCTAAAATTCTAAAAAGAATCTACGACTTGGTCTGGAATAAGCTGGTGTCTGATCGGCCTATGGAGGAGCAGTACGGCAAGGGATAAGGGCTTGCGGCTCGGTGACACTCCTCCATAGATCCCTACCGGAAGGGCGTTGACGCCTACAAAACGGTGTATATATATATAAATATTTAATATTTATATAAATAATTCAATAAAATCAATCTTCATAATTCCACAAAATCAGTCGACGAACCCACCATCGTCAAGTGCTAGAAATCCCATTTAAATTCACAAAATATCTTCATGTATGCAATAGACAGAATTGCTTATATAGGATAGATATGCCCGAAATTTAACCTCGCTACTCAGCGTGTAACCCCGGTGCTTTTTACATAGGCTGGGGAGAAGCAAATTTGAAATCAGATTATTATGCCGACGTAACTCCGAGTACCACCGCCGGTCCACGTATTACAAGGAAAGCTAGAAGCAGCATGCAGCGCTGCTTACGAGTATTTCATCCCTTTGATATTTACTGCATTACTGTATGACAATAATAGAGTAAAATACAATTGTCTTTTCTGGTTGCTTGTTGCTCCTACTATATAATTATTTTGTCGTATGCAACCTTAAATCCTGCTTATGTATTTGTACATTTGTTTAATAATCTCAGTTACAAAGTTGGTACGGTATTACCTACTATGGAAACATAAGGAAGCAATGCTTCCCTTGCTTCCATGGACCGCACGCCCCTGCAAGTGGTGTAAGTGACAATTTTTAGGAAATTGGGTTAAATACAAAAATGGACTTCCAAACACATAGAAAACATGGTGGCTTCAAACTTTCTACATAACCTAGCAATAACATGATCAAAAATGACGTGTCACTGAAAACATGCTAAGTAGACCTACCTAGATTTTTAAAGTCTAGAACTTTGAACAAAGTATTCTCAAAACTTGACACTTACATCCCTTGTGTTCTAAGGGTCTCACATATGTTTCCTGCATTAAACTTTTGGAATTAATTAGTTATTAACAAATTAAAGTCAAAAATTTTCCGGTAAATTTTCTCTTTTTCTGTCTATCAGCAAAAAGTGAAGCATTTGAGTCATAACTCTTTGAGCTAACTATTCATAGACGGTGCTGTTTGCATCGTTTGTAATTATTTTAATAATTACACGGAAAAGTTGAAAATATTTGATTCCAGTTCAGTGACTCTACACGGTGCTCTGAGGAGGGTAAGCTTAAACCCGAAATACATATAAGCACATAGTAGATGCCGTGGTAGATGACCTGTGACCTGTTCTGTAATCAAATCTGAATCATCTTTATTTTCATTTTATTTGTATTCACTTTTGTGAGTATAAAAGGAACTAGTCCGCTATTAGACCAGGGCGCATCTGTAAAAATATTAGTAAATTTGGACGTTGAGAGGTGACTCAAATTTTTTGCAGAAGTTGCTTGGAAATAAATCAACAAATAATATTTGAGTTATCCTCCCTCTCAAAAAGGTCCGGAACATTGTTTAAATAATCAAAATGTCAAAAAATTAAGGAAAAATTCGATTTTTTTCTTCGTATTTTGATTATAACTTTAAAAGTATTAATTTCCGAGAAAAGTTGTACTTACATAAAAGTTGCGTAATTAAATTTCCTACAATATAGAATTAGTTAATAATT
Source organism: Diabrotica virgifera virgifera (assembly GCF_917563875.1). NCBI lineage: Eukaryota > Metazoa > Arthropoda > Insecta > Coleoptera > Chrysomelidae > Diabrotica > Diabrotica virgifera. The sequence goes on from NC_065446.1 coordinate 32,020,494, forward strand.
TAAAAATTAGTCAACCTTGTTGCAAAATAGCAATAATTGCGAAAAAACCATACAAAAACAAGTATTCGCATTTTACGTTTTTCAACCATTTATGCTACACTTAGGACCTTTATGTTTCACACAGAAAAACAATACTGTAAATTTCATTAAGATCGGTTCAATAGATTTTGCAAAATACATTTTGCAATCCAGCTTTCGCAAAAAAAATTCATTTTTTCAAAATGTTACAGGATTGAAAATAAAGCAGATAGCAAGTTGAAATTTTTTTTGCTTATATAAGTGTACTGTACCTTTCATTTGCAATTTTGCAAAATTAAAATCGAGTAACTACCACGGCGTCAGGAATTTTTTTAAATAAACATTAATTATTGGTGCTACGCGCAGAACAGCGGATAGTTTGCTCTGATTGGGCATTCCAATGACCTTTGATAATGATTGATACATTTTAATTTTTATTACATTTCGATATAAATAAATAAGTTTGTTTATTGCAAAATAAAAACACATGCTCTATCCTTTGAAATAACACTTTTATTAGCAAAAACTTTCTTTGTTCATATATTTTAACTTAGAGAATAAAAGTTTATTATTTTTAAACATATACAATTGTTTAAACAATATTTCACAAACAATAATAAAATTAGTTTGATTTTTGTGGAATTAAAATATTAAAATACAACAAAATATAGAGTAAGAAAATAATATATTAGATAAAGATTGGAAGAAATTTCGGTGGGAATCAACTTGTGTGAATCGAATACCGCTGTACTGCGCGTAGCACCAAAAATTAATGTTTATTTAAAAAATTTCCTGACGCCGTGTTAATTAATCGATTTTAATTTTGCAATTGCTAATGAAAGGTACAGTACACTTCTATAAGCAAAAGAAAATTCAACTTGCTCTCTACTTCATTTTCAGTCCTGCAACATTAAAAAAAATGGATTTTTTTTGCGAAAGCTGGATTGCAAAATTTATTTTGCAAAATCTATTAAACCGATCTTAATGAAATTTACAGTGTTATTTTACTATATCATAAAGTTTTTCTGGGTAAAATATGAAGGTCCTAAGTGAAGCACATATGGTTGAAAAACGTAAAATGCGAGTACTTGTTTTTGTATGTTTTTTTCGCAATTATTGCTATTTTGCAACAAGGGTGACTATTTTTTAAATTTTTTATCAATTCTATATTGTAGGAAATTTAATTACGCAACTTTTATGTCAGTACAACTTTTCTCAAAAATGAACAGTTTTAAAGTTATAATCAAAAAAACCAATAAAAAAATCGAATTTTCCTTCATATTTTGACATTTAGATTATTTAAACAATGTTCCGGACCATTTTAAGTGGGAGGATAGCTCAAATATTATTATTTGAGTTATTTTCAAGCAATTTCTGCAAAAAAATTTGAGTCACCTCTCAACGTCCATCTCAAAACAGATGCGCCCTGGACTATATGGATTATTATCGAGATGAACCATAGGTCGTGGATGAAGTTTTAGATCCCTTTGCCGACTAATAATTCATCACTCTGTATTGCATTATTTTTACATCGTTCCTGACTTTTTGGGCTAACGAAAAACAATTTTATTTCATAAGTGGTTTCCACACTGTATATACTTTGATATCCGATTACAAATAAATTAGACTGGAATTTTTTTTCAGGGCTGATAAAGACAAAAACAACAAGCTAGATTCAAGAGAGTTGGCGATGTGGATTAGACAAAAAATTGTGGAACATATTTCTACTGCTATCAGTTCAAATTTGGAACTTTTTAGTCTTATTGATATTAGTCCTCAAAATGGTGTGATCACTTGGAGAGAATATCATACATACTTTTTAAAAAAGAGGGGTTTTAGTGACAAATTTATTGGAGATCATGATGAAAAAAGGCATAGGGGACTTGAGAGATCGCTTAAAGGTACGTATTTATCAGGTAAGTAGTTTTCTGGTGGAATCATGACGCATATTCATTAATTTCATACGTCATATTATGAACATGTAGTGTACCTAACGCTGCTTAATAACAGATACGCATACGCACTTTGTACTAATAGCATTCCGAGAGGACCCTTAAATTGCAAAAATGCCATCTGATCCAGTCTTCTCGGGACTTAAACTTAGAATAGAGAATATTGCAATATATACAGGTAAAGAAAACCAAATAGCCAAAATAAAAAAGACGCATACAATTGTCTTGGGTAGCTTTCGGCAAGTTAAGCTTTATCTTGAAGAATAAAGATACACCAATGTGTCTAAAACGTAGAATTTATGACAAATGTATCTTGCCTGTAACTACATATGGACTGGAGACCATGGCCTTTACAAGTAAAACCTTAGAGCAGCTCAGTACAACCCAAAGAGCGATGGAGAGGGCCATGCTAGGGATTAGTTTGAGAGACAGAATTCGAAATATCGACATTCGTGAAAGAACAAAGATTACTGATGTCGCAGAACGTATAGCAAGGCTCAAGTGGCAATGGGTCGGACATGTTGACCGAGATAATCCCGAAAAATGGACACAGAGACTAACAAACTGGAGACCAAGAGAGAACAGGCGAGGAGTAGGCAGACCGCAGAAGAGGTGGCAGATGATATCAAACAAGTCGCGGGCAAGCAGTGGATGAGAATTGCCAAGAGTAGAAATCGATGGAAGCAAATGGAAGAGGTCTATGTCCAGCAGTAGACGAACACAGGCTGAAGAAGAAGAAGAAGACAGGCCTGGATAATCCTCGTCTTCATCGTCGAAATCGATGTCGACGCTCTGAAAGTTAAAGTCTTCGATGGTGATGTTCTGTCCGACTCTATTCTATCTCTGTTTTGGTTATTGCGTCTCTTATAGATATATTAAGTTTTACTTTCATTGATTAGGAGCATGGGCGCCCATACTCATGGGCAGGGGAGCGTGCCCCCCCCCCCTAGCTTTTCGGGTGCTGTAAACTATATATGGTTATCTAAAGTATACAAAATATAATGGGCAACATCTTCACGTCTGGTCCCCCCCTGAAAATTTTTATATGGGCGCCCGTGATTAGGAGCCCTATCTTCTCTTCTTCCTTCTCTAACCTGACGAAAGTCTTCATCATCCTTAATCTGGTGTTTTCTATTAGATCTAAGTATTCTGCAAATGCCAAAAGTAAGTTTGGCCCTTCTCGATGAAATATAGTAGTCGGTTTGCGATTCTTGCACTTCTGATTATGTGTTCCCCAGCTAGTTGAAGAGTTGTGGTTAGTGATGTAAGAAGAGAATATTCTCAGCCAGAATATTCTCGTTCTCGAGAATATTCTCTTGAGAGTTGCTGCGTCCTGAATCGTGCTAAGACGATACATAAAAAAGAAAAATGAAAAACGGAAAATGTGGTTACGGTTTTTCTAAGTAAATGCGAAACAATGAGTAATTTAACTATGGAAATAATGCTAGACAATTATTTGTTTACGAATTTTACAAGAATGTCAAAAAGTGATTTCGAACTATTAATAAATAATGATAGGGCCAAGAATAGAGAAGAAATATCAAACATGAGAAATGCAATACCAATCTCAATAAGATTAGCGATTGTTATTTATATATACTAACAGTTTTAGTTAAATGTATTTATTCAGGGTGCACTACTCTTCCATTTGTCTCATAGTTCCAGAAGTATGCCAAGTTCCACAACTTTGGACGCAAATGTACTGCATTAATAAACCTTATTGTGATTTCATTTGACCACGTATTCATCTTTTCTTTGTATGTTTTGACAAAACCAAATTAAGTTTCAACAGAGTACAGGAAATAAAGAGAAAATACAGAGCAACATGCAAAATTTTCCACAGCAGTTCGACTTTATCAGCATCGCATCAGGCACTGCAATAGTGTTCAAATACCAGTAAAATTTCGGCCACATGGCTCAACCAAACGGCGATATTTTCATTAGATGGCTGTAGTGTTGCCAGAAATATACCAAATATATATTTTCGGCAACATATTGCTTCAAAAACTAGCCCGTCTCAATGCCCCTTTAGACGTAGACCAATCCACGACTGAGCTGACTACTCGTGAAAAATAAAATCCCACAACTTCTCATCAGTACATTGAAATGCAGAATATAGATGACCAGGATGAGCTAATGATAGAAATATATTCTGAACCTGAGACCCATGATTGTCTGATTAAATGGCCACATCCATTACTTGCATTATTTGTTGTTAAGAAGAAACTTTCATTTTTTTATCAAATAAATTTTGTGTTCTCTGTTGTTTTTGTATTTTGTTTATATATAAAGAACACTGTTGTTTACTCTCATAATTTTGTATATAATTTCATGATTTTTGCGTCTTAGGGTTCATTCTCAGAAAATTCTCCATCTCGAGAATATTCTCTGATTTTTCATTCTCGAGAATTTTTCAACACTAGTTGTGGTAAAAGTTTATCTCCCTGTTTTAGTCCATTGTTTATTTCAAATGTATCCGAGTATTGTTGTCTAACTCTCACCTTACATATCGTAACCGTTCCATACACAGTATACATCCGTATCAAATTGACTAGTTTTTTAGGAAAGCCAAGTTCCTTCTCGCCCTCTACAGTCTAGTAACCCTGCAGACTCAAATGCCTATATCTGATGAAGCTCACGATCATACTCCCAGCATTTTTCCATTTTCTGTTTTATTGTGAATATCTGATCAATAGTAGAGTGGCCCGGTCTAAATCCGCATTAATGTTTTCTTCTGTGTACCTATGTTTTGTTCTATCTGGAAGGATATTTGCAAGGACTTTGTAGGCGGTATTTGGGAGCGTTATTGCCATAGATATAATAACAAGTAGATTAGGCCAGGTCCGAAAAATAGCGTAACGCGGAGCAGTTCGGGTCGGTGGTCTATCTGTCTCTCTCTGCCGGCGCTTAGCTTTCTCTCTCTGGCATATGATGGCCGCCGCCTCTGTGTTTGTGTCGTTCCGTTACTCCCACCTCTTGGTAGTGTTACAAAACTGACGTTTCTATGATCTGTTAGGCACTACTGTTTAATTTTAGTTGATTTTATTTATTTTTAATATCTTACAACTAAACAAATGAAAAACACTGAATTTATTTCCTTTATTTTACAAACTGCGATATCTAATTTATTTATTACACTAAATCTAATAATTTATCTAATTACAAATTCAAAAATATACAGCGCCCGTTACATATCAAAGTACACCGATGTTTTCAAATTCACAACTGAACTGATAATTACAAAAACCTACTATTTATACAACATTGAACGTTCTAGAAATAAATAACATCTCGAATAGTATTTACAAGAAACAAGAAAGAATTTACTCCAAAAGTCGAGAAGGAATAGAGCATCATAAATCATAATAAAGGTTACTTGGTAAACAACTTAGGCCGGGAGCTGAAACCAGTCTGTGACATAATTATGTCACAGTAGATACGCTCCCACTCACACGACAGACAAAGATAGCTACACCACCGTACTTGATATTTGCGTTACACCCCGATGCATTGAGTGGCATATAACTATACTAAATTTATAATCGAGATGCAGTAGAAATAAACAAACCAAGACACGTTAAATGCTACTAGGAGCACTCCCGAATCATAATTTACAATGTATAAGCTTTCTAAATCATGATTTGGGATTTACAATGTATATACATTGTAAATTATGATTCGGGAGTGCTTCTAGTAGCATTTAACCTGTCTTGGTTTGTTTATTTCTACTGCACCTTGATTGTAAATTTAGTATATAGCCTGGTCTATTGTTAACATGTCTCTGGTTATTGCTGATGATACGTTAATTGTTTATTTCTTTACGAGTACATATAGTATGAAAATGTAGAATTTTAAAATGGCTCAACAACTTTTTAACAGAAGAAATTTTAATTAAAAAAATTCAAGAGTTGATAAAGACTTACTATGCTTCAGTCGGGCCTTTCATTTTCTGTTCAGACATTGCTAGAAATTTTAGTAAAATTGGCCTATCCTATTCAAATACCTACTCAAAACTTTTTATCTGTATTTTATCGGCTGCTTTCCTAAGTACCGCAGTGTGACACTAATGTCTTCTTTTTATTCTTCGTCTTTATAAGTAATTTTGCTTGTTCATTGGTGGATTGATACCTTTATGGAAGGTTGTCTCTCCATCGTTTGCGCGGTCGGCCGATACTTCTTCTACCGATTGCTGATTTATCTCGTGCTATTTTGACTACACGTGTCTCCCCCATTCTGGTTATGTGGTTGTTCCATTCTTTTTTTTTTCTATTTATGTAGTGTCCATTCGTTTGTACACTGTACGTTACATTGTCTTCTATAATGTCTTCTCAGCGTATTTCTTGCATTTATTTTAAGTACTCTCATCTCTGCCGTTTGTCGTAGTTGACACTATTGTCGATATTAGGGAGTTTTTGTTGCTACGTAACGTACGCATCTCCGTATACGTAAAGCAACTAACGTGTCGTAGAGGATGAATGTTAAAATAGGTAGTTTTTGTAACTGCCTTAACGTAACGTAAAGCAAATCGTAAAGTCACGTTTAAATTCCGTTGACATTCAAAAAAATAAAACAATGTTCACACAATATACAATTAATATACAAATGTAAAAAAAGATAAATGAATAATGAAATTGTTTAATATATTGAAAAATATTATTTTTCCTTAGGTTAAAATTTTTTTATTTTTGTTTATACCTACTTTTTAGTTGTAAATTATTGTATACCTACATCAGAATTCGAGCAGAACTCCCTATTATCAATTCTGTGTCTATCCCTTTTGAAGGATAGCCTCCAAACTTCTAATATTGTGTATCAATTGAATCGGCCATTTTGAAAAGGGGTCATCTCCACTTTTATGACATTTCCACTTTTCGTTGAATTTATATTTAATACACATAGAGACGTCTATTCCACATGAAAACGGGTCAACTTTCAATGTTATTACAATAAGCACAGCATTCCCCGCAAACCAGTTCCGTTTAAAAAGGGGTCATCTCCTAGAGATACCCATTTGAGATGACCCGTTTTCAAAATGAACATCATCTGTTCATTTTTAAAACGGGTCATATCTATTTAAAAAAATTGAGGTTACTAGGCCTTTTAAAATTTAAAAACATTTTTAAAATATTCATCAGCTTTTATTTAGCCGTTTAATGTGTGTAATAAACAATATTCACATTATAATGACTATTTTTTTCTTTTCATACCTGTTCATTTTGAAAACGGGTCATCTCTTTTTAAAAAAATTGCGGTTTCTAGGTCTTTTCAAACCTAAAAAAATATTTTTAAATTACTCATCAGCTTGCATAGTGAATATTAAACCCAAAAAAATACTTAAAAAAAAGAATGTGTGTGTGTACTTTGTACGCACGTAAGAAGTTATTCTTCTATTATATAATTTCAACGAAGTAAATATACTTAACAGGTTATTTGTATTTTATTTAAATATTAAACTAACTTTCTTATCTACCACTTTCAAAAAATTTTTATTAAAACAACCAAAAATTATAAAAAATATGACCTTCCAATCACTGACCCAACGTTCTACCAACTACGCCACCGAGCTTTTTTAAACGACACGTAAGTTTCGGATATATTTACACAACACGGTGACAAACAGACATATAAAAATGTTATACCTACATAATATTTTATTATCTTAGTACAGAGAAAGACAAATCCAAAAATTATAATAAATAATACATTTACTAAAAACACTATCTAATATATTCTTTTAATGACTTATTTGCGCTGATACAGATACATACATACCTATCTTGAAAGATTAGCAAATAACTATTACTGTCTGTGTGCGCATGCGCGGCGATGTATGAAATTTTACTCTCAATCGCATCGCGCCTAAAGAAGAATAACTTCAACAATTATTTTCCTAATAGTCTTAAAGATAAAAAGTTTTTGACCTCTCCTGTAAAATTTAAAAAAGTGGAGATGACCCCTTTTCAAAATGACTGATTCAATTTTAAATGTTGTTCATAATGTTTGAATTCCAGAAAGAATAATGAGAGATAAAGCCGCATGGACTGAAGCAGCCAAATCGAACCCAAATACATTAACTATAGATGAATTTTTGTCCTTTACTCATCCCGAATCGAGTGTTACAAACCAATTGATGCTAGTGGACGAACTGTTTGATAAATTTGATAGAGATGGTGATGAGCTTTTGACAGAAGATGAGTTTGCCGTTCTACAAACTGAAGGTAAAACTAATCATTTTTGTATACAGGGTGTCCCAGACTAACTTACCCACGTTATATATCTCTTAAAGAAATAGAGATTTTCGAATGGGACAAAAGGTGATATATTCTACTTGTAATACACTTTAATGTAACGTACAAAAAAATCATCCCCTAAATAATCATCCCTTAGTTACAACCCCTAACTTTAATTTTTTTAATAGCACCCTATATATTTTTTTATAGTTTTGGACGTTGTCTTCTATCGTCTATTCAACACATTTTTTGAAAATAAAATCGGTTCGTAAATAACCAAGAAAATATCAGTTTAGTTTTGTTAATTATGTGTCCCAGACTAATTTATCAAGGCTATATTTCATAAACGAATAGAGATTTTCGAATGGGACAAAAATGATCTATTACATTTGTAATACACTTTAATATGACCTAGAAAAAAATATCCCCTAAATATTCATCCCTTAGTTACAACCCTTTACTTTATTTTTTTTAATAGCACCCTGTAAGTTAGGGATGAATATTTAGGGGATGGATTTTTTCTACGCCATATGAAAGTGTATTACAAATGGAATAGATCAGTTTTTGTGCCATTCGAAAATCTCTATTCGTTTAAGAAATATAGCCTGGATAAATTAGTCTGGGACACACAATTTAACAAAAATAAACTGATAGTTTCTAGGTTATATACAAACCGATTTTATTTTCAAAAAATGTGTTGAATAGACGATAAAAGACCACATCCAAAACTATACAAAAATATACAGGGTGCTATTAAAAAAATTAAAGTTAGGGGTTGTAACTAAGGGATGATTATTTAGGGGATGATTTTTTTGTACGCCATATTAAAGTGTATTGCAAGTAGAATATATCATCTTTTGTCCCATTCGAAAATCTCTATTCGTTTAAGAGATATAGCGTGGGTAACTTAGTCTGGGACACCCTGTATACCTATACTATTCTCGTTAATTCTTGTATACAGGGTGTTTGGTAAAGAATGGGCCATAGCTTAACCTTATATTTCTGAGCTTAAAATAGGTCGATTTAAGCTAACTTACCTAAGTACAAAAGTTGATAATAACCTAAGTACAGGGTGTCAAAGCTAAACTTTTATTTTATTTATTTTTGAATATTTCCTGACAGGCATGAGACAACAACACGAAATTGGGCAAGTGGTGCTGGTATTGTACAATCTACTAAATTATATTAAAAAAACGTTTCTGGCTACTACCAGAGGCGTACTATGGGGGAACGTGAATGGTTGACCCTTCCCAAATTCTACGCCACTCGCGGAATTGCTATTTTAGTGCAATTTTTTGATTCTCCAATACTTTCTATGTACAAATATACTCTTCATTGGTAACGATAAAGCCATTAGTTTTCGAGATATTTGAAGCTAAAAACGAAGGAGCATAATACATTAATCAAAATAAGTGTGCTTTTTCATTTTTAACTTCAAATATCTCGAGAACTAATGGCTTTATCGTTACGAATGTAGAGTATATTATTTGCATAGAAAGTATTGGAGAATCTAAAAATTATGCTAAAATAGCAGTTTCATCAGTGGCGTAGAATTTGGGAAGGGTCAACCTTTCACATTCCTCTGTCGTACGCCTCTGGTAGTAGCCAGAAACGATTATTTAACATAATTTAGTAGGGTGTACAGTGCCTACACTTTCTGCTAAGTATCACACGGATATGTCAAATTATTTTAAAGTATTCTTTTTTTTTAATAATTTATTCCTTATTTAAAACTTTAAGAACTATGTGTGCCCGGTACTATAAAACTATTTTACATATCCTTATGGTACTTGGCAGAAAGTGTGGGTACTGTACACCCTACTAAATTATGTTAAATAATCGTTTGTGGTTCATACCAGAGGTGTGCGACAGGGGAAAGTGAATGGTTGACCCTTCCCAAATTCTATGCCACTGATGAAACTGCTATTTTAGCACAAATTTTAGATTCTCCAATACTTTCTATGCAAATAATATACTCTTCATTCGTAACGATGAAGTCATTAGTTTTCGAGATGTTTAAAGTTAAAAATGAAAAGGCACACTTATTTTGATTAATGTATTATGCTCCTTCGTTTTTAGCTTCAAATATCTCGAAAACTAATGGCTTTATCGTTACGAATAAAGAGTATGTTTTTTACATAGAAAATATTGAAGAATAAAAAATTGCACTAAAATAGCAATTCCGCCAGTGGCGTAGAATTTGAGAAGGGTCAATCACTCGCATTCCCCCGTCGTCGCACGCCTCTGGTAGTATCCAGAAACGTTTGTTTAACATAATTTACTAGATTGTGCAATACCACCACCACTTACCAAATTTCGTGTTGTTGTCCCATACCTGTCAGGAAATATTCAAAAATAAATAACATAAAAGTTTAACTTTGACACCCTGTATTTCGGTTATTATCACCTTTTGTACTAAGGTAAGTTAGCTTAAATCGACCTATTTTAAGCTCAGAAATCAAAGGTTAAGCTATGGCCCATTCTTTACCAAACACCCTGTATACCTATACCTACTATTCTTGTTAGCGGTTAACAAACATATAATAGAACGTCATGAGTTTCAACCACCTTGGAATATATGTATCGTATGGTAGATATACTGCAGAGGAAGTAAAAAAGTCAACAAGGCAGCCAGAATATCGGTATTCTTGAGAGATTTCATTTGGAGGAACCAATATATGAGCGTGGAGAGCAATATCCGGATATATAAAGCATGTGTAAGACCACTACTAACATACTGAAACGTCGCTTACAAAAATATTGGTGAGAACTACACAGAAATGAAAGTATTAAGAACCAAAAGGGAATTTATCTCGCTAGATACAATAAGAAATGAGGATTAAGAGAAACTGGAGTCCAGGATGTGGTGAGATAGAAACAAGCGCGACGTCGCAAATGGAGTGATTAGGTCAACAGAATGGACCCAGGGAGAAAGACGAAATAGGCAAAAACACATAAACTCAATACACAAAGACCACTAGGAAGACCCCGAAGAGATGGTATGGCAGCTGGACACCAACATCACAAGAGCTGGGATGATAGAATAAACAAGGCCATGCAGATGCCCTCTTGATGACAGGACGATTAGAGTTCCAGTGTTAGGATACCGAATCTTCTTCATAACGGGGTATTTTTTGATGGATTTTTTGGGGATTTAATAGCGGATTTGAGTTCAGGTCTGGTAGACAGTATTATTAATAATGGCAGACGTTACAAACGAGGCCAAACGTATTAGGAGCTACATCGCTACAGTATCGTTCCTTTTATCAGGGAGGACGTTGTACTTCTTCCTTTTTATCAGGGAGGACTTCTTCCTTTTTGTATGTAGGCTTTAAAGCCTGTTTCTTAGTCTCTTCTCCAATATTAGCCTCCTAAATGATTTAAATTATCGCATCATCTTTTTCTTGGTCTGCCAATACTTCTTCGTCCATTTGGTGACTTATCTAGTGCTATTAGTACTATCCTATCCTCTGTCATTCTACTAATGTGTTCGGTCCACTCCTGTTTCCTTTTTGTCACCCATACATTTATGTCTTCTATATTGCATGATCTTCTTATGTTTTCGCTTCTCTCCCTATCCAACAGACTTTTCCCCGATATTCGTCGAAGTATTTTCATCTTTGTTGTTTCTAGTACATAGTAGGTTTTAGATGTGTCAGGTCTTGACTCCGCCATGTATGTCAATATAGGTCTAATTGCTGTTTTATAGATTTTTGTTTTTGTGCCTTGTCTTAGATGTTTTTTCTAAAATAACGGGGGTGTAAAGCTAGTTCGCGTCCGTAGTAGAATACTACACGTGCACCCTGGGTAATGCTAAATGAACTAGCACAATAGGCAGCCAGAAAATCTAGAATCTCTAGATCTCCTGGCAAGGAACACATTAAAATAATTAAAATAATAAGATATGCCTCCAACCAACAACTTAAAGGGACCTTCTCAGGACCAAGCAACAAAACGACTCGGACCAAGCGTCCGAATATGCCATTTAAATATAGAAGGTATCAGTAGAAGTAAATGTGAGTACCTTCAAAAGGTACTCATTGAAAATAATATCGACGTAGTCGCATCTCAGGAAACCTATGTAGAAAACGAGGAACAAATTCTCGCTAGAGGAAGAATTCATGGTTACGATTTACTGGGTGCAACTTACCATCCAGCTTATGGAGTAGCAACCTATGTCCGAAACAAAATAGAAAATGCACACATATGTTCTACATCAGACATAAATAACATTCATACGGTTACCATACAAATTGTCGAAATTACTGTCAGCAATATTTATAAACCCCCGGCAGTCCTGTGGCCTCCACATGTTATTCACGCCCACCCACACCCCTCAGTGTATGTTGGAGATTTCAACAGCCATCACGAATTTTGGAAGTATAGACAAAGTGATCAAAACGGCGAGGCTTTGATAAAGATAGGGGAACTTTTCGATCTGCAGCCTGGAGGCGAGAATACAACCCAGACCTATGCTTTGTCTCCACAAACGAAAACAATCAACCCCTGGCAGCTTCACGTACAGTGAAGATTTTCCAGATTTTCCACATAGATTGCACATAGCCAACATAGACCAGTTGTAATAGAAGTTTGCATCAAAATACCAATAATAACATCTTTTCCTCGACCTAGGTGGAACTTTAAAAAAGCAGACTGGGCGACTTTTACTGCGATATTGGACAAATGTCTCGGATGGATAACCCCAACACGTACAAACTGTATGAGATTTGTTGGCGCGGTTATATCTACAGCGAAGAAAACTATACCCAGAGGATATCGTAGAGATTATGTCCCAGGATGGGATGAAAAATGCGAAAAATTGTATCAAGAATACAACGAAAGCCAAGAAAAACTAGACTTTAGTAAATCAAGCAGAAAAGCGTGGTCCTTACTTAGGAAACTTGGTAGTAGCAGACACTCAACTAGAGACAAAGTACCAATAATTCCCAACAGAGTGGCCTCCCACATTGTAGCAAACTCAAGGGCACCTAGAGATCGTGACCACACCACCAAAGTAAAACAAGAACTAAAAATACTAAAATCTGCATGCCCGCCTACATCTGAATACTCTGACGAGTTTACTCCAGAAGAAATTACCTCAGCAATATCAGAAATTAAGTCTGGAAAGGCACCCGGCTCCGATAAAATACATCCAGAATTTTTACTCCATTGTGGCAAATATGCTAGGAAATGGCTGGCTGATTTCTACACAGATATATTAAAATCAGGAGAAATCCCTCATTCCCTTAAAATGGCCTCCATTATAGCCATATTGAAACCAGAAAAAGCAAATGATCAACCTCAAAACTACCGACCGATTGCACTGCTGAGCTGTGTCTATAAACTGCTGGAACGCTTAATCCACAACAGAATTAGTAACACCATATTGGGGGGTGATACCTATCGAGCAAGCAGGGTTCAGACCTAACCGCAGCTGCACAGATCAGATCCTATACCAGAACAACACATATTGAAGCAGGTTTTCAAAGAAAGCAAAAAACATCCGTTGCTTTCATTGACCTATCAGCTGCATACGACACCGTCTGGAGACAAGGACTAATCTGCAAACTGATCCGTGCCATCCCATGCCAAAAGGTAACCAAACTCATTGATAGCATGCTCACCGACATACCTTTTCACGTCACAATGGGCAACTTAAGAAGTGTCCAAATGAAGCTCAGTTATACATCGCGGACCTACCTAGGACAACTTCGCAGAAATTTGGCTACGCTGACGATTGGGCCATTGCAGCAAGGCATAATAACATGAATGTTACAGAAACAATACTGACGGATGGCCTTGCTGTTATGGGTGAATATTTTCGCAAATGGAGGCTACGGCCCAATGCAACGAAAACTGAAGTGTGCTGTTTCCATCTGAATAATGCCCAAGCCAACAAAAAACTCTCCGTTCACTTTGAAAACAGACTACTCACTCATAACACCAAAATATCTTGGAGTGACTCTTGACAGAACCTTAAGTTTTAAGGAACACCTGCAAAGAACGGCAGAAAAACTGAAGACGCGAAATAATATAATCCAAAAGCTATATGGCACCACATGGGGGTCCTCAGCCTCCGTACTCAGATCATCCGCTCTCGGACTCGTATACTCGGCGGCTGAATATGCTTCGCCGGTATGGCTCAATAGCAAACACACGAAGATCATTGACACCCAATTAAACCAGACAATGCAAATGATCTCAGGTACAATTTGACCAACACCGAACTATTGGCTTCCCATTCTGAGTCACATTCCACCGCCGAAACTAAGAAGAAGTCATTCTCTTCTCAGAGAATATCGAAAAATCGAGGCTAACCATCAACTACCCATCCACCATGATAAGCTTGATATCGAAATGAACAGACTGCGCTCCAGATATCCCCCATTGTTAAGGGCCACTTCCCTACATCAGGAACATTTCGACCTCACCAACGCTTGGAGAAGACAATGGGAGAGCGACTCACCACAGGAATCACACCAAATGGCCTGTATCGATCAGAAACCGCCAGGCTTTGAACTGCCCCGCAATACATGGACGGCGCTGAACAGAATAAGAACAGGTACCGGTAGATGTGCTGACAGCTTGCGTAGATGGGGAAAGGCCCTTACTCCTGAGTGTGACTGTGGTGCGCAACGGCAGACCGTCCGCCACATTATTGAGGAATGTCCCCGAAGGCGGTACCTTGGAGTTTTCGATGAGTTCCTGAATGCGACCGAAAATGCTTTACATTATATTAATACATTAGATGTTCGTTTGTGATACTTCATGTAATGTTTTATATACTTTTTTTAAATTATGTGTTCTTATTGTATCTATGCCATACGATAAATAAAATAAATCTAAAATAACTCCAATAAAATAAACTGATTTGATGAATAACATACGCGTTGCTTTTTTGAGTGTATTCATGTATAAATGTTGAGCAATCTAAAAAGATATTTAGAAGATCACCTGCAGTTCTATCTTAATGTTTTAGGTGGACATTTTACACATTTTATAGCAATAATCAATTTAATAAGTCTGTCTGAATAACTAATTTTTTACAATTTTTGAAAGTTTTTATTTAACATCTAGAATCTAGAGGTATCTAGGGTTCCTGTACATATATGTAGCTATAGCTAAAGATGTAGCTATAGCTACATCTTTTAATCAGATTGACAACAAAGTATAAAATTTAAATATTTTAGGTAATGGTGATGAGCCATTGATAGTAAGACAAGACGAAAACGAACGAAGAGAAGAATTTCGAAAACGAATAGATCTTAATGGAGATGGAAGGGCGGATAGGAGGGAACTATTACACTATGTTGCTCCTCAAAGTCCCAGGCACAGTGAACATGAAGCAGAAGCTCTTCTGGCTCTTGCTGATAACGACCATGATCAAATGTTGTCTTTAGACGAAATGCTTGCGCACCCGGATTTGTTTTTAAAATCGAAGATGGTCGACACTGCCAGAAGTTTTCATGATGAATTTTAAATACAGGAATTGCATCTTTCAAGTTTTTATTTTTTTAAAATAGTCTACTGAATACATGTTACGTCAATTATTTAATAAATTGTTTATTTTTTTCTGTTTTTTTGATAATCTATTTAAACTGTATCTCAACAACTTTTAAAATCTTTGACCGCCGTTTGAGATATAGGATCTCAATAATTATGATGAAAAAAGGTGATAAACCGCCGTCTTTAAAATATTCCGTAAAATCATACCAAATACCTTGGTAAAACTCTTCTATTTACCACGGTTCCATGACATCTCGCAACGCGACAGTTCGTAACCAGACAAATGGTAACGGACAATTCGTAACAGCGACAGTTCGTAACGGCGACACTTCGTAACGGCGACAGTTCGTAACTATACAAATTCCGTAACGGACAATTCGTAACGTCCAAATTGAATTATTCTGTTTATTTTTGTTAACGTGAAAACTAACTGTTATTACTGTTATAAATGAAATTATGTTTATCAATTTATTGAATCAGGATAAACATTTTTAAGGCATTTCATAATTCGTGTTTCAGAATATAATAAAAGTATTTAAACACGCAAACAAATATTTTTTAAATAAAATACTTACATGCAAACTTTTAAAACTAATTTTAAATATTTTGAAAGCGCATTTATTGTACATTTTCTACTTAGGTATCACTTCTTTTTAAATATATTCCATACACATTTTTGTATATATTTTTGTTAAGAGCACACAGTAGCTATCAACAGGTAGCAAAAAACGCGGTCCAAGATTGCGAAAGTTCTGCGAACTTTCAAAAGTGAGGCAACAGTGCGTCGGTAATTCGACACTGACAGTGACGTGTATACTAACAAAAACAATAATTTTTATACACATAGTGACGTTCGATTTCTTGTTATAAAAAAATCGATTTTTAGTAGTTCCAATGTGACACAAAATCCAGGCACGGGATAAAAAGTTTATTTGAAGAAAGTGCATTTTTTGTCTTTCTTAATGGCGGTAAAGGCTTATAGAGTAATTTCCACATACTAACATATTTCTGAAATTGGGCTCTGTACCGCCATTCTTTATTATATTCCGAATATGTGTGCCAAATATCTCGACAAAATATTCAAAATTAGAGCCACAATCTTGGAACGCGTTTGTTGCTACCTGTTGATCGCTACTGTTTGCTCTTAATAGGTATAACCATATAAAATAAACCAATCAAAAGGTTTATTATAATAACAGGTAATTATAATCTTCCCTTTACAAAATGATTACATAGATACTTAGAAAGTTGGGAATGTGTAAAGACGGTTGTCGGCTTAAAGATTTCATAAATTACCTTATTATTCCTATATGGTATATGGAAATTTAAGAAACAATAAGAGGGATAAACTTTTAAAAATATTGTTATAAATTTGTATATATTTAAATCATTGTTTGTGTTTAAAGACTTTTAATTATGTATTCTGAAACACGAAATATAAAATGTGTTAAACATGTTTAACCCAGTACTGACTCGTTAAACTGATAAACATAATTTCAATTATAACTATAATAACAGTTAGTTTCCACATTAACAAAAATAAACAGAATAATTCAATTTTGACGTTACGAATTGTCCGTTACGAATTTGTATAGTTATGAAGTGTCGTGGTTACGAAGTGTCGCTGTTACGAACTGTCGCCGTTACAAGTTGTCCGTTATCACTTGTTCGGATACGAATTGTCGCGTTACGAGATGTCTGGTCCCAATCTACCACATTGGGGTAATGGGAGCCACAGTGGCTCTCATTACCCCAAGGTGCATTTTTTATTTAAAATGTTTAAAATAAAAAAACAGCATAATTTAACAGAAAATTGGATGTGATGCAATGAAGCTACATACTTTTACGAATCTACAGTGATAAACTAATTTGGATCTGACAAAAACCAGTAATACTAATAGTACGGGATCCGAATATAGGTCGATCTATACCCATCTGCTTGCCGGATGAAACATTTTTTTATGAAATTTCATACATAGACAAATGACAAATATTTCTAGCATGGGTTGCCTATCAAAATCGTGTCATAGCTATCCTTAACGGTGGGCCGTAGGGGTTGAAATCAATATTTCAAGCACATTTTTTTGAAAGTATGGTAGAATTATTTTATTTTTAAATTAAATAGGCATATTCAGTACAATTAATAGATTATTCAAGGAAAAATATTGAAAAATAAGCCAACGGTGGCAAATTTTTAAAGACACCTCAAGAAACAATTAATTTTGCGGTGTACATCAGAACTCATCGTTGGATCATGGTAAACAAAAAATTCAAAAAGATTTTATTAGCTTATGATTTCTCGAGCTACCGCTGTCGAGTTTTTTGGTTTTATCGAATTTTAACTGTTTGCTATCACTCAGAAGGCAAAACAACGATTTTTTTTTGTAAAAAAGGGTGACAATCAACATATTTATTATTGTTAAACAAAAAATAAGCATAAAACAAAAAATATCTCGAAAGTGTTACCTCAAGGAATGTCTAAAGAAAATATATACAAAATTCCAGGTGAGTTGGTCAAGTAGTTTTTGAGTTAGAATATCTACAGCCTTTGAAAAAAGCAGTTTTGGGAAAAACGCGTTTTTAAAGTATTGTCAACTTTTATTTTCAATTTCTTTTTTGTCTGTCAAATCGTAAAGTGACGAACAACGGTCAACAGCTGTTCTCATATTCTTTTGTAAATTACACCGCGATTTAAAAAATATATTCCGGTGTGCTTTATTTTACGATTTGACAGACAAAAAAGAAATTGAAAATAAAAGTTGAGAATACTTTAAACGCTTTTTCCTCAAAACTGCTTTTTTCAAAGGCTGTAAACATTGTAACTCAAAAACTACTTGACCGACCCACCTGGAATTTTGTATATATTTTCTTTAGACTATGCTTGAGGTAACGCTGTCGAGATATTTTTTGTTTTATTCTTATTTTTTGTTTAACAATAATAAATATGTTGATTTTCACCCATTTTTGCAAAAAAATTCGTTGTTTTGACTTATGTCTGATATAAAAAAATCCAAAGTCGATAAAACTAAAAAACTTGACAGCGGTACCTGGAAAAACTCATAAGCTAATAAAATATGTTTGAATTTTTTGTTTACTATGATCCAATGATGAGTTCTGATGTCCACCGCAAAAATCATTATATTTTGAGGTGTCTTCAAAAATTTGTCACCGTTGGCTTACTTTTCAATATTTTTCCTTGAATTTTTTCTTGAACAATCTATGAATTATACTGAACATGCCTATTTAATTTAAAAATAAAATAATTCTACCATACTTTCAAAAAAAAATGTGCTTGAAATATTGATTTCAACCCCTACGCTACGGCCCCCCTCCCTTAAGGATAGCTATGATACGATTTTGATAGGCAACCCATGCTAGAAATATTTATCTCTGTACCGTTGATGTAAACAGTCGTAACTCCAATTTTCGCCGAAATGGAGTTAATTAGTTCTAGAATGGAAATAAAGCATATTTTTCAAAATTTAAATTTTTAAAAATTTTACTTTGAAACCAAATTTTTTCAAAAATAAGCACTTTGAACCGATGAAACTTACAGATCACATAAACACAACATAAGTAAAATAATTTGTGGAGCAGTAACGTATAATTTCATTTAAGTTGCTAATTAGAGGGTGGTCTTCCCAATTTTTTTTTGCAAAAACAAAAGGGACCAACTTTATTTTGAGCGTAACTTGCTTAAATTTAATGCTAGAAACTTTTTGTAAAAACAGAAATAAAGCTTTTTTAAACACTTTAAAAAAAGTTAAAATGGGTTTTCCCCAAAAAGTGCTTAATTTTTTGTATATTTCACGTCGAAATATTCTATTTGAAATTTGGTGAATATGAATCTATTTTTCATTGGCTATAACTCTGGTTCCAGAGACCTAACGCGTACACCAGTTTTTTTACTTTTTTATAGGCTATATTTTTGATAAGAACGTTTTTTTCGACAAAATACTTACCTTTTGAATTATTTGCGAAAAACCGTCTAAAAATGTGGTTATTTTGTTGAAAAATGTACATATTCACTCGCAAATAACTCGAAAAGTGTTGACTTGGCGAAAAAGCTCTATAGCACAAAAGTTACTTAAAATTAGTCAGTTTACCCATTTCCGGACTTATTTTGGACATATATTTTTTCACCCCCAAGAGGGGGTAAAAGTCAACCCCAGGGCAAAAGCACACATCGGCACAATATCACTTTTTCTCTTTGACATGTAAGCTATAGGTATGCCAAATTTCATGTCAATCCAAGCGGTTCTTTAAAATTTAGAGCAAAAACCGTGAAAGAATGGACTAATAAGGTGTCTGCAAAAACTAGCAGAAGGCGCCTTTCGGTTTTTTATAAATAGTATATAATAATATAAATAGTATATTGTAAAACACCAACATAAAAAAGCTCATTCTGGCGCTACCCAAACAGGGGCGCCCTCCTGCAGTGCATCCCTTGCAGGCCTGTTATCGCCGGCCCTGATACTATACAGTATGTCCCTGTAAGTTGTATCCATATGGAAAACTTTTTTATTATTAATTTTACGAAAAAAAGTTATTCATCATAAAAAGCTCTGCATGATCCAAAACGTAACATTCAACCATCAGATATCAAATTTTTTGAATATTATACGAGGTATGTCAAAAAGTTTGTATGTCAAAAAGTTTGAATTTCACTCAAGAGTTCTTTTTTTGTTCAAAATATTGTGATTTGGATTTTGCATTTTTAAATATGGAATATAATATTTTTGTAATCACTTACGATTTTTATTTTGCATATTACCTGTTTAAAGACATAGAGGCAAAAAGTCGTAACTCCCAATATTATACATCAGGTAAATAATTTCTTAACAATATTAATACCCAGTAATAGATTTTGCATTTACATTATAATATACCAATAATGTTGAATTCTACGTAATGGAAGTCAAACTTTTTTTATAGTTTATTGACTAGTCTGTATGTTTTGCGTTTTCTTGCAAATGTATACATTGTGGATATACGACTGTTTACCTCAAAGGTACAGATCTATGTATGAAATTTAATAAAAAAAATGTTTCATCCGGCAAGCAGATGGGTACAGATCGACCTATCGGATCTTAGACTATAACGGCGCCAATAGTTACCACGTATCGCTAGAACCATATTACACAATTTCACTCAATTCCGGCGAACAGTTTAAAACGCACTGATTTAAATAACAGCAATACCTATGATATGAGCCATCACAACTCAAGATCAACCGTTTACCTACCAGTTATATTATAGCATTCCAATCCCTAAAAATAAGGTGGCTCCCATTACCCACTGGCTCTCAATACCCGCATCTCACGTCTCCCCTAACAATAACAATATTCAAAGATTGGGACATCAATAACACAAAAGAAAACTATAGTTTCTCAATTAACAAAATATTTAATAAGCAAAACTATAAACAATAAATATATATTTACAGTTACAAAAATATCCTTAGGAATGCTAAACCTATTATAATAATAATATTTCCTTATACATACATAATACCTATACATGTAATATAGACATAATACAAACAATATTTACAGAAGAACGTTTGTATAACTTTTTTTAACATTATTTCATAATATGAAATAACGATGGGAGAAAATAAGCTTGTGGGGGATGATTGGGATGAATAAGGTCTAAAGCTGGCCACTCACGGTACTGCACATTTTGATCGTGTATGACCGTACATTTAACGAAATCGTACAATTTGACCGCAGACAGACTGGCCTGTCTGCTGCAGTACTGCAGAAGTTGATATCATCGACGATCTTGTCGAACGACATCGCAGTACCGTTAGTGACCAGCTTACCTAAGTTATGTACCTAAAACCTAAATGATAAGAAAATCACAAGACGAATATGGTGCTGAAGATCTAATAGTCTAAAAGCTAGAGAACCCTCCGACTAACGGTCGTCCTGTAAGGCTAGAAATTTGTCTAGTGATAATTCATAGCACCCCAAGGCTAAAAACCATGAACTGGCAGGCATCAGTGGTGCACGTGTATCTACCAGGTGAATCGAAAAGTGCATAGTTTAGGGGTAAAATAAACTTTCTCCTGTAAGGTTTAAATTTAAGTATGTGTTTGAGTAAGTCATTTAGAAGAAATGTATACAATGACAGGTGATTCTGAAGAGTATAAGACCTTGCCAGGCGAGGGGAAAGATTAGGGGTTTTTCCTAAAATTATTTTTTTTGCATCGAACAATTTTTTTTTAGGTTTTTTGAATCATTCCAAACAGAAAAGGTCTTTGGTGATTTTTCTCTTAAGTTAATAGTTTTTGTTATATAAGCGATTGAAAATTTTGAAAATTGCGAAATCGGCAATTTTTAACCCTAAATCGGACATTAGGGAACTTGCATACATTTTTAAATTCGAAAAAAATGTTATAAATCACAACAGAACATAATTTAAAACATGTATCAAAGATAAAAAAAATTTTGTTTGTCTTTCGTTTGGCCCCTAAAGACGATTAAAAATTCAAATTAAAACAGGTGGTCGAAAACGCATAGTGACGTCATATAGTTGTGCATGTACATTCTGCACCAACAAAGTAAACAAAAATGGGTGCGTTCGGACGACCATAGCGGCTGGCGGTCAGCAGAAATCGGCTGAGTGGTTGTATCCAGCCGTGATAGGGAAAGCTTAGTAAATCTCTCAGCGGCTGGCTTCCAGCGGTGACGTCTGACAGCTACTGCTAGCTCAGCTGTCCAGCCGCTGTGGTCGTCCGAACGCACCCATTGTATATAATTTTAAATTAGACACTATAAACGTCAGTAGAAAATACAGTTATGTAACGTCACAAGCGTTTTTGATCGTTTGAACTATTTTACATTGGCTAAGGATTCTTCTAAACCAAGGCCAGAAAACAGAAAAAAATATATAGATTTTAAATTATCTTCTAAGTTATTATGAGGTTTTACCGCGTGAAAGTTTGGAAATATTATTTTTAAAGCAAACTGAATAATATTACGTAATAAAAAAATGTGTAAGTTCCCTCATAGGTTTGGCATTCGTTTTGACACTGACACTAAGTTTTATAAATATATTTGATAATTTCTATTTTTGATATATTTGAGTGTTTTTAAGATATATTTTCTAAAATGACCGAAGAGGGCTTTTGTAAAAGGCAGTCTTATAACTTACCTATAGTTGATATGTGTATGGTGGCTACATATTTTCAAAAGAGTGAAAATTTTTCCGTCGGAGAAGTTCGGGGAGTTAAAGCAGATAAGTAAGTACATATATTATGTATATTATACTCCCATTATACCTACTAATTTTATACTGTGATTTTATTCTGATTATTATTCTCATAATTATTTAACGATAAAACTTAGTAGGTACACACTTCCTATTAAGTATAGTGATCAAAAAATGTCATTACACTATAAATATTTTCCCATATTTCGCGACGATGCTGTGGCCAAATACCCAAGTAGGTGGAGGCCAATAAACTAAAGAAGAAGAAGAAGAATATACTTACATATAACCCTCCCACATCACTGATACATAGAGGTATATATTAACATAGAGGGAGCCTATCTTCCGCGCTTCCTGACGACAAGATCTCATGGACTGGATTGCTGCATCTCTTTCTAACACATTTTATCGAAAATCTATGATGACATTCAGTGTGAAGATAGGCACGGAAGAGGAGGACAACTGTAGCAGCTTTACTATGCGTAAGAGTGAAACAACACTAATCCAAATAAAAAAGATGGTGTCGTCACTTCGCTTTGACTGACACTCTCTCTATGCTA
This sequence comes from Diabrotica virgifera virgifera, assembly GCF_917563875.1. Classification (NCBI taxonomy): domain Eukaryota; kingdom Metazoa; phylum Arthropoda; class Insecta; order Coleoptera; family Chrysomelidae; genus Diabrotica; species Diabrotica virgifera. Next base: position 32,043,975 of record NC_065446.1, read on the forward strand.
ATATATAACTCTATGATATAGCCATATAAAAAAACTAATGTAAAACTATGTGACGTCACGGGCCGTCTGAACTACTTTAAAATAAAGAAGACTTTAAATTTGTATTTCTAAGTTATTATGAGTTTTTGAAGCGGGAAATTTTGGAAATCTCATTTTTATACAAAACTGAACATTATTATGTAATAAAAAAAAATGTGCAAGTTCCCCTTTATCTAAAAATTTCAAAGTTGCCAAGGTAGGTAGATATTCTTTAAACATTTATTGATGAAATCCCAAAGAGTTTTTTGTACGACACTGTAGTATAAAGTGAGGACGTTTGAGTTGCCATAAATTCATTATCTCGAGAATGGGCAAATTTCAAAAGAAATCCTCAGACAGGTCGATTTTTATTTTTAAATTAGGACTTTTTGGCATATATATATAATACTAGTGACGTCATCCATCTGAGCGTGATGACGTAATTTATCATTTTTTTTAAATGAGAGTAGGGGTTGTGTGATAGCTCATTTGAAAGGTTATTTAATTCTCTATTCACTAATATAAACATTAACATAATTATTTATATAGGGTGTACAAAAAAAATTTTTTTTATTAATTTAACTTTGATTAAATTTGACAAATAGGAAATTTTTTTTTGTGCACCCTGTATAAATAATTTTGTTAATGTTTATATTACTGAATAGAGAATTAAATAACCTTTCAAATGAGCTATTACACAACACCTACTCTCATTTAAAAAAATCATCGATTACGTCATCACGCTCAGATGGATGACATCACTAGTATTATATATATGAAAAAAAGTCCTAATTTAAAAATAAAAATCGACCTGTCTGAGGATTTCTCTTGAAATTTGCCCATTCTCGAGATAATGAATTTATGCCAACTCAAACGTCCTCACTTATACTACAGTGTCGCGCCCGCTTGGTTATCAATTAAAAAACAAAGGGGTTTCCGATATTGTATTGCAAAAAACTCTTTGGGATTTCATCAATAAATGTTTACAGAATATCTATCTACCTTGGCAACTTTGAAATTTTTAGATAAATGTCCGATTTAGGGTTAAAAATGGCCGATTTCGCAATTTTCAAAATTTTCAATCGCTTATATCACAAAAACTATTAACTTAAGAGAAAAATCACTAAAGACATTTTCTGTTTGGAATGATTCAAAAAACCTAAAAAAAATTTGTTCGATGCAAAAAAAATAATTTTAGGAAAAACCCCTAATCTTTCCCCTCGCCTGGCAAGGTCTTATACTCTTCAGAATCGCCTGTCATTGTACACATTTCTTCTAACTGACTTACTCAAACACATACTTAAATTTAAACCTTACAGGAGAAAGTTTATTTTACCCCTAAACTATGCACTTTTCGATTCACTTGATAGATACACGTGCAGGGCTGATGCCTGCCAGGTCATGGTTTTTAGCCTTGGTGTGCTATGAATTATCACTAGACAAATTTCTAGCCTTACAGGACGACCGTTAGTCGGAGGGTTCACTAGCTCTTAGACTATAACAATGAATATGACCTAAATTACATTTTTACTACTTATATACAAAGATCCAATACTTTCACTGAAAATACTGACACGTTTTGAATACACAATTAACATATTTTTATTGTGAATCTTTTATGATGGTGCCGATATTTTCCGTATTTTATTCTTAATTTGCTCATTGAAGTTATTCTGCTTGATTTCGTGATATTCCTCCTGATCCATTTTGATTGTCGTTTCCTTAAGAATATTGTTTTTTGGAAAGTTTTTCTTAATTGGAACGTTAAGGAATTTTTTGGTGCCATCTGATAAAGAGTACAATAATTTTCTTATCGGTGGCGATATGTACACGTTATCCACATCTTCTAAACGGGTTGGTTTTGTGAGTAAGGATATGATTAAACCTATTAGTATCGTTGTTATAAATCCTATGCCAGAGTACCAAATGTAAGATATTCTATAGAGCACAAATACTGGTTCTCTGAAATAGAAATTAAATTTTTATTAATGCAATACTAAAAAACTTTTCAAAACTGATAACCGACAATACGATAAACTTGTTTATGGAAAGTGATTAATACAGATTACAAAATTCGTACTAAAATATGAAAATTAATCAAAGAGATTACAAATCCTTTAGACATTAAAAGTTTAATCACTTGCTGCCCTAGTGCCATCATGTGAACAAGTCAAATCATAGCTCAAATAATGTTACCTAGGGCGTATTAAATGGAATATTTTAAACATCCTTGCTTAAGTTAGCATTTTTAATCGATGTTTCCTTGACGGATTACTTTTAAAGGGTTTTTACCCACATATTTTTGTAATATTATATCTTGGTGGTTAGCATGTTAGATCACGTACCTAAGCACTGATGATGATTGGTCAACCAATTGAAAACTAGTTCTGTGATAGCTTTTTTTAGGGATTTAGGTAGCCCTTTTTAGGGATTTTAAAAATATACCTTTTATAAAGGATTTTATTGTTTTTTGTATTATATGGTATACAGCCAACTACAGGAAATCTTTTTCCTTGTGGATTTTTAAAAGTAGATTCACGCATATCAAGCATAATAGGCCAATATGTCTAAAAGTTGTAGTAATTCTTCTAAAAATTACTTATGACAATAGTGCACTTTTTTTTACTAGGATCTGTTACTTGAGTCTCAACTGCACTATGTTTCCGATTGAAATTTGTATTCCGATTTGTAATCAGAAAATATAGAGAACATGCTTTAAAGAAACTATTAATGTACTTTATTAATAATATAGTGTCTTACCTCTCAATAAAATACTCTGGTTCTAAATTGAATGTTATATTTAGACACGAACAATTTGCAATACTGGTTGGTTTCATTTCTTCCCCAAGTTCTCCATTAGCGATAGCAACTTGTTGTCCAACACACATAAAAGTTATCAAAGCTGCTGCAATTGTACTTCCAAATAGAGCACCCTAAAAAATTATGAGATGTTTAGTTATTATGTTTCTTTTATGAGAAGCTGATACATTGTCATAATGAAGATAGCGAAAATTCGTAATTAAACCCTCCTACGCACATCCCGACTTAACCACCCAACTGTCGTTGTCTAGCCGTTGGACCCGACGGTTGGTATGTGTATAGGCTTGTCACGGTAAAAAAAGTACCTACATGTCAATTATTTCCCCAGTTCTTAAAGAGAAACATAGATTCACGAGCTCCAAGAGTGCAAGACAAATAATGACTAATCTGGTGCTAAGTCGTAATATTGCTGTTGATGGAATGGATATTTAGCGGACTGCGTCATATAAGTACTTCCATCCACCCAATGGCACTACAGCCCAAACCGGGCCTTAACCTCCTTCAGCAAACTTCTCCAATAATTTCGATTCACTGCTGTTCTTTTCCATGAACGCGTTTTTAGAAGATTTTTGGCATCCTCATCTACTTCGTCTTCACATCTCTTTTGTGGTCTTCCAACAGGTCTTTTTTTTTAATAATATTTATTTCGAAAAATTGTACATATATGTTATATGAGAAAATATTAACCTTGAACTAGCTTAAGTTCGCCGACTTCATATTTCATCATCCCATTCCCATAGAAACCGCTGAGCACGCAGTAGATGAACTTTGTACGAACCGTTGGTCAATTCTCATGGGAACAGCGATTCAGCACTTCATACCAAACCTATAAATTGCCATTTTCAGATGCCGGGACCACTCTTAGCTGCAACTTCGACCAGTCCAGTTATTGTAGTCATTTTAAATTAATTTAACTTTGTACTATTATGTAAACTTATTGTGTAACAAATAAAATCTTTTTTTAAAAAGTCAAATACGTGATCAGTGATCTAACAATTGGCGCAGTCAGTAGGATCCGTTTAACGTTGCTAGAACACGTGTATACTCACTGGCAGCGGCGGATTCTTATCCCTTAACGGATCAAAGAATCTACGGAAGTCCTCACTCCTGTGAACTACGGAAGGAACACCCAGTGAAGCCCCTGGTAGCCGATCAGAGAGAACAAGACGACCCTTAAAGAAGAAAGCATCTCCGAACAACCTCACTCCTGTGATCTACGGAAGGAACACCTAGTGAAGCCCCTGGTAGCTGAGCAGAGAGAACAAGGCGTCCCGATGTTCTTCTTTATGTAAGTGGATTTTGAATCATCTCGTTAATAATTTTGTTTTAATAATTTACGAAATTGACTATACTGCAAGTCAATTATTAATCAAGATACATAAAAAAAAAAATAAAATACAATTTGATTATCTAATATTTGGAAGTATTAATATTGACATTTTTCTTTATACTATTTTATACTGATATTTTATTGACATATTTTTATTACTTGGTATATTTCTACCATATTTTATTGACATATTTTTACTTGCTATATTTTTGGTATATTTTCTCTTGATATTTTATTGATATATTTGACACATTTTTATTGATATATTATTTGATATTTTTATTGATACATTTTGTCTCTATATAACATTTTTATTTTTATTGATACATTTTGCCCTTTATATACCACTACATATTTTTTTTTCTCCCTTACATACAGATATTTTATATTTCTCCAGACTTCTTTTTTTTCATATTCGTTTAAAAATATCCCGCAAAATGCCCGAGACACGTTCCCAAACTCAACAAGAAATCGAACCATATAAGCTTTCGGAAATTTTTTCCATTATCCCAGAATTTGAAGGCGATCCGATTTCTCTTTCAACATTTTTAGATGCGTGCGACTGTGCTATTAAGATGGCTACAGGCGATCAGCGCGTTCTTTTAACGATTCACATAAAAAATAAACTCAAAGGTAAAGCTGCACAGCTTATTAATTCTAGAAAACCACTTTCTTATAAAGAAATAAAACAATTACTAAATCTACATTTCGGAGACAGTAGAGACCTGACCTCCTTAATACAAGACTTACAAAGACTAAGACAACTATCTAACGAATCTCCTCTAACTTTCTTTAATCGCTTACAAGTTTTGAATGCAAAAATGTACGCCTCGATCCAAATTGCAGATTTATCCGCAGAACAAAAAACCGCCCAATGTGACTTAATCGATACCATGGCCCTAAACACACTTTTAACCGGTTTAGAACCTCGTCTAGGACAAATTATTAGGGCTAGTAACCCTAAAGATCTCCTTGAAGCAAGCAATCGTATCCGACGCGAACTTCAATTGTCATATTTTGAAGAACAAAAATCCAATTCTAAGACAACTATTCCTAAACCCTCTCAGCCAATGAGAAGACCCTCGTCTCAATTTACAAAATGCACAAATTGTGGCCGAATAGGTCATCAAAATTTTGAATGCCGTTCTTCCCGTTTCGTACAACCAAATCAATCTTTTTCTAGGCCTAACGGTTTTCAAAACCAATATAATAATGGACCTAACAACTATCAAAACAATCAAAACCCTAATAGGAATCAATATTCCTCCAACAATCCAAATTTCAACCAACAGAGACCTTCCTTTTCATCTCAAAATCAAAATCAAAATCGTCCATCCGTTATTCAAAGAAACCCAAATTTTCAAAGGGCACATGTTCTAAATGAATACCCTGATGAAATGACGACTAACTATTATACAGACGATTACTATACAGATAATAATTATTATAATACCGATAACTACGAAAACTATGAAACAGATTATTATACAGAAAATAATCCACAAACAGATAACTTTTACGAAACCAATAACACACTCGACACAGAAAATTATCAGGATTTTCTTTCACTTCAGAATCAAAATCATCCTCCCAACCATACGAACCATTCAACGGATATTACGAATATCCAAGAACAAATCCAGGCACTCAACTTAGACAATTTTCATCCGGATCTCAATTTTCCCGAACAAAGGTTCCTGTAACCCCATTTCATACCATGAGTTCCAAAAATTTATATTACATTAACGATGCTACCAACACTTTTAAACTTTTAATCGACACAGGTGCTGGAATCACTGTTTTCAAAGAAAACACAGCACGCAATTATCATAATAGATTTACTGAAAACGTTACTATCCAAGGTATAACCGATCAAAAATTGTTAATAACAGAATCTGTCCTTATTCCTTTCACTGACGATAATCCCCACAAAGTCTTTATTTTCAATTTAGACATTGACTTCGATGGCATAATAGGCCTAGACTTTCTAGATCATTATGAATGCGTAATAGATCTCAAATCCCGACAGTTGCATACAAATTTTAAAACTCTCACCCTTCACAAGGTAGGACACGATACAAACACACCTCCTAAAGACATATCACCGACACACCCTACGGAAACAAGACAAAACGAACCTAAAATAAAAATTAAACCAGATTCTAAACAGGAATCAAATTTAAAATACCAAAACCCTATGAATGAAAAATACACTATCGTAAATAACCGAGATCAAGACAAAAATCTTGAAAGACCGGAGAGAAAACGAATAAAAGGAAAAAACATAATTACCATTGACAGCCGGACCGAACAAATATGCAGACTAAAATGCAACTTATCAAATACAGATGCCATATTATCAGCTCAAGAAATAGAAAAAGTTAGATTACCTCATGCATTAGTCCATGTAGACGAAAATGGAGAATTCTTAACTTCCGTCCTAAATGCTAATGCTATGCCGAAGACAATCGAATTTTCAGACATTTCAATTGAACCTTTCAAAAATTCGGAGACAATCCTAGCCTACAACGGAAATGATTTTGGAGAACCCGTAGTAGATAGAACAAGAATAATTAAAGAACAACTAAGAATTGATCACCTAAATTGCGAAGAACAAGAACTGATTTTAGATATCTGTACTGAATATGCAGATATATTTTATGTCGAAGGCGACAAATTGACTTTCACAAACGAAATCAAGCACAAAATCGATACAAACAACGCTAAACCTATCTTCACTAAATCCTATAGATATCCTCAAATACATAAGGAAGAGGTAAAGACGCAAATTAATAAAATGTTAGAAGAAGGAATAATCCAGAAAAGCGTGTCGCCATATTCGAGTCCAGTCTGGGTTGTACCGAAGAAATTGGATGCCTCAGGGAAACAAAAATGGCGAGTTGTTATTGATTATCGCAAGCTTAACGAACTGACAGTACAAGACCGTTATCCTTTACCACAAATATCAGAACTATTAGACCAATTAGGAAGATGCCAATACTTCACAACACTAGATTTAGCGTCTGGATTTCACCAGATTGAAATAGAGCCACAAGACATCCAGAAAACGGCCTTTTCCGTCGAAAATGGGCATTATGAATTTGTCCGCATGCCATTCGGACTAATGAATGCTCCATCTACTTTCCAAAGAGTAATGGACAACATCCTCTTGGGAATACAAAACGAAAGATGCCTAGTATACATGGATGACATAATTATCTACTCACCCACTATCCATGATCACATGTCACGACTAACGGAAGTTTTTAAAAGGTTACGAAAAGCAAATTTAAAAATACAGCCGGACAAATGCGAATTTTTAAGAAAAGAAGTGGCATATTTGGGCCATCTTGTAACAGAAAATGGTGTAAAAACAAATCCAGCAAAAATTTCTTGCATCAAAAACTTCCCGGAACCAAAGAACACCAAAGAAATAAAATCATTTTTAGGCTTAGCCGGTTACTACAGAAGATTTATTCCAAATTTTGCAAAAATTTCTAAACCACTTACGAAACTACTCCAGAAAGACGTACCTTTTATCTTTAATTCTGAATGCAAAGAAGCCTTTAACGAACTCAAAAATATTCTAACATCAGATCCAATACTCATATATCCGAATTTTGAGGAACCATTTTTACTAACAACTGACGCTAGTGCATTCGCAATTGGAGCCGTTCTATCACAAGGCCCTATAGGAAAAGATTTACCCATAGCTTATGCCTCTAGAACATTATGCGGTGCAGAAACAAAATATTCAACCATAGAGAGAGAGTTACTAGCTATCGTATGGGCAGTCAAACATTTTAGACCATATCTTTTTGGCCGAAAATTTACACTTATTACCGATCATCGACCCCTTACATGGCTTTTCTCGATAAAAGATCCCGGAAGCCGATTAGCGCGTTGGCGCCTAAAACTCGAAGAATACAATTATAAAATAGAACATCGTGCAGGAAAAATAAACAGAAACGCTGATGCCCTCTCAAGGATTAAGATTAACCATTTTAAGGATTGTGCAAACTTTCAATCGAAAATCACATTACATGCATCGAATGAAGACGACACGGACACACAAGAAACCGAGGAAGACAACGATGAAGAAGATATAGAAAAAATGTCCGAGGAACTTGACAAGTTTATCGAACTTTATAGAACTAAGTCGATAATCGATTATTCTAAAGTTGAAATATCGAATACGGACTTATTAGACAAATCTAACAAAAATATTGTTACCTTTTTCTGGCAAAATAAACTTGAAGAACTTCACGAGAAAATAATGAATGACATATTCGAAGAAAACATGGAATATAGTAACAGAAGAATTAATATTGTACACAGCAAAACAGTAAAAGATCGAAAATATTTTATTATACCATTACCTTTTGATCCCGAACGAGTAATATTACACCTGTTCCTTGTACTTTTTGCAAATAAAGATCAATTCGATGAATCAAAAATATATTGTGTCGAAAATAATCTCGAACTACCTATTCTAGAGATATTTTCTTATATTTTTGCTGACAAAGAATTAAAATTAAGAATCTGTCAAAATATAATTAAAACAGCCAGCGAAGACGAAATCCCTCAAATTTTAGATCATTACCATTGTGGTAAAAATAATTTACACCGTGGAATAAACGAAACTGTCAGAAGAATAAAACAAAAATATAATTGGAAAAATTTAACAAAAGATGTAGAGAAATTTGTAAAAGCATGTGAAATTTGCCAAAAAGTTAAAATTTGTAGAAAAAACTTAAGTGGACCACTAGTCATAACAGAAACTCCAAAAACACCATTCGAAAGAATCAATATGGACATATTCGAATACCCAACTAGAAATTATGCATTAACTATTCGTGACGAACTGACAAAATTCACACAAGCCTATCCTTTAGAAGACAAAAGAGCAGTAACAGTAGCCAAGACACTTTTACTCTTCTTTCAACACTATGGAACACCATTAAGAATTCATTGCGACTGCGGTCGAGAATTCGAGAATGCTATAATCAAAGACCTATGCGAATTATACGACATCAAACTAACATTTTCTAGTGTTAACCATCCACAATCTAATGGATCCGTAGAGAGATTTCATGCCACACTCTCAGAAATGATTAGAGCAAATCAAGCCGAAAACCCAAACGATCATCCCTTCACTATACTTCCTTATGCAATAATATGCTATAACAACACAAAAAATAAAACTCACGGTTTTACACCATATGAACTTATATTTGGGCACACTGCAGGCCGTCCACCAGAAACTCTATACAATCAAAAAACACTAATGAGTAAATATATTCGAGACCTAAATAATCGCATGGAATATTTTTACAAAGTAGCCAGAGCAAAAACAGAGAGACAGAAAGAAAAGGCGAAAGTAAGATTTGACGAAAATATTTCAGCGCAAAGACCTGATTTTAAAATTGGTGACAAAGTTTACGTAAAAGAATCCCAAATTAAATCAAAATCAGAAAATCTTTTTAATGGACCTTTCGAAATTCAAGAAATTTTTACAAATTCCGCAATTATCCTTAACCCCAAAACTAACCAAACCTCTAAAGTAAATTTTGACAGACTAAAACCTTATTTTGAATAATTTTCCTTTACAGATTCTATGGACTCCTTTCTATCGTCCAATCCCAAATTCTCCTCACTCCCATTAATAACACAATTGGAATATTTTTCCATGAAAAAGGAACTATACGAATATCTAACGACAAATGGACTTTACTTGTTTACAAAGAATTATTGCCTATCAAAACTACAATATCCAACAATGACAAAATTTTGGAAAACCTATTAGAAAAATTTATTAACGTGGATACACCGAGAAAACTTGCCTTTCAAGCCGAAGTACAGACACATGTTAGTCTGCTAAAACAAATCTCAAACTCCGTTAACTTAAAATATAAAGAGATAACCTCTGACACAGTACCTTATAATAAACGCGTAAAACGCGGTTTAGTAAATGGTATTGGAACAATATGGAAATCCATTACTGGAAATTTGGACGCCTCTGACGGCGAATACTTTAATAAATGTATAAATAAGATAAACTCCGATGAAACTCAAATTGAAAATCTCTTAAAAAATCAAATATCTGTTACCACTTCAATTATAAAAACTTTGAACACTACTATTCAAAAATTGCAAATAGACGAAGAAACCTTTAACAACGACTTAAAAACTATAGAGACTACACTTCTGGACATTAATAATGACATCTCCTTTTACCAAGCACAATTACAAATACTAGATTTATGTGAGTCCTTAATGGAAAGCTACGTATTTTTAGAAAATTATTTAAATGATATACTAAATTCTATCACATTCTCTCGCCTGCAAATTTTACATAGTTCTATTATTTCGCCCATAGACTTAATGGAAGCATTAAAAGAAATCTCACAGTCATTACAAAATAACGTTTTGCCTCTACCCACTTATATGTCAAATATAGCTCAGTATATTGACATAATAAAACTACAAGCTTATCAGCTTGATTCAAAAATTGTTTTCGTTCTCGAAATTCCGTTAGTTGATCCCGAAATCTTCACTTTGTATCAACTATATTCAATACCAATATTAGATAATCAAACTGGTTTTCATCATATACTTTCAACTGTTCATAAATACATAGCGCGAGATGATGATTCAATTTCATATGTCTTACCCACGGACACCGAAAAATGCAATCAAATCAGTCAAAACCAAAGAATGTGTACAGACATTCTTCCGTACCCCATAGACACCGATGCAATATGCGAAGCCCAGCTTTTGAAACCTCTCAGCAACTTGCCAAAAACTTGCCAGATGTCCATGCTCTTGGCACAAGGTTACAACGTTCAAGAAATTGACCGAAATTTATGGTTGCTAACCATTTCCGATCCATTACCAGTAACAATCAAATGTGCAAGAAAAGATGTCACTACACGAATAATCAAAACAAATTCAATCTTAAGATTAATTCCCGAATGTATTGCATTCATTGGCAGTACCAGAATTCATGCCAAAGACCAAATCGAGAAATGTACAAATATTACGTATAGAAGTCACCCAGTTAACGTACCCTACAGATGCTGTGACCACTTTGAGACAAAGAGTCACCTATCAAAATTGAAACCACTAAAACTCAGTAAGATCAACGTAGATGACTTAAATATTGCACAACACAAATTGGACCAATATTCGGAAGAACTGGACCATATCATGAGCCAATCATTCATCGAGGAACATTTACCCTTATTCACTATATCAACCTTATCCCTGATTATCATCCTAGCTATCTTATACCTTTGTTGTAAATATCGAACCAAAATATTTCCAAAAATTGCAATCTCCTTGTCCCAGGATCAGCCTCCAACTTCAGCACCACGCAGAAATTCCATTAGACAGAAATTTCAAAGCTTTACCTCCTTCAGAAGAAGACCCAATGTCCAACAAGAGAGCGAAGAAGAAGCAGAAACACCAATTACTCTGTAAAAGTCAAAGCAATGGCATTGACTTTTCACTAATAAGGGGAGCTGTTATATGAGAAAATATTAACCTTGAACTAGCTTAAGTTCGCCGACTTCATATTTCATCATCCCATTCCCATAGAAACCGCTGAGCACGCAGTAGATGAACTTTGTACGAACCGTTGGTCAATTCTCATGGGAACAGCGATTCAGCACTTCATACCAAACCTATAAATTGCCATTTTCAGATGCCGGGACCACTCTTAGCTGCAACTTCGACCAGTCCAGTTATTGTAGTCATTTTAAATTAATTTAACTTTGTACTATTATGTAAACTTATTGTGTAACAAATAAAATCTTTTTTTAAAAAGTCAAATACGTGATCAGTGATCTAACATATATATATATATATATATATATATATATATATATATATATATATACATAGACACATACATATACGCAGAGCGAAATATTCGTCAACATAAAAAAACTAAATTACAATTACAGAAATCCTGTTTTACTCTATGTTTTGAATTTTTTTTTGTGTCACTTTTGGGTGATTATTTTTTACAGTACTGCAAAATTCCCCCCACTTAGAAAATCCTTGTGACGGTTAAAATCGAAACGACTTATTCCTACACCACTAGGCCAAAAAGATGGATCATATAAAATATCTTTTTTCTTGAGAGATATCTGTTATGACAAACGCTTTTAATCGATTTTCATCCGATGGTAATTCCTTCACTTGTACTATTTCGTTACTCCACGTTATTTTTAATATACTTTTTAATCACCTCTTCAGTTGCGGCCCTTTTTACTCTATTTATGTAGAGCCATACTTTACGCTCCCCTCCTGAGAACTCCAATTCTTTATCATTGAAACTATTCCCCGTACCTATGTTTTTTCTTTGTCGTTTTCTTCTAACCACTGTTTGAAATTCTTCTCTAGTGTCTTCACGTTCTTCTGCGGATGTATCTTCGCTAACATTTTCCTTTTGTTCGCTATTTACCTTTTTTTGAGGTTCCTTCTTACCTTGTTCATGTTCCATTGGTAAAACGTTTGGTTTTCTTATATTTGATTGTACACTTCTTGGAGGCACTTGTCTGATAAAAGTTGGTACACTGCTGATAGGTGTAGTAGCCACTTCCGCGAAAGTTTGTTTACATTTGAGATTAGCATTTTCATGTTCCAAACTCCTAATCCTATCTAACAATAATTCGTTATTTAGGGCTAAAATTTTATTTTTATCCTTTACTTCATCGACCAGTTCCCTTAAATACTTGTTTTCAACTGCTAACACTAATTGTTTATCGTTTTTGTCGTCCGGTTTTTTCACCACTTGACAACATGTTATTTTAGTTTCATCCAAAAACTTGATTTCTGGACACCTTTTTGCGCAACTTTGGTGATAAATCGATAAACAATTTATACACACACATACTGAGTACTTTTTTGTATTACACTTGCCACTATTATTATTATTTTTATCACCATCTTCCGACACACAATCATCGTCGGCCGCCATGTTGTTGCCAATTTTCCTTGCATTTAGCAATTTTCTGGGGATTTTATTCTCATGCATGCGGACCACGTGCCCTGCCTACCGTAATTTTTGCAGTTTAGTGTATTGTTCAAGTGTTGGTTCGCTATATTGTTCGTATATTTTATTATTAGGTATATCTAATTCGCCAGTTGTTATTTTCACTTATTGGGCCCAGTATCCTACGTAATATTTTTCTTCCTACGTATCCTACGTATCATCTAATATTTAAACATGTCTAATGCAGTGGCAGCTTTCTGTGTTATAACCCACGTTTCACATGCATAACTTACTATGGACCTGATTATTGTATTATAAACCCGGAGTTTTGTTTTCCGGCGTATGTCTCGCGATTTGAATATGTGGCCCATCGCGAAATAGGCTGTATTTGCCAGCATAAGCCTTCTATTTATTTCCGGTTCTTCGTCATTGTTTGCGACCAGGTCCATTCCTAAGTACGTGAATATTCGTATTGCGACGGGAATACGTCGTATTGGACATGCAATTTGGTTGGACATAGATAACCAGACATGTGAGCTCCCAAGTCGTAGAGGATTAGCCTGGGCAGCGTTTATTAAATTAAACTATGTATTTAAATAGGACCTACCCATATGCCTCAAAAGGAAAATCTTTGACCAGTGTGTGTTACCTGCACTCACTTATGAGCGGAAACAATGTAGTATACAAGATTCGTGTGACTCAGAGGGCTATGGAGTTCCACCAGATGATGGGCGTCTATCTAAGAAACCGAATCCCAAACGAAGAAATACCTTGTAGAACAAAAACAACAGACACCATCGAAGAAATCACAGCGCTAAAATGAAATTGGGTGAAATTCAGACAACCAAAGGCTAAATTTATTGTTGAATGAGGCCCGGATAAGAAGCACTCGGTACCGTTGATTGAATACCCGAATTGATTCGGGTATTCAGTCAACGGCACTACGGAACAGAGGACGCCCACCAATCGGATAGGCTGACGTCTTGAAGCGTCAGTGATTGGATGCAAGCTGCACAAGACAGAGATAGATACAAAGAGCTGAGGAAGTTGATGATAATGATTGAGGGAGAGAGTTGTTTATGATTATGATGATGATGAAATAAGCTACTGATATTTGAAAGAAAGGTTCTGAAATAATATTTTGCCCTCAAAGAGACGAAGCAACAGAAAATTGTAATGCTATGGCGCAATGCTAAATTGGCGACAGCATGGTGGTGACAACATAATCAGACATATGGTAGGGGAGAGTTGGACAAAACGGGATACCATTCTTGTTTACTTTTACTACGGAAAATATGTTAAAGAAATTATCATAATATTATTTTTTATAGGTATAACATTTATTGCAGCACACAAAACACATATATTTAGCTATTTTTAATAACTGGAAAATAGTAAAAAAAAAATATTTATTAAAGTCCTACACATCCCGTTTTATCCAACCGCGGTCGGATAAAACGGGATAGGTTTATAATATTTAATTTTTTGTATAAAATTATCTAAAACTTAATTTATGTCTAAATTAATAGTCCAGGGCGGATCTGTTTTGAGATGGACGTTGATAGGTGACTCAAATTTTTTTGCAGAAATTGCTTGAAAATAAATCAAATTAATAATATTTGAGTTATCCTCTCTCTCAAAAAGGTCCGGAGCATTGTTTAAATAATCAAAATGTCAAAAATTGAAGGAAAAATTCGATTTTTTTCTTCGTTTTTTGATTATAACTTTAAAAGTACCTATTCATTTCCGAGAAAAGTTGTACTGACATAAAAGTTGCGTATTTAAATTTTCTACAATATAAAATTGGTTAAAAATTTAAAAAATAGTCACCCTAGTTGCAAAATAGCAATAATTGCGAAAAAACCATACAAAAACAAGTATTCGCATTTTACGTTTTTCAACCATTTATGATACACTTAGGACCTTCATATTTCACCCAGAAAAACTTAATAATACAGTAAAACAATACTGTAAATTTCTTTAAGATCGGTTTAACAGATTTTGCAAAATAAATTTTGCAATCCAGCTTTTGCAAAAAAAATTAATTTTTTCAAAATGCTACAGGACTGAAAATAAAGCAGATAGCAAGTTAAAAATTTTTTTTGCTTATAGAAGTGTACTGTACCTTTCATTTGCAATTTTCAAAATTAAAATCGATTAATTACCACGGCGTCAGAAAATTTTTGAAATAAACAATAATTTTTGGTGCTACGCGCAGGACAGCGGTGTTCGATTCACACAAGTTGATTTCCACCAAAATGTCTTCCAATCTTTATCTAATATATTATTTTCTTACTCTATATTTTGTTGTATTTTAATATTTTAATTCCACAAAAATCAAACTAATTTTATTGTTGTTTGTGAAATATTGTTTAAACAATTGCATATGTTTAAAAATAATAAACTTTTATTATTTAAGTTAAAATATATGAACAAAGAAAGTTTTTGCTAATAAAATTGTTATATCAAAGGATAGAGTATGTGTTTTTATTTTGCAATAAACAAATTTATTTATTTATATCGAAATGTAATAAAAATTAAAATGTATCAATCATTATCAAAGGTCATTGGAATGCCCAATCAGAGCAAACTATCCGCTGTCCTGCGCGTAGCACCAATAATTAATGTTTATTTAAAAAAATTCCTGACGCCGTGGTGTTAATCGATTTTAATTTTGTAAAATTGCGAATGAAAGGTACAGTACACTTCTATATGCAAAAAAATTTTCAATTTGCTATCTGCTTTATTTTCAGTCCTGTAACATTTTGAAAAAATGAATTTTTTTTACGAAAGCTGGATTGCAAAATTTATTTTGCAAAATCTATTTAATCGATCTTAATGAAATTTACAGTATTGTTTTATTGTATCATAAAGTTTTTCAGGGTGAAATATGAAGGTCCTAAGTGTAGCATAAATGGTTGAAAAACGTAAAATACGAATACTTGTTTTTGTATGTATTTTTCACAATAATTGCTATTTTGCAACAAGGGTGACTATTTTTTAAATTTTTAACCAATTCTATATTGTAGCAAATTTAATTACGCAACTTTTATGTTAGTACAACTTTTCTCGGAAATGAATAATTTTAACGTTATAATTAAAAAACCAAGAAAAAAATCGAATTTTTCCTTAATTTTTTGACATTTTGATTATTTAAACAATGTTCCGGACCTTTTTGAGAGGGAGGATAACTCAAATATTATTATTTGATTTATTTTCAAGCAATTTCTGCAAAAAAATTTGAGTCACCTCTCAACGTCCAAATGTACTAATATTTTTACAGATGCGCCCTGGTCTATAAGTAGACATTAAACTGTATAGTAAAATTTACTCTTGAAAGAATAATATCTTCAGTAGTCAGAAACTTAAAAATAGGTGTTTTTTATGTTTTATGGCAAAATGAGAAATAAGACCTTTTATTTAGGACTAGGTACGTATATCACAACAAAAGTCACATAAAAATATGTTGTTCTTCTCTGCGGTATGAGAAAACGCTTCATATCTCTATTTAAAAAATTAATAGGCCAACAAATAAATAGGTACCTAGATAAAACGGAACATAAGAAACTGTATCCCATTTTATCCAACTCATAAGTGTCCCGTTTTGTCAAACTCAGACATTTTTCAAAACAAAAATGGCTGCTGCCTAAATGTGAAAGTAAAATTAGGTAGAATACACATGAGAATATTCGTTAATGACTGCTTAATTAAATGTAATAGTCACCGGAATTATATTTTTATATATTGTAGGCAGTAGTGGTATCTGGCAGTATAATGTAGAAAACAACAAACTTAAAAGTACAAAGTATCAAAAAAATAGAGTCAAACAATTCTAAACACAACAACTTTTCATCAAATAGTGGCCTCGAGGTAAAACGAACTGAGAATGTTAAAATGACGATTGTATAACAAGTTTCCGTCGTTGTCCGATTGATAGCACCACTAATTGGGTCTCTAGGCTAGGTATCCCGTTTTATCCGACTATCCCGTTTTATCCACCCTACTTCTACCAGATGGTAGAAGATCAGTAAGCCGTTCCAAAAACAGTTGGAAGGATGATGTCGAAGCAGATTTATCTACGATCGAGGTATAACAATGGGATATGATAAAACAATATCTCAGAAGATAAAGGGCGGTAGATGTGACCAAGACTTACCCCGATTTGTGACGTCAGTAAAGAAAGAAACAAGAGCCAGCATGTGGATAAAGACAAAGAACGACAATGATCTATTTAAATTAAATAAGTCACACCAGTTTTTACATAAGTAATACCAACACCTATTTTTATTATTCCATTCACTTCCAACATTGGTTTTGTACTAATCAATTGATCTCTGATATCATTAATATTTTATAATATGTAATTTCAAGAAACAATGTTTAAATTAACGATCATGTAAAACAAAAAATGATAAATAATATCACAAACCTTTGAATTTGCCCATGGAAACATCATTCCTAAGGTAAACAATCCAAGTGTTACTCCTCCTACCATTCCATTAAAACTTATAGCAATTTGCATAACACTACCACAATTAGCTACCACAAATACCTAAAAATATAAATGTTTTTTGAATATGTTTTGATAAATTCAATCTTTTTTTATGGCATAGACTTGGGTGTCATTTAGCCAGTCACAACTTTTTTTGTTTTCTGTTCATACATAAGGAAGGCAATGAGGTCCTTAGAGTTCCACAGCAAACTCTTCTACAGCTCTCTACTCAGTTCAAAAGCTGGCCGCTATGGACTGTCCAAGTTGCTCACCACATTTTCCATTATGTATTTTCTTCTTCTTCTTATTTCATATGTACATAATATACCAAATTATCAGGATTAATAAGTTTAGAGGTTAATTTTAGTTTCACAGATAAATTTCATTCACAACCATATATGTTCTTGCTGTTCAGAGACAATAGATAGGATACATTGAAAGGTGGAAAAACATTATATTTTATTAAATCTTGGATTAAATTATATGTGCATGGAATATATTTTGCGCACTCAAAGAAATTATGATTTAAGTCACCAACCTTCTGACATTCTGTACAAAGATTTGAATCAAAAACTTTAATTCTTGCTAGATGTAGAGGGAAACATGCATGTCCAAACTTCATTCTAATTAATGTTGTTATATATCTTCGAGGTACTACATAATTTTTAAACCAATATATATTTGGAACAGAAGGTTGAATCAGTGAATACTGAGATTTGGATTGTTTACAAAGATCTCGCCATGATTGACTCCACTGATTTTTAACTCGATGCTTAATAGTGTTAACTAAGTCAGATATGCAAAACTTACGATTATGTGAAGTACCATATTCAATAGCTTTTTAGCCAAACTATCAACATATTCATTATGCGTTAGTCCTATATGAGCCTTAACCCATAAAAAGTTCAATCTTCTTTTATTTTTATGAATTTCAAAAAGGATTTTCTTAATTAGTAGGATATAAATATTTGAATTGTTATTGGGAAAATCTATAGTTTGAATAGCAAGAAGAACAGAGAGTGAATCGGAAATAATTGTTGCAGATATATCTTCGGATTCTTTAAAATATTGCAGGGCCTCATAAATTGCTATGACTTCAGCACTGAAGATAGAAAAATCATGGCCTAACTTAAATATTTTTTCTGTTTTAGTAGCAGGTATGAAAAAGGCACATCCAGTGCCAACTAACGTCTTAGATGCATCTGTATATATATTTATAGAATCTGGTCAATTATCTAAGAATGTTCTTAAGATGTTAGAGCTAATATTACTGTTTTCATGGTAACTTGGTTTTACTAATTTAACTGTATGTAAAAAAGAATGAAAATCTTCAAGTCCAAAACTATCAATCATGTTACAATCACAGTCAAAATTTAACAGATCTCGAAAAGCCTCGCAAAGTGGAGGAGAGTTCTTTAGCTTCCAGTATTTATTAGTTAAATCCGCTACATTCAGCTTGTTAATATTTTGGTAAAGACCGATATTTAGGTAACGAATTTTCATTAAAAATTTCTGGCTGATATATTTCCTTCTATAATTGAGTGGAATTTCTAAAGCTTCTACATGTAAAGCTTTATTTGGAGTTGATTTCATAGCTCCCAAACAGATACGGAGTCCTACGTTCTGTACAACGTCTACTTTGTTTAAAATATTCAATCTTAATTTTATTCTTTTTTGCTACTCCACAAAAAAGCGAATATATGTCACAGAAATTACCGTGCTTAGTTGGGCTCAAACGACTCGTATACTTGGCAAATA
The DNA here is from genome assembly GCF_917563875.1 of Diabrotica virgifera virgifera. Lineage (NCBI taxonomy): Eukaryota > Metazoa > Arthropoda > Insecta > Coleoptera > Chrysomelidae > Diabrotica > Diabrotica virgifera. Next base: position 32,063,394 of record NC_065446.1, read on the forward strand.
CACAAGTATTTGCCTACTTGGCAAGTATACGAGTTTTGCCATTACCATGGCAAGCACGGCGCTCACACGACATGTACAATTTACACCCGCGTTGAGCTGCCCCCCCCCCACTTGCAAAAATTAATAAACAAATAGACCTGATTTATGAGCTCTCATATTCCGCAAATTAAAAATTTTGAGCTCGTTCCACTGAGCAGGAATTTAATATTTTAGTGGGTGGGGGGCTGAGTCAGCCCCCCATAACTTAAAAATAGGAATATTGAATCGATTTTTGCGGCAGAATTACGAGCTATTTATGAGCTCTTGAAATGATATAGTTTCGATTTTTGAGCTCATCCCCTTCACCCCCAAACAACCCTTTAATTGATTTAACTTAAAAGAAAAATGCTGAGAAAACTTAAAATATATCATATTGCGGATATAATTCCTATAGCTTATATATTCTAAGAATAAACTATTAAATCACGTGCATTTCGATTATTGAGCTACAACCCCTTCGCAAGAAAACTACCCCATCTTCCCGGCTTAAGAGAGAGTTGTACTTAAAATGCATTAAATTAATTATTTGGCGACTACATATCATTTAATAATTTATGAGCTCCCAAATTACGCGCATTTAGATCAGTAAATTGCAATTTATTTTGTATAGTGCAGTCACTGAAGGTAAAAATCAACGATTACCTTCAATTTCGGTGAACCTTCATCGATTTTCACGAAAATTGGTCAGTGGTTAGAGGATACCTCAAGAAACAAAGGTGACATGGTGCCACCTTGCGCCTTTAGCCTGAGGGTGGATACCGGTCCTTCTCAGGGGTGAAAATTATTCTATAAAAATAACTGCACAAATCAATAAAAGGACAAATTATAAGCAACATTTGATATATAAAGTTATTAAAATAAGTCAATACTTTTTAAGTTATTAAAGATCAATGATTTGAATTATTCGTGAAAAAAAATGCATGCTTAGAAGCGGTTTTTCGTAAATCACTGAAAAACTGTAAGTTTTTACAAAAAAGTTAATAGTAGTATAATTCGTATACCTTATATTCTAAGAATAAACTCTGAAAAAACCATCCCATATTCCCGGCTTAAGAAAGAGTTGTACTTAAAATAATTTAAATTAATTATTTGGCGACTACATACCGTTTAATAATTTATGAGCTCGCAAAATATACGCATCTCAATTATTGCATTGCAATTTTCTTTCTATAGTGCAGTCACTGAAGGTAAAAATCAACTATGACCTTTGATTTCGGTAAATCTCTATTCATTTTCACGAAAATTAGCGAGCGGGTAGAGGATACCTCAAGAAACAAAATTAACAATAACATTTTAATGTATGTTTTGTCAGAACTTACAGTTTTTGAGTAATTTATGAAAAATCGCTTAAAGCATGCATTTTCTTTCACAAAAATTAAAATATTTGATCTTTAATAACTCAAAAAGTATTGATTTATTTTAATAACATTATATAACAAATTTTGGTTAGAATTTGTCCCTCTCTCGATTGTTGGGTTATTTTTAATAAAGTAATTTTAACCCCCGAGAAGGGGTGACATATACCCCAGGCTAAAACTGCAAGTTGTTATTGTTAATTTTTTTTCTTGAGGTATCCTCTATACTCTATACGCTCACCAGTTTTCGTGAAAATGAATGGAGATTTACCGAAATCGAAGGTCATAGTTGATTTTTACCTTCAGTGACAGCACTATAGAAAGAAAATTGTAATTCAATAATTGAGAGATGTAGATTCCCCTCGAGTGTAGACAACCAGTTCTACCTTTTACGGGCCATAGGTTTCATGATTTCAGCAATTAACAAAAATATTGTATTTTATAAATTTATAACGTTTATAGAAAAAATATTGTATGATATACGTGTTAAAAAGTACACTTATAAGTCACTCATGTAAATTGCAGAATTCGCTTCGCTCATTCTGCAAACTTTCACATGGGTGCTTTAAAATTGTACTTTTAACACTTTTATCATAAATAACTATTAAGTACAACTCTTAAGCCGGGAATATGGGATGGTTTTCTTGCGAAGAGGTTGTAGCTCAATAGTCGAAATGCGCGTGATTTAAGAGTTAATTCTTAGAATATAAGGTATTCGAATTAAACTACTATTAACTTTTTTTGTAAAAACTTACAGTTTTTCAGTGATTTACGAAAAACCGCTTCAAAACATTCATTTTTTTCACGAATATTTAAAATTTTTGATCTTTAATAACCTAAAAAGTATTGACTTATTTTAATAACTTTATATAACAAATGTTGCTTATAATTTGTCCTTTTATTGATTTGTGCAGTTATTTTTTATAGAATAATTTTCACCCCTGAGAAGGGGCGGTATCCACCCTCAGGGTAAAGGCGCAAGGTGGCACCATGTCACCTTTGTTTCTTGAGGTATCCTCTAACCACTGACCAATTTTCGTGAAAATCGATGAAGGTTCACCGAAATTGGAGGTAATCGTTGATTTTTGCCTTCAGTGACTGCATTATACAAAATAAATTTCAATTTACTGATCTAAATGCGCGTAATTTGGGAGCTCATAAATTATTAAATGATATGTAGTCAGGGCCGCCCAGAGCCAGGCCAGGCCCCGGGGATGAGACCCGGCCGGGCCCCCCCCCAAACCCAGTTGAACGAAAATTCCCAAAAATCTGATAACTCATAAACTGGGATATGTAATAGTGAACACTCATGCTATTGACACAGGAAGGAAGAAAATTAAAACAGTTTTAACAATTAAACTTTGTTTTTAATTATTTACAATAGAACTGTTAGTTACAACATAACTTTTCTTGCTTTCATATCCGCAAAGTTTTGGATCACGTGGTCGAAATCAAGAGCAAATTCAATCTGTTGTAAAATATTTTAATAAAAGGAATTTTTTTAAATTTGCTAACGGCCGGGCCCGGGCCCCCTTGGGTCCCGGGCCCCGGGGATTTTGCCCCCCCTGCCCTCCCCTCTGGTCGGGCCTGTATGTAGTCGCCAAATAATTAATTTAATGCATTTTAAGTACAACTCTCTCTTAAGCCGGGAAGATGGGGTAGTTTTCTTGCGAAGGGGTTGTAACTCAATAATCGAAATGCACGTGATTTAATAGTTTATTCTTAGAATATATAAGCTATAGGAATTATATCCGCAATACGATATATTTTAAGTTTTCTCAGCATTTTTCTCTTAAGTTAAATCAATTAAAGGGTTGTTTGGGGGTGAAGGGGATGAGCTCAAAAATCGAAACTATATCATTTCAAGAGCTCATAAATAGCTCGTAATTCTGCCGCAAAACTCGATTCAATATTCCCATTTTTAAATAGTGGTGGGGCTGACTCAGCCCCTCCCACAATTAAATAATTGTCGTATTTTATGGTCACATATCATGGAGATGTGAACAATTAGGTCCCATTACGAAGGCCAGACATAATCTCTCTCTCTCTCTCTCTCTCTCTCTCTCTCTATCCCTCTCTCTCTCTCTTCCTCTCTCTCTCTCTATCTCTCTCTCTTTCTCTCTTTCTCCATTTATCTCTCTCTCTTTCTGTGTAATTTAAGTTACTTATAAAAGTAGCGAAGATTTTAAAGCTGGACATTCACGGTCATGCTATCGCGTCAAATGGCGTGATATACAGCCAAATGATCGTGAGTGTTGAAGCATGATCGCTTATTTGGCGCATGCCAAATGGATTGACTGTGAATGCCCAGCTTTACATACCTCTACAACGTAAATGGCTCTCGTATAAACCATAAATCCTTACCTATACTCTCCATAAGAAAATTGTTATTATGGAAAATACAGAACTTCTTGGTGGAGTTTAATCAAAGGACGAGGTTTTGTAACAAAACCTCACGAATAATTCCCAAATATAATACTTATATGTAAGTAAAAAAAAACATTTCATCAATACCTACTTACCAAACCAAAACTTAGTGCTCCATAACCTATCGATAACGATTTTGCTATTAACGCTCCTCTATTTTCGGGAATTTTAATGTTTAATGCGGATTCCACAAAATCTTCCATTGTTACTGCTGCTAGACTATTTAAGGCTGAAGCAACGGTGCTACAAAAATTTAAAATAAATTTAACTATTCTAATATGATAAATGAAGCTGAAAAAATGGCAAAACCTCGCAATTTTTTCGTCCGGCATCGATTTGTACAAAAATTTGGGTTTAGGCTCATTACACCCTCTAGTTCATTTTCTATATTGAGCCGTTGTACGCTTTTGTTTTTTTAAGGGTGAAAACTACCCCTAATTTTAAAAATTATAAAAACATTTTAAACTTTAATATTGTCAGTATTTGGTTCTTATTAGTTACAAAATGATTGTTTCATGCTTTAAGATATACTATCATAATATTTCAACCCTTAAAAACACCCTTGTCGGAGCTATATATAAAAAATTTACTTATCCTAAAAGAATAATTTCGGCTTGCATCGATTTACACAAAAATTTTGGATTAGGATTATCTTACCCTGTACTTCATATTCTATATCATGCTTAAGGGCGTTGAATATTTTTAGGGGGTAAACTACCCCTTATTTTCAAAAATTATATAAAAACATTGTAAACTTTAATATGGTAAAATTTATTTTTGATTGGTTAAATAATGATTGTTTTATACTTTAGGATATAATATCATAATATTTCAACCCTTAAAAACTACCCTTAATAATATTACAGCTTTTATAAGTAGATATTTTAATAGATCTATACAGAAAAAAGTAGAATTAAAGAATTACAAAAACATTTATTTACACAAAAATACGAATTTACAAATATGTACAAATACAAATAGCTTTTTAGTCATGTTCCAGTATACGAACTGCTTCTGTGGTATTATACATACATTGAAAATTATCCATAAGCGGACTATCCGAATTTTTCGAAAAAAAAAATCGTTTTATAAACATAGCTCCTTCATTTTTGGCGATAAAAAGTTTTTTCAAAAATGATTTTGTAGGATTTTTGAAGAGTTATAAGACTGTGTAAACTAAATTTCGTAAGATCCCTTAGTTTTTAATTAGGGTAGGTTTAAAGAGCTCGAATAAGGGGGTGTTTGCTCGTAAATAGAGGTTTTAAACAGCTATATCTCGCTAACTGTTCACTGTAATGAAAATATATGCACAATGAAATTTTAGTTATTAACAAATCTACAATTTAGTATTCCATCATTTTTTTCGTATCTCCAGTATTTTCGGAGATATTTTGAAGTAAAAGGTGAACAATGGGAAATTCCAAAAAATTTAATTTTCTTTAAACTCCAATTTTTCTAAAATTAGGCCTTTTAAATAGGTAAAACTTCTTGGGTGTATTGATAATACAAATATAAAAGGAATTACAGAAAGGTGATAACCAATTTTTAATTAGGAGGGTAGTTAGGGGGTTGTTTTCACTGATTTTTTCATAGAGAAAAGCAGGTACCGACTTTTATTTGCTCATAAGTCGGTTAATTTTTAGGCTAGAAACTTTTTATTATTATTTTTGGAAAGGGCTAACTGTATGCTTGAAAAAAGATTATTTAAGTTTTCCTCGAAAAATGCAAAGTTTTCTCGTTATTTTACTTTGAATATTTCAAATTATGCATTTGACGAAAAAAGCTAACTTTTAACATGCCGTATCTCGGTTTGTATTGGTCATAAAGATATTACAGAAAAAGAATTTGATTTATGTTACTAAAAGATACAATTTTGATATCTACAATTTTTTGATTAAATGCATATTTTTCGAGGTATTCTCAAAAAACCCTCTAAAAAAGTTGATTTTTTCATCGAAAAACTGTTACTTTCAAGCGCGAATAACTCGAAAAATATTAGTTTTACGAAGAAAATGTAAAAAATATTTTTTTCTTAGAATTACTTTTTACATCGATTTGCATGGTTAAAATATATTAAAAAATTCTCGCCCCCGAGATGGGGTGGCAACCACCCCCAAGTTTTTAGCGTACAGCGGCATGATATAGAAAATGATCCTTGGACTATTCCCTACCTTCTGTGAAAATTTCAAGTAAATCCATGCTGGACGAAAAAATTGCGAGCCAAAATGCTTAATTTCCTCGACTATATATATTTTTTAAAGAACCCTTTCGGGCTAAATCACAGGGTTCTATCTTCAGTACTTTTACTAGGTATACATGTTTAAAGCCAAAATACATGGGTGATAACTCTTTAAAAGTTAATAAATTGATATGTATTAGATTACATTGCTGCTGATAATTTTATAGGATTAGAGTTTGTTGGCCCGGAGACGTAATTTCTATACGGACCTTAGGTAGCAGCTAGCAACTCAGTTGCTACCTAAGATCCGTATCGAGACTAGGTCTCCAGGCTAGCGACCATAGTTGGAGTTTCACGTTGCCTAATCTACTGATAAATAATAAGTAAATACCTACCAATATGCTCAACTTATAGTGAAAGGAAAGATCGAGGGAAAGAGAGGACTAGGGAGGAAAATACTGTCGTGGCTCAGAAACACCCGACAATGGACAGGGCTAAATTTTGAACAGCTAATAAGAACAGCTGAAGAAAGAGAAGATATTGCAATTATAGTAGCCAATCTCCATTGAGGAGAGGCCACTTTAAGAAGAAGAATCTACTTAAATTTTTACCTGTTAAACAACAGCAGATATGCTAATAACTTCATAGAATAGGGAACTTACAAAAATTTTTAAATATTAAAATGATATTAAAAAACATAAGGTAACATGATCTTAAAACGGTTGCATGCGAAAAAAACAAATATTTTTAACCCATACGCTAATTACGACGTTTTGAAAATGCTATAAAATTTAAATATCTTAGGAGGCTCTTGAACGTCCTTCTATTGGTTCGACGTCACCGGCCACGGTGAACCGGCGGAAACAACGCGATTAAGGTAGGTATCACGGGTATATTACATTTTAATCGTCTTTAATGAAAAATTCCTAGGTATTATTTGAGTCGTGTCATATCAAAATTAACAATCTCCAATTTTTATTAAAATTGAGATTTTCGTTCTCCCTTGCACTCTAGCTATTTCTTTATAGGATAAGTCAGAGTATTTTTGTCAAAGTAGACAAAATCCCTGACAAATTTATATAATAAAACTGGCATTTGCTGCAAAGTTAACAATCTCCTTGGGGTATTCACAGCATAGTTGACAATATCCAATTCAACCAATGAACATCAAGATATCCATCACGTGACTTAATCACACTTCATATTGATAATGTCATTTTAGTATGCTTGTAAACATACAAATGGTGGTTGTTTCGTGAAAAACACAATTAGAAAATTTGGTTTATTACAAAAAGTATTCAGTTTAGAGGAGTGGTATAACGTATTTTTAATTATGGAACAATATCCTACTGAAACAAATCAAGAAAATTCCAGACAAAGACCTTCAAATTCGAAGAATTAGAAAAGAACTTTGAAGAAAGAATCAAGGTATGTAGCCTACAATATTGTTGTATATCTACACTATACAATATGTCGTTTAAGTTTAATTCCTAAATAATTTGTTTAATTTAAATAACAATAAATTATAATTTAAGTTGAATGTTAATCATTAATCCTTATATTCACTCATAAACGAATATTTTAAATTATCTGGTGCATAGTCAACAATCTCCATATGCTATCACAACAAAATAAACAATCTCCAACGGTTCATATCAAAGTCAGCAATATCCATTATATTAATGCGATTTTCTTTTATATTAATGAGACTACAAGTTATTTACTCTTTTTATTATAGTTATGAATGTAACAACTTTGTACCTGTAGAAATAAATGTTTTAAAATTTCAGATTTTTATGTCTAAATCGTTTTTATAAATTTGCTCAGATTGGTCAAGGTGGGAGATTGTCACTTTTGATATGATACGCCTCATTTATGTTCATCTTATATATTGTAATAAGTAGTTCCCCAATCAGCTTAGTTTTAAACTGAAATTGATAAAGTTGAGTGCTACCTTGTAAAGAGTTTAAAACGCATAATATGACGAACGAGGGTTTTTCAAAAGGTCAATCTGACTAACTTACCTACCGCTGATGTCTTCATCGTGGCAACTTTTATAAAAAGTAGTAAAAGCTATTCTATTGGAGCAATGCGAGGTGTCAAGGCAAATAAGTAAGAGTTATTAATAAGCATGTTTAAACCGTTTATAATAATAGTTTGGTACCATTATATTATAGTACTTATACGGTTTACCCCGTGGGTTTGATCTACCTACCTCTAATCGAAGGATTTCGTATATCCTGGAGAAGATTACGGTGTAATTTGCATTATAATAAAGATTATATTTTACTGTAATGTTTATTAATACCTACTGGAGCCTTTCATTATTGTGTTCAAAGCCTTCTGAGAAAAGATTATGGTGATTAGCAGCAACAAAATCCTTCTTTACAAAGTTAATAATACGCATAAATAAGAAGAATCATTATTGTAATTTTACAAGTTAATATCTTTATCATCTCAGCTTATACTTACACCGCATCTCTCGGTAGACCGCAAGGTATAGTAGAAACCCGAAATACTTTTTAGTTACTCTTACTTTTATTACCAAAAGTTTTGTTTATTTTTAAGTTACTTGTTTCTTCTTTGTTCTTCAACACAAGAAACGAACAAAGTAATTTCATAAAAAAGAACTTTTTGATACATGTCAACAGAGATAAAATGTTAATATTTTGCCTGTCACAGAAAAAATCATTTTTGCCACAGAGTAAAACAAGATATTTCAACTATATTATTTATCTATGGGCAAACTGCATTAAATGCAATGGCCCACCCCGAACGGACACACGATACGAGTGGCCTGTGACGTCAGACCTCAGGTCTCGCTTTTGAAGTTGTTTAAAACGGAAATTTTAGGCGCGGAACTTTGATTAGATGTTGTACGTACACTACTCATTGTTAAGACGTAATATTTTGAATATAACATTTTAAAACATAAATTAACAATTTTATGCAAAAAAAATTTTTAGTGCAAGTTCCCTATTTGCGGACAACCTAGAAGACCTACAAGTTCTTACGATTAAAATCACGTATCACAATCAACAAAACTCACTCAATATAAATATAAAGAAGGCAAATCTCATAATAATTAGCAAGAAAAAGATAATAGAATGCCAACTCGACGTCAACCATACCCCAGTAGAAAGAGTGACGAACGACAACTGTCTCGGCACCATAATAAATGAAGAATGAATCAGCAATCACGAGATAAAAGCTCGCATTGGAAAAGCTAGATCTACCTTTAACCGAATGGGGGCTTTTTCAAGAGCCACAACCTCTTTGTTGGTATAAAAATAAAAATGCTGCGATGCTACGTTTTCTCTGTCCTTTTTTATGGTGTTACCGTGTTTCTTGAACGAAGATGTGTACAGAAGAAGAACCGAGAGTTACTGATCATCACCAATTCTCGAAAGATACGATACTTCGGACATACTATGCGAAACCAATCCAGATATGCCCTTTTACAAGCCATCCTGCAAGGAAAGAAGAAGAACATCCTGGTTAATGAACCTTAGAACCTGATTCAACAAAACATAATATGTGTAGCATTTTCGCGCTGCTGAAGATATTAGGTTTGTTCTAGCATCAGTTTCAAACGGTTTGAAACCATCAGCGAATAGTGGACCAGTGCGAGTCGAGGGAATAGCACTGGTGAATGTATTGTGTTCTCTCACTGACCAACTGTTTGCTGACGGTTTCTGACTAGTTTGACTGTTTGCTAGAACAAACCTAATATAAAGTTTGCCATGATGATCATTCGTCACGGATAGGCATATTAAGAAGAAGACGAAACCTAGATACCAAATAGATAATCTTCTTCACATATCATCTTCACATAATCAGTTATTTGTTTCATTTTAAAAATATTATTACTTACCCTAGACTCGCAGCAAATATACCCGCAACGAAAAATCCTGTTAGCCCTCTCATGTGTCCCATAACAGTAATAATGTAGTACGGTAGAATTTCGTCAGAAGCAGATATTTCCCCATTTGTTAAAGGGTCACAATCTCTGTAATTGGCCACCATAATCATTCCAGTGTAAAAATTGATTGAATATATTAATATAAGGCCGATAGCGGAAGTCCATATGGCTCTAAAATATTTCGATTTTTAAAACGTTTTTACATACTTCACTTGTTTTTTGTCACTCTGTCCAGAAAAATCTTGTAATCGATTTTAAACATTCTTCCAGACTACCTAGACATCTGAAATGTTCACAATAGCTCAGAATTCGATGACAATGCAATATTCAACAGCTTTGACATGGATGCATTGAGTTTTATTTGGAATTTTAAGCCATTTTAAATGCAAATAATGCAATGACATTTAAATCCCGTTGCAAAGTACGTTAATCGATAGCGCAGCAGATAAAGTTCAGTAGTAGAGCATTCGACTACAGATCGAGAGGTCCCCGGGTCAAACCCTCGGATCAAACCGGGTTTTTTTAGTTTACTTTAATTATTAGGACATTAATATTTCATATTTTATTATTAATATAATATTAGCTATATATATTAAAGCATATGACAATTTTTTTTAAACATGTTTCATTAATTTTTTACGGTTTTAAATATTGTCTTTGATTTATACAAGTTTAAAATCCATTACAAAATTCTTTCATTACGTAGAAATTGAAACAACAAAATAATTAGTGCAGTCACTGAAGGTGGATATGAGCTATTACCTCCGATTTCGTTGAACCTCAATCGATTTGCATGAAAATTGGTGAGTGGTTAGAGGATATCTCAAGGAACAAAGGTGACATGGTGCCAATTTGCGCTTTTAACCTGGGGGTGGATGCCACCCCTCCTCGGGGGTGAAAATTATTTTATTAAAAATAACCCCAAATTCGATAGAGGAACAAATTATAAGCAAAATTTGTTATATAAATTTATTAAAATAAATCAAAACTTTTTGAGTTATTAAAGATCAAAGATTTTAATTTTTCGTAAGAAAAATGTATGTTTTAACCGATTTTTCATAAATAACTCAAAAAGTATAAGTTTTTGCAAAAAAGTTATGAGGCTAATAAAAAATCAAATAAACTTCTTACTAGAAAAACCTTTCAATGTTAACTAAAGTGAGTTATAGGTAACTGAATGTATATTTCTTTCGTTGAGTACCCAAATCTTAAGTATTCAAGCTTAAATACCGGGAAAATGGTGTATTTAATAACATAAACTTATTAAACATTTGTCAAAGTTCATAGAAATATCTATCAAATAAACCCTCGAACAAGTTGATAGCATTAAAATTTATGCACCAAAAATGTTAAAAATTTTTCCAACAAATGTTATAGTTTTTTTGTAAATTACTCCGTTAATTTTTAAGATTTTCAGGGGTTTAAGGTTCACTTAAAAACTAATTAAAAGTTGATTCGAAAAGTTATTAAAAAACGTCAAAATTAGTCTTTTAAACCTCTTACTTTTTTAAAAATAAAAGGTTAAATGGCCCCGGTTACATGGTTGTCGCAGCAAAATTGAAATATTAAACGTTTCTATCTCGGTTATTTTTTACTGTACGGAAATAGTAAAATATATAAAGTATTTGGAACAGAAAAAACTAAAATTTAGTTATATATGATCTTTTACGTATATTGAGTATTTTTGGAGTTATTATCAAAAGAAAATGAGAAGCACGATAATTTTAAAAATTCTTTTTTTTCAAAAATATGCCTTCTAAACCAGTCAAAATTGTTGAAATCATTAACTATGTTAACCTAAAGAAATTATTGTGAGTATTACTACAAATTTTAATTTTTGTGGAAATGACGTATGTTTTATTTTTCACTTTTTCCTAAAAAAATCGAAAGGGTTCTCTTATTTTCTTCATAACTTGCTTAATTTTGATGCTATTAACTTCTACTGGAGCTCATTTGATAGGTATCACGAAGTTCTTTGACAAGTGCTTAACCAGTATATTATATAAAATGCATCGTTTTCCCGTTATGTAAGCTTGAATACTTAGATTTGAGTACTCGTCGAAAAAAATATACATTCAATTACCCATAACTCACTTTGAAATAACATTAGTTTAGTTCTTTAAGTGGGGAGTGTATTAAATTTTTTATTATCTTTAATTTTGGTAATAATAGCTTTTTTACAAAAGGTTATAGTTTTTGAGTAATACGTGAAAAACAGCTTTAAAACATGCATTTTTTTAAGAAAAAATAAAATCTTTGATATTTGATAACTCAAAGAGTATTGATTTATGTTAATAACTTTATATAACAAATTTTGCTTAGACGTTGCCCCTCTATCGATTTCTGGTATTATTTTTATTAAAAAAAATTTCACCCCCGAGAAGGGGTGGCATCCTCCCCCAGGGTAAAAGTGCAAGTTGGCATCATGTCACCTTTGTTCCTTGAAGTATCTTCGAACTACTCACCAATTTTCATGAAAATCGATGAAGGTTCAACGAAATTGGAGGTGAAAACCTTCAGTGACTTCACTAAATTTATAATTTTATGTTGTGTCCTATAAATAATAAAAACATGGTATTATAAAAAGTTGTTTTTGATGGAAGTGTAATTCATAGTTTTAAAACTTATGCATCACCTATCGTATTCACCATTTTTACACATATTTAATAGGTCTTTTTCATATAAAACACAACTTTTTTGGTTTTTTATTTTATTTAAATACCCATTTAATTGATCTGTTTTGCTAAGGCCTAAAAACATGTGAAAAATTTATTCTAGTAAAATTTGTGAAAACATGATGTTGATTCAAAATGTCGATTTTTGAAATTTAAAAAGACAATTTGTTTCTTCGCAAACTGCAAAATAAGTGAACATCGTTATTTGTTAATAGTTTTTATTAAAACTAACGTATAACTTTGATGTTTCAGGTAAAGTTGGGTATTGTTTTACATTTTAATTCGAAATAAATTTTTTAGGTTTTAATTTTTTATTTATTAAAATAAGTATCTCTTTTGAAACAAAAAATATCTGTCAACATTACGATATTTTTTTTATAAATGATCTACAATAATTTTATAAATGTCTTCTTCTTCTTCTAAATGTCACTTCTGTTTTGTGCATTCTGTTTCCAGTGTGTTCCTCCTATCCTATCTTTCTAATGTCATCTCCCCATCTGATCTGGGGTCATCCTCTTGCTCTTTTTCCTGTCCATGGTATTCATTACTGTATCATGTTCCACCAATTGTCTGTTTGTCTGCCGTTATGACCTACGAAACGGTTTTTGACCTACGAAACATTATGACCTACGACTTTTGCTTTATTTCTTATCCAGTTGTTTTGCTTTTTATCTTTTAATTTTACTCCTAACATTGATCGCTTCGTGGCTCTTTGTGTCTTCATTATTTTATCCACGTTTGGTTTGGTCAATGTCTATGTTTGACATGCGTATGTGAGAATTAGGAGTGTGCACTGGTCAAACACTCTTGTTTTTTAGTATTGTTGTATTTATTTATTCTTTAAGACCCCTTTTAATTCCCCACATCCTGCCCAGGCTAATCTGGCCCTTCTGTTTACCTCCGCTGTTTGGTTTTCCTTATTTATTTTTATTATCTATCGCAATACAACAGTAGTTTCCGGAAATACTTAATAATAGCGAAAATTTTGGGTGATACATAACTTTTGAAAATAGAGAATGTGTAAATAGAGATATCATTCAATGAAAGCACATGATTTATTTAAATTAAATATACTTACTTTCGAACTTGTCCAATGTTCTCAACTGATAAATACTTTTGAATGGAAGCTTGGTTCGAGCAGAACATCGTCATCCAGTAAAATGTGCCACCAATCACCACAGACCAAAAACTGTGACGAACTGTCATATTTGGATTAAAACTAAAATGTAATTAAAAGCCAATATTACTAAAATTCAATAAAGGAAGTACAAAGTAGATGTTATATGATATTATCAATATTTATATTGGAGAAATTTTCCATAAATTTTTACAGTGTACAAATATTCTCAATATTTCAACACATTAGAACCTTGTACCTGTCCCTTAAAAAACTAGTTTGTTATCCATATACCTGCCAACTATCTTTCCCGCCAAACAGCAAAGCTAAAAGTTGCCCAACTACAAACTAGTAGAGTCTGTTTGCAACCTTCGTCTAATACATTTCAGACCGCAACCGCATTTCAGAAGCTCCACATAATGTAGTTTTTATCTATTTTTACCTCAAGTATAACAATATAATTAATGTATGTGGCCTTATCAACTAGGCAGTAAGTGATAGAGCCAAACAGTAAAGCAATATCAGCTGTATCAACTGTAAGTACAAAGATAATCATATGTACATCTTGTTCAATTACCACTCGTCAAGTTCGCGGTGTTGCCAGTACGGGAAACGGTTCGCTGTTCTATCAAAAACTGTATGCGCGATAAACTGTCTTACAAATCTCATAATTTAAACTTATACTGTCAATCTGCTATCTCTCATCTATTCTCCGACTAATTTAACTTTTCAATATATCTATTTTTTGTTAGTTTATAAACATTGTGTTTTATTACCTATCATCATCTCCTTATCCCTAGCAAAGATTACTCCTTGCAGATGCTGAATTCAGCTGGTCCTTCGAGAAATAAAAAGAAGAAGAAGATTTCCCAAAACCTGTGTGCGAAAACCGAACACTGAACCAGACGAGTTCGCTACAGCTAGCTTCCTAATCGCACATTATAAGGTATTTAAGTAGATAATGATATTTTTCTACGACCGTTTAATACTATGCTCATTATTCGCTGTTTTTGAATAAATAATAACACCATTACTTTACCCGTGAGTAATGGTTCATTACTCACGGGCTGAAGTTACTCACGGGTCATTACTCACGGGTTGAAGTTAGATTCAAGTGGTGCATGGCACTTTTAATATATCTATTTGCAAATAAAATTACTTAAACTTGTTTATTTAATTAATAAAATAGTCATTGTAATTTATATCAACAATTAAATTCGAAAAATATTTAAAGGATTTTTAACTGTAACAATGGGTTAGTATATTTTTTACGTTTAAATTTCAACATTTGACATTTTAAGATTGACGTTATTCAAAGGTAAATATAAACAATCACTATTAATTCCGTAAAAGGGCTTACGGGTATGAAATTTATATCAATGAATTCTGTTTTAGTTACTGTTGATTGTACAATAAATTTTTATTGAGAGCACACGTTCATTTTCGTGTAATTGTCTTAAATTATGTCTTATTTTTAAAAGCCACCTCCATTCCATGACACTAATGTCAACTGTCTGTTTCATTGTTTCGTGAGCTTAATGTGGGCAATTCTAACAGTGTTGCCATAGTTATATAAAATATGTTTTCTTATGAAAAATAAAATCTTTCGATTTTGAATAATGTTAGTAGTTGATAACTATATTTTCTACTAACCCAAATAAATAAGGTCGTAGAAAAAGTATAGTATTCTACTTGCATGTAATGGCTAAACTTCATCATCGTGAGTAATAGCCATCATTACATGCTCGTTGAATAATATCCTATTGTCGCATTCAGGAGACGAAAAAGTGAAGGAGCGGTTCCGCAACTGTTGAGAATTCGTTCTCTGAATATAGCGCTACTTGCGGAACGTGTTACGGAACGGTCGCTATGACCGTGAGTGAGCTCATTTTAATTCCGCTACCTCCGTCCAACGTATGCTACTTTTGTGAATTTGTCAATAGACTTGTTGAAAGATGGCGTCAAGTACCAATTTATTATCAATTGGAAAATAGAGCAGACGGTAAACAATCCATGGTTTTTGACCATGATTATGAAGTAGTAAAAAACAATTTATTGTGCAGATGCAAGTATATAAACTCACATATAACAGGAAGTGATAAGCTGTCACGAATTTAGGAAGCGGAGGGTTCACGAGACGAAACACAACTGTTACCGCTCCATCGGGAGCTACTCCCTAACTTTTTTTCCCCTGAATGAGACCATTGTCAATACTTTAAGTTGCGTTCCTGATACGACACGACTTTATAGGACTTTTCAACCCTTCTCATTTGTTTCGCACTTGCCATATTTTGTATATTTATGAATATTATACACAAATTATTATTCAACACATGAAAAGTTCTCAAAACAAATGAGAAGCGTTGAAAAGACCCATTGGAAGATAGTTCATTCGATTACATGAAATCGAAATCAGTCAGAAAATCATAGCATGTGATTTTTCTTTAAAAAGACAACCACATGCAATGATAATAGTAAAATTCTCCTGTTAGTGAGCCCATAGTATATCACGAGAAAAAAAATCAGGAAAAAATCGCATGACAGTATCCCGACATGGCAACCTGTAATTCACACTTTATGCATAAATTACTTATTATGCATAACCTGTGATTCATAAATCGTATATAAAAGTCGAATTTGTTAGAAGAAAATAACTTACTCAAAAATTTCCAATCTTCCAGTCATATAACTTTGTGACCAAATAATTCCTGTCCCTCCTACAAAATGATGCCCCATAACAGCTATTAATAATATAGATCCAATAAGTACAGCCGCTTGGAATGTATCTGCTATAATGACTGCCTTCATTCCACCCTAAAACGTTTAAATGCCATTAATTACTTAAAAATAAATCTAAAGTTAGATAATCAAATTATACAACAAGTAATGCCTTTCAAATACCTGAGAATTAATCTATCAGCCGACAATAATATCAAAGAAGAGGTAAAATACCAAATAATTAAAGCCAGTAGAATGGCCGGATGCCAAAACGACACAATTTGGAAAAACAAACACCTAAGAGTGGAAACAAAGGCCCAATATATAAGTCAGTTATTAGGCCAGTTATGACTTACACGGCCGAAACAAGACCAGATACAAGCAAAACACAAAGACATCTGGAAACCAACGAAATGAAGATCTTAAGAAGGATTGCTGGAAAAGGACTACAGTACAGGGTAAGAAGTGAGGAAATCAGACGCATATGTGGGGTAGACAATATAAATACCTGGGTAAAGAACAGAAAAGAAGAATGGAATCAGCACATAAGCAGGATGTCTGAAGGATAGTAAGAATAGCCAGAGACAAGTCACCGTTAGACAGAAGAAGTATAGGACGCCCAAGGAAAGGATGGAATGACAATTTAGGGGCAGAGTGGAAGGCACCGTTGAAGAAAAACAGGCAGTAACAGGCTATATAAAAGAAAAAGAAGAAGAAGAAAAATAAATCTGTTTGTAATTTCGAGTATAGAGATATAGACCAGGGCGCATCTGTAAAAATATTAGTACATTTGGACGTTGAGAGGCGACTCAAATGTTTCTGCAGAAATTGCTTGAAAATAACTCAAATAATAATATTTGAGTTATCCTCCTTCTCAAAAAGGTCCGGAACATTGTTTAAATAATCAAGATGTCAAAAAATGAAGGAAAAGGAGAAAAGTTGTACTGATATAAAAATTGCATAATTAAATTTCCTACAATATAGAATTGGTTAAAAATTTAAAAATAGTCACCCTTGTTGCAAAATAGCAATAATTGCGATAAAACCATACAAAAACAAGTATTCGCATTTTACGTTTTTCAACCATTTGTGCTACACTTAGGACCTTCATATTTCACCCAGAAAAACTTTATGATACAGTAAAACAATACTGTAAATTTCATTAAGATCGATTCAATAGATGTTGCAAAATAAATTTTGCAATCCAGCTTTCGCAAAAAAAATTCATTGTTTCAAAATGTTACAGGACTGAAAATAAAGCAGAGAGCAAGTTGAATTTTTTTGCTTATAGAAGTGTACTGTACCTTTCATTTGCAATTTGCAAAACTAAAATCGATTAACTACCACGGCGGCGTCAGAAATTTTTAAATAATCATTAATTATTAGTGCTACGCGCAGGACAGCGGATAGTTTGCTCTGATTGGGCATTCCAATGACCTTTGATAATGATTGATACATTTTAATTTTTATTACATTTTGATATAAATAAATAAATTTGTTTATGGCAAAATAAAAACAAATACTCTATCCTTTGAAATAACACTTTTTTTAGCAAAAACTTTCTTTGTTCATATATTTTAACTTAGATAATAAAAGTTTATTATTTTTAAACATATGCAATTTTAATTGTTTAAACAATATTTCACAAACAATAATAAAATTAGTTTGATTTTTGTGGAATTAAAATATTAAAATACAACAAAATATAGAGTAAGAAAATAATATATTAGATAAAGATTGGAAGAAATTTTGGTGGAAATCAACTTGTGTGAATCGAACACCGCTGTCCTGCGCGTAGCACCAAAAATTAATGTTTATTTAAAAAATTTCCTGACGCCGTGGTAATTAATCGATTTTAATTTTGCAAATTGCAAATGAAAGGTACAGTACAATTCTATAAGCAAAAAAAGTTCAACTTGCTATCTGCTCTATTTTCAGTCCTGCAACATTTTAAATAAATGAATTTTTTTTGCAAAAGCTGGATTGCAAAATTTATTTTGCAAAATCTATTAAACCGATCTTAATGAAATTTACAGTGTTATTTTACTATATCATAAAGTTTTTCTGGGTAAAATATGAAGGTCCTAAGTGTAGCATAAATGGTTGAAAAACGTAAAATTCGAATACTTGTTTTTGTACGGTATTTTTCGCAATTATTGCTATTTTACAACAAGGCTGACTATTTTTTAAATTTTTAACCAATTCTATATTGTAGCAAATTTAATTACACAACTTTTATGTCAGTACAACTTTTCTCAGAAATTAATAGTTTTAAAGCTATAATCAAAAAACCAATAAAAAAATCGAGTTTTTCCTTCATATTTTGACATTTTGATTATTTAAACAATGTTCCGGACCATTTTGAATGGGAGGATAACTCAAATATTATTATTTGAGTTATTTTCAAGCAATTTCTGCAAAAAGATTTGAGTCACCTCGCAACGTCCATCTCAAAACAGATGCGCCCTGGACTAATATGAAAGTTGATAGATTTTAAACATAAATTTAATACGTATGCAGACTGTGAACAGCAATGAAACTAGTGTTTTTGTGAACTTGGCTTCCCAAAAAAAATTTAGTCAGTTTGATATGAATTTTTATGGAATGGTTACGATGTAAGGTTAGAGTTGGACAACAATACTCGGAGACATTTGAAATAAACAATGGACTAAAGCAGGGAGCTACACTTTCACCACAACTCTTCAACTTAGCTCTGGAACACATAATCAGAACTGCAAGAATCGAGAAACCGACTACAGTATTTCATCGAGGACCAAAATTACTGTGCGATATCGATCTAATATAAAACACCAGATTAAGGATGAAGGAGGAAGGAGGCTTTCGTCAGGATCGAGAAGGAAGCAGAGAAAATGGGGCTCATAATCAATGAAAATAAACTAAATATATGTATATGAGCAGCAATAACCGAAGCAGAGACAGAATCTCACAGAACATCACCATCGATGACTTTAACTTTGAACGCTTTAGAGGGTGGCGTAAGGATGGGTGGGGTTACTTTATTCACCTTTGCCATACATTCCATATTTTTCTTATGAGCTTAATTTTTCACATTTACAATGCTTTTTGATTTAGTTTTAATGCATTTACAAACTGTCAAAATACTTACCTGTGAAGCGTAAAAAATACAGACAACGTAAACTGCTGTTACTGCTATATATACATTGATGCCTGTAACTAAAAGAAAAAATAATTAAAAATAAAGTATTCTTCACATTTATTCTAACATAAACATGATAGTCATGATAGTAGATAACAACTTTTTTAAACGCTTTTATTTAGTTCAATAGTTTGGGTCAAATCTTTAGACGTTAATTTGACTGCCTTTTCTTCAATGCAAATGAATGAAAATTTGCAGACATATGCATTCGCGGGAATAATACACGAATAGTCAATAAAAAAATTTTCATATTTATTAATTGTTTAAATAAAAAAAAACGATTTTAATGGAAAACGCTTAAATTCTCTTGTTTTTTACAATGTAAAAACTTGAAACTTTTGCGGATTGTACAGCTAATGATATGAACAATACATAATTTCACTTTTTACGTTAATTGTTTACGTTATGCTTCATTAATAAACAATAGTTTAAAATTTTTTGCCGATTTCGACTACTTTTCATGTTAGTACATCATATTATGTTTTATACATATTTTAATAACCATGACGATATATTTTAATGTTTGAAAAGTGTAAGACTAAAAAGTAAAAAATAAAAAAATATGAAAAAAAATTTTTTTTAAGAAACGCTTATCTTTAGTTACGAGTGACTAAAATTAAAAATATAAAATAATCAACTAGAAAGAAAAAAAAATGAAAAAATCTAACACATTCGTTAAAGAAAAGCGTGGGGCGAAAACCGTTTATTCGATGAACACGCGCCACGCTTTTCTTTGACGGATGTGTTAGATTTTTTCATTTTTTATTTCTTTCTAGTTGATTTTTTTATTATATTTTTAATTTTAGTCACTCGTAACTAAAGAAAAGCGTTTCTTAAAAATTATGTGAATTGCGAGAACTCTAAGTAGAAAAACATTTAAATACAACTTACAACTTGTTAACCGCTCTGTATATTTATTTTATATTTAACACGCGAATATTTTTTTAGGTGTCCAATCTATTAATTTATTTACAATTATAAAAAATCCAGGTCCGGATTAAAAAATATTGTAAAAATGTTCCGACCCAAAAAACACCCTGTATATTAATTTTTTTTTAAATAAATTTTGCATTTGAAAAGAAGATGAAAAACTAAATTTAGCAGTATACTTTGAATTTTCGGCAAAATGATTTTTCTGGTAAAATTTTTGAATTTGAATTCTGAAATTATGTCAATTGCTAGAGCTCTAAGTAGAAAAAATTAAAATGCGACTTAATTTTAATTACTACCATTATTTAATCTAAATTGGTAAAATGTTAGCATTTCAGTATTTTTTATTATGTGTGACAAATAGTTTATGGCGAATCTTTAAATAATGAATAAATAATAAAGAGTCAATAAAGAATACATCACTTTAATCAACAAAGTATCTAAAAATTATAGCAAAACAGCGAAAATTTGCAGCATAATAACTATTCAAAACTAAAGTACTTATTCAAAATTATCACCCTCAAAAATTATTGTTATGTGTCAAAATGTTAATATTATACCAATTTAGATTAAATAATGGTAATAATTAAAATTAAGTCATAATTTCAGAATTCATATTCAAAATTTTACCAGAAAAATCATTTTGCCGAAAATTCAAAGTATACCGCTAAATTTAGTTTTTGATCCTCTTTTCAACTGAAAAATCCATTTTAAAAAAAATTAATGTACAGGGTGTTTTTTTTGGGTCGCAATATTTTTCCAATATTTTTTAATCCAGACCTGGATTTTTTACAATTGTAAATAAAATAATTTATTGTACATCTTAAATGATATTTGTGTGCTAAATATAAAATAAATATACAATGTGGTTAAAAAGTTATGAACCAATTAAGAAAATGGCAAAATAGACAAAACACCCAGTATCTTTGTTATTAATGGAGTTAGACCCATTAAGTAGGTATTTTTGAGACCGCCTAAGTGTCCTCTTTCTACAGTTAACGTATGTTACTTTCCCATTTTGAAACACCCTGTATACCTCCGCTGCAGTGATGATGAGCAATACCATCTGAGGCTCGTGGCAAATTCATTAGATCTGGTACCAAGAAAATGCCAAGGAGTCTAGAGAGTATTTGGCGTCAAAAAGATTTTTCTCTTTTGATCTTGGACTCTTGCTCTTCATCTAATCTTTCATGTAACCGGCATGTTGATACGTAAGACCAGGATCCAGGTGAATTTTCGATGTCTCGAGTCTTTCTATGGTGTCTACGATATGTCTTCAGTCGTTAAGGCCTTCCATCCAAACATTTTGTATTTTTTAATAGCTCGCTTTGCCAATAACATGGTTCACATTACGCCTTCTGAAGTGTTAAGGAATAAGGGTAGCCATATATGTTAAAGTTTCATACCAGATTTCATACCAGATTTTCATACCAGAAAAGTAAATGATTGTAAGAAAATATAAGTGAAAAATGGAAAGACAAAAATATTATACATTTTTCTTAAGGAAATTCAGAATGGGATGAAAACATCCATTTGTAACGAAGAAGCTGAAGGGTTGGTACTCAAACTGTTCCTTTGGTCCTTAATTAATTATAACTCTATTTTTGTTCAAATACATTATATTTTCAATTCACACCTCTCAATGACTAAACCATAAAAATGTTACTCCATGCTCGCGTCTCATAACAATTACCGATCCCATGACATTGCACTATTCTTATTTATACCCATCAACCGATTACAACAACACGTAGAGTTCAATGTAATGTTTATTTCGTTACTGTCGCGTTAAGGTGAATACGAGAAAACAATAGAGTATTTCGAAATTAAGCGTAAAACATATTTTACAGAGTGTTATAACATCACAAAACATTTACAGAAATGATTTACAAACCTAGATATTACCTAGAAATATTGCAAAGAATACCCTGAAATTAGGCTTACCTTTACTTAACGCTAAAGCAGGAGCGTAAACCGCGACACTGGTATACAACACCATCTGCAGAATGTACAACCCACTTGCCAAGTATCTAATGTTCTTTGAGAATCTCAGTGCTAGGTATTCATATGAACTAGTAAGTCTTAATTCTAAAAATACTGGTAGATAAAACTTAGAAGTGAGTGGAACCAAAACAAGGAAGCAAATACAGATCATCCAGAACTGCGCACCATGGGTATACATCTCCGCTGGATTCCCTAGCAACTCAATTGCAGTAATAAAACTGAAAAATAAGAATATTAAATTTGTAATGTTTTTAGTTTGTTACGGAAAATAAAGAATCGAGAGATGTTACTGAATAAATAAACTGAATATCAATATATTCCACAATATATAATACAAAATTCAGTTAATCTCTCTATCTCATCTCAGGGATTTATTATGAGTTCAGCAGAAGGTGACCCGGTTATTTCTGAGCATTAAAACAACCTGTAACTAACAATTATTTATTGAACAAAAAAAGAAAAACAGAAAATAGGGGAATTGCAACAAAATGTAAGAAAATGTATAATGACTATTGAAACTAAATATTAAATATAAAATATTGCTATGACTTCAAAAAAAACCCTAACTTATCACATACAATATAACCTGATGAATAAAATCTACCCACGTTCAACAAGAATCAGATATGTACTGTACCACACTACATTTATATTATTATACCAAAATAATGTGAATAATTTATACCCTCTAGTGTCAAATACCTACTTCTGTAAGTCTACCCGTGGAATTAACTAAGTACAATTCAATATACACCCTGTAATTACTTGGTTATAGCTATATCCAGGTGTACAATGAGGGTAGAGGGAGGACCTAGATCTGTACAAAAATGGTAGGCACAGACACACTATGGAGTATAAAAAAATATGACAAAAAAAAAGAAAGATCTTGTAAGGGTACTGACTTTCTCTGTCCTTGCTTACTCTGGTACTCTGGTACTCTTTTCAAATCAGTACGTGTAAAATATATTTTTTAATAAATTAACGCCCATAAGGAAAGAATTTTCCTGTAGCTGGCTGTATACCATTAATTTTATTTAAATACCTAATAATAATATTATTCGATTTTTTGTACTAATTTAGAAAAAAAAACATGAAAAACCAAGATTTCAGAAATATAACTTAAAAGGAAGTTGTTCTTATTTATTAATACTATTTTTACAAATATTTTCTTTCATGCATCTGCATCGAGATATACAGGAATTCTCAGCTTTTTTACATCTACATAAGTTTTTAGAGCAATTTTTACAGTTACATGGTGGTGTTAAAAGTCTGTTCTTGAAGGCATTAAAATTAAAACTTTTTGGGGCTTCAGAGTTCTATATGATTTCTATGTATATAAAAATTTTGCAGCATCAGCAAGACAGGTCAATTATGTCTACGCTATATAAAATGCTCGTTTTATGTACCGGGTGTCCCAATAAGAATGGCTCTCGGCCATATCTCAGGAACCGTTTATAGTGGAGCTTTGAAATAAAAAATTTTATTACAAAAGTTACCTCAGGAAAAGCCTGGAAATTATTTTCATAATTGTGGGTCCACCGCTAGAGGGCGTAATTGAATATCAAAAATTAAAAAATCAAAATTTCACAAAATTTTCCTAATGAAGGGGCATTGAAAATCCGGTCATCGTATTTTTCATATCATTCTGCGCATAGTTGATTTCGCAAGTTTAGGTCTACCTTTGCAAATAAGAGGAGGGGGTGAATGGGAACCTTGTTATGAAAAAATGGCTGTAAGTCCGGTTCTGTTAAATCAAATCTTGCAAATTTGATCATGTTGAAAACAGATCTTTTTCGTCAATGTAAGAGTTATGATTTCGAACCAACCTACTAAGTAATATGCCAGCTATAAGGCGCTATTTAATTTTTTTCAGAAATCTAGTTTTCTTTGGAAAATATTAAATACAAGTATGCATTTTTATTCCTACATTATAAAATTAGATTAAATTAGCAATGGAATAGCGAAAAACGCATGTCGATACCTTTTTTCTATCTCGAGATATCATACGAAACGTGTAAATTTAAAAACATAACTACTGTCACCGGTAAACGAAGTTAAGGAAAAGTAGTGTGCTATGATAAAAACAAAGAAATATTTTCCAGATGTCAACGTATATAATAGGGCTTTTCAACGCTTCTTATTTGTTTCGAGCCTCGGTCATATCTCGTACACCTATTAATATTATCACGGATTATACGACATATATGACAGAGGCTCGAAACAAATGCGTTGAAAAGCCCTATTAATTAAAACAACAAAAAAATAAAAACAACTATTTAGTGTTAGTGACGACATAAATGTTCAAATTTTTGCAAATCATTTTCGTTGCAAGCATTTACTCTTTCAGATTGAACAGCGGTCTCAATTTCTGCTCTTGAAATGCTTTCGTATTCTCTGGATAATGTTTTCTCGGGTAGTGTATTAGTATTTTAAATGCTTGCTTCAAAAATGATGGACAATAATTTGAATATTTAGGTCGTCACTAAGTAGTTGTTTTTATTTCTTTGTTATATTTTATAGTGTTGTTTGTCTTTATATTGTTGTTTCAATTAATATTTTTATACGTTGACATCTGGAAAATATTTCTTTGTTTTTTCCATAGCACACTAGTTCTCATTAACTTAGTTTACCGGTGACAGCAACAGTTATGTTTAAAATTTACACGTTTCTTAAGATATCTTGAGATAGAAAAAAGGTATCGACATACGGTTTTCGCTATTCTATTGCTAATTTAATCTAACTTTATAATGTAGGATTAAAAAGGCATACTTGTATTTAATATTTTCCAAAGAAAACTAGATTTCTGAAAAAAATTAAATAACGCCTCCAAGCTGACTTATTACTTATTAGGCTGATTCGAAATTATAACTTTTACATTAACGAAAAAGATCTGTCTTCAACAAGACCCAGTTTGCAAAATTTGATTTAGCAGGACCGGATTTACAGCCCTTTTTTCATAACAAGGTTCCCACTCACCCCCACCTCTTATTTGCAAAGGTAGACTAAAACTTGTGAGATCAAATATGCGCAGAATTTTATGAAGAATACGATGATCGGATTTCCAGTACCCCTTCATTAGGAAAATTTTGTAAAATTTAGATTTTTTAATTTTTGATATTCAATTACGCTTTCTAGCGGTGGATCCACAATTATGAAAATAATTTCCAGGCTTTTCCTGAGGTAACTTTTGTTATAAAATTTTTTATTTCAAAGCTCTACTATAAACGGTTCCTGAGATATGGCCGAGAGCCATTCTTATTGGGACACCCGGTACAACGATGATGCTGCAAAAGAACTCGATCCATTTTTATATAGATCTTCGTCTTCTTCGTCTAGCCATTCACGTCCACATATGAACATAAGCCTCTTCAAGTCTTCCTTTCCATCTCAGAGGAGGTCTATGAATTTCCCATTGAGTTGAAATTCCCATTTCAATGTTATTGATTTTTGTACCACATCGGTGACTTTGGTTTTCTGTCTTATCCATGTGTTTGTTTTCCTGTCCTACTGGGTTTCCTCGAAAGCGGCACCGACAAACTGCGACCGTAACACTGCGATGAATGACGTCATAAAAAACTGTACCACGCAAAATAATAGCAGTGGTTTCTAAGGATGCGTTGGAAGCCACCGCTTGCTGAGTTTACACATTTCATTGCCGCAGTGAAGAACCTTGAATTTTTCACCGTAATCTGACGTCATTCATCGCAGTGTTACGGTCGTAGTTTGTCGGTGCCGCTTTCGAGGAAACCAAGGCTTAAGTGATATGCCTAGCATTGCTCTTTCCATCGCGTGTTGATTGTCTCTGAGTATATTCATATTCTCTTTTGTGATTGTCCTTGTCCATGTTTGTGCTCCATATGTTAAAATCGGAATAATGTATTCATCAAAAATTTTAGATCTAAGATGTAGCTGAATTTGTTGATTTCTGTGTATATAGTTCAGTTTGACGAATGCTGCCCATGGTAACTTTCTTCGTCTTTTTATTTCTTCCGTTTGAATTTCCCTATTTAGTACTCTTTTTTGTCCTAAGTATATACATTCTTTAACTTTTTCTATAACTTTGTCGTTTATTATTGTCACGGTTTCTTCGGAGTGCATGACTTTTGTTTTGTTTAAATTCATTTTCAGTCCTATTTTAGAAGATTCGGTATGTAGTTCTAAAAGCATGGTTTGGAGTTCTTGTAGATCAGTAGCTATCAGGAGTATGTCATCCGCAAATCATAGAATACTGAGGTAGTGGCCATTGATGTTTATTCCATTATACATATTTCCAATTCTGGACCTCGGAGGTAAACTACACTGTAATTTAGACCAACTGTGTTTAGCGTGTGTTTGTAACAAACTTTAGAGCACTTGGGATGTTAATAAAAATCTGGTATATCCCATAATTGGTTGAAAGACAATATAACCATATTTTAATGATAATATGTAACCAATTTGTATAATCCAACTAATAAAATATCTAAGTGGATTAAAGGAAGTCATTCAAAATAACACCATGCCGACATAGTGTAGTTTACCTCCGAGGTCCAGAATTTAGGATTTTAAAAACGTCCTCCAAAACTAAGGTGAGCAGTTTGGGTGATAGAGTGTCTCCCTGTTTGACTCCCCTGTTTAATGGTTTAACTCCCATGTTTTATGTAAATAGCATATAGATAATGAGACTCTGAAGCCCCAAAAAGTTTTAATTTCTGCCTCCAAAAACAAACTTAATATCACCATGTAATTGTAAAAATTGCTCTAAAAACTTATGTAGATGTAAAAAGCTAATATTTCCTGTATATCTCCATGCAGATGCATGAGAGAAAATGTTTGTAAAAATAGTATTAATAAATAAAAATAACTTCCTTTTAAGATATATTTCTGAAATCTTAGTTTTTCACAGGTTTTTCATGTTTCGCTATGAGCGCCTCAGAGCGCGCTATTAATGTACCTATCTATATTTTGGTCAAAATAAACCTACAAAGATTTTCCTAATCTCAAAATGTTCCTTTTGGGTTCTTCTATCATTACTATTAATTAAATTATAAATATTTATTGCTCAAGTTTGCTTAAAAGCCATATAAACAAATTAATGTACATTTTTTAAAGAAAATTATAACTTCAAACGGGTATAACTTTAACGCAAATAATAGTATATTATGAAACGAGCAATTAACGATGGTCATTATGAAGCGAGCATAAGGGATACGAAACGATCCGCCTAGCGGCGAGTTTCGTATAGAGTACGAGCTTCATAATGATAATTAAATGCAAGTTGTATACACGATTTTTTCTATGATCATTCGCAACAAAAAATATATTCAAATTTATTAATTTTGTAACGTAAACAAATTAAGTAGTTTGTCAGTTTGACAGTTTGTTTACATATTAAGAACTGTCAAAGCATATGTATTTGACTCACCATTGGTCACTGCGCGTGTGACACCTTTATCGCAAATGCCATATCGCGATTCTATTGGTTAAAAATCTGTATCTTAATGAAAATCTGTATCATAATGAAGTTCATTATGACACAGGTAGTGACATCACAATTAATATATTATAGTATGAGAATAGAAAAAGATAATTTAATAAACTTTGTTTGGAAGTCTATGAATTAATATTTAAAATGAGACTTTGTAAAGCTCATTTTGATATTTTATCAATACAATATACGATTATGATGATACAATATCTTGAGTTCTAATTTATAGTCCGTTCTTTAAAGGTAAAATATTGCAAAACCACTAAATTTTAAAGGACCGCTTGGATTGACATGAAATTTGGCATACACATAGCTAATAAGTCAAAGAAAAAAAGTGATATTGTGCCGATGTGTGCTTTTGGCCTAAGGGTGCCTTTCACCCCCTTTTGGGGGTAAAAAACATATGTTCGAAATAAGTCCGGAAATGGATAAAATGATTAATTCTAAGCAACTTTTGTTCTATAAAGTTTTTTCACCTAGCACTTAAAAAAGTGTAAAACATGGTGTATATATTAGGTCACTATACCTAGTAGAAGCAGAGTTATAGCTAATGAAAAATAGGTTCATATTCGTCAAATTCCCAATCGAATATTTTAACGTGCCATAACCAAAAAACGAAGCACTTTTTTGGGGAAAACTCATTTTAACTTTTTTAATTTTTTAAAGTGTTTAAAAAATGCTTATTTTGGTTTTTTAAAAAAAATTTTAAGCATCAAAAGTAAACAAGTTACTCTCAAAATAAAGTTGGTCCCTTTTTTTGGTAAGAAATCGGGAAAATCACCTCCTAATTAGCATTTCAAATGAACTTAATTGTTACTACTTCACAAGTTTTTTATTCGCGTATGTATTGATCATATGATCTGTAAGTTTGATCGGTTCAAGGTCCTTATTTTTGAAAGAGCTGTAGTTAAAAGGGCTTGAACGAGTCACTTATCACGAGTGTATGCAAATTTAGAAACACCGAATCTTAACCAATTTTTGTCTTACAGAAAAACAAAAAAATACAAAATATTCAGAAAAGTAAAGCCGACTTTTTTTATTATTTAAGATTTTTGGTATCTCTAACCATTTTTAAGTTATTTTGAAAAAAACATTTTTTCAAAATTAAAATTTTTAAAAATTTTAGTTTAAAACCAAATTTTTGCAAAAATAAGCACTTTGAATCAATGAAACTTACAGATTATATAAACACAAGTAAAGTAACTTGTGAAGCGGTAACGATTAATTTCATTTATGTTGCTAATTGGGGGGTGATCTTCCTGATTTTTTTGTTATTTTGAGCGTAACTTGCTTACATTTGATGCTAGAATTTTTTTTTATAAAAACAGAAATAAAGTTTTTTAAACACTTTAAAAAAGTTGTAATGTGTTTTCCCCAAGAATGCTTCGTTATTTGGATATTTCACATTGAAATATTCTATTTGGAATTTTTCGAATGTGAACCTACTTTGCATTAGCTATAACTCTGCTTTTGCTATGTATAGAGACCTCAATATATACACCGTTTTTTTCACTTTTTTAAAGGCAATAGTTTTGCTAATAATATTTTTTTCGACAAAATGTTTACGTTTTGAGTTATTTGCGAAAAACCGTCAAAAAACGTGGTTATTTTGTTGAAAAATTAACATATTCACTTGAAAATAACTCGAAAAGTATTGATTTAGTGAAAAAGCTCTATAGAACAAAAGTTGCTTAAAATCAGTCAGTTTATCCATTTCGGGACTTATCTTGGACATATATTTTTTCACCCCCGAGATGGGGTGAAACTCACCCCCAGGGCAAAAGCACACATCGGCACTATATCACTTTTTTTCTCTGACATGTTAGCTATGCGTATGCCAAATTTCATGTCAATCCAAGTAGTTCTTTAAAATTTACAGCAAAAACCGTGAAATAATGTACATACTATTATTGGATTTTAAGTTTAGTCAAAGCCATTTACAGTGGAACCCCGATAAGTTGGCCCCCGATAACCCGGAAGTCCGGCTAACCCGGACCGATTTTCATCAGATAAACATTTTGATTTTCAATATTTTGTATTTTTCAATTTAATTGTGGCTTATTTCCAATCAAAATAGTTAATTATCAGACAAACCTTTCAACAATAAAAATGTATGTAATATAATATTTGAGAGATAATGTGTATGTGTCTAATTTGAACTGTACGATATTAAAAATGACTCATAGCACACGCCGCAGAAACAACAGCCACCTATCTGTAGTATCTATTCCTTTTTATTTCAAACTGTCAGCATTGTTTAGGAAAGACTATTTAAAAAATTATTTTATAAACAATGGTCTTTAGTATTGTGTGTCTTGTATTGTTCGCTTCCACTTGCTTACGTTTGGGTTTGGTGTTTTTTTTAGTAATTTTAATGAGTAGGTAATACTGTGCATATTTATAAATATATTTCATGTTATTTCAATTCTAACGGAGTTTATCTGTAAGTATACCGTATTTTATTAATTTTTACCATATTCTCCGGCTATCTCGGATTTTCGATAACCCGGATCGGTCGCGGTCCCGATTAATCCGAGTTATCGAGGTTCCACTGTACTTTGATTTTTATTAAGGAACAGTTTTTTTTTTAAAATATTTTTATCTCTTTTAGTTTATGAGCTAGAGACTTATAAACAATTTATAAACAATTAAATTGTTTATAAAAATTTTTCTACCATTCGGATCGAAATTCACCCTCGAAATTCGTAATCAGCAGTCAAAAATACATGAGAAATACTTAGGTTTGTCCATCAGAATTGAAAAGGTCACGGTAGCCTCTAGGTATTTGGCGCCTAGACTATAATGACATTCTTATTATTCTACTACAACAACTAGTGACTTACCTTGCTGCTAATGACATTGCCATGGGAAACGTTCCCATTGAACTTCCTCCCAATAAAAAATCATTGCTATTCTTGTTTTTATTAAAACATCCATAAAATACACCAACTCCACATGAAATCACTAATACAATTCCTAGTACTAAATAGTCTTCCCAAGAAAATGAATTTTTCTTAGTTTGTTCTTGACAAATCTCTGAAAAAAGGTTACCAATATGATACATGTATTGTGTTTATTATTGCAAAATTATAATGAGGATAAAGAGACTTGGTGGTGGTCAAATAAAGTACAAGGAAAAATAAAAGAGAAGGGAAAATTATATAAAAAGTGGCAAGAAACCAGATCGGACATAGATCTTCAAAACTATATGATCGCCAAAAAGGAAGCGAAAGTAGCAGTAGCAAAAGCTAAAGCAGAAGCGTAATCAAACCTATACGATCAACTTGATACCAGGGAAGGCGAAGCAAAGATATATAAAATAGCCAAACAGAGAGCAAAGAAAGCAAGAGATTTTAATTAGATTAGATGTATCCGAGATGAAAATCATAAAATACTAATTCACAAAAAGGATGTCAAAACGAGATGGAGAAAGTATTTTGACAGTTAATTAAATGAAGAATTTGACAGACAGCCTGTGGAGTTAACGGAGACAGTAACAGCAATGGGTACCAGAATAAATGCCGGCGCAAATTGAACCTAAGCGAACACAAGCTGGCACCGGAGCAAGGGCGGATCCAGAAGCGATTTTCGGGAGGGGCCATGAACTTTTTTTGGGGAGGGGGTACCGTGGGGTCTGGGGATAATTTTAAAAAAATAGAGTTACAATGGTGAGTTTTAAAGTAATTTTCACACACTTTTGAGTGCCATAAAGTCATTCAAAACTTATCGTTATTAAAGTATCTGATATTAAAGTCAGTACCGATTCCTACACATTTCTTCGGATTCAAGAGCAGTTATTTTAAGGCTATGGGTACATAATTCGCAAATATTTCTTGTGTATCCCTACTTTTTCTGTCTTTACACGGCAAATTACGTGTAGTAAAATTCACACTGGTATGGATATGTAAACATTACTAGAATGTCATTCTACTTGAAAATGTCATCATTAATTTAAAGAGATGGGTTTTGAATGTTCTTGGATAACTGTTATTTTTATAATTGCAAATTATTAATTCAGTTAATAAATGTGATAATTTTTTCACTAACTATGTATTCAGCGATTGTAATAATTTATTTGTACAACAAAAACTAATACTTAATCGAGAAAAGAGGAAAAGTGTTAAAGTGATTTTTTAATAATATATTGTTATGGAACGCTTACAACTTTGAACATCTTTAACAACAAAATACTTGGATCACAAAATATATTATCCTGATGTATTCTCTGCTTGGATCTTCCACAATAATACACAATAAATAACTTTTTATTAAGTTCACGTCTTAAATCAATTATTTATCAAATACACTATATATCATTAATATTTAATCAATAACTCAAAATATTCCCGATACAATGTCAAATATTTAAAATTGTCACTGATTGTCAGTGTCTGACTGACAATATATGCTGACAATATTATATTCGGCTGAGTGCGTTGTAAGACAAAGATAGATTTGGAAAATATTACCACGGCATTGTGTTCATTTTTTTCGAATCCTGAAAAAACCAATAAATATTTTTGAAAAATTTAAACGCAGAATGAAAGACTAAATTATTACCGAGGGCCGAAAGTCCCTTAGAATAAATAAAAAGTTTATTTTGAATGAGATATTTGAAATTAAAAATCACACTAAATTTTCTCTTAGTTTTCCACCCCTGTAACTTATTAAAATAAACATTATAGAAGTTCTCAGGAACTTTCGGCCCTCGCTAATAACGTAATCTTTTATTCTGCGTTTAAATTTTTCAAAAATATTCATTAGTTTTCTCAGGATTCGAAAGAAATGAATCCCCATTTGAATAGCATTGCAGCTGAAAATACGTACCGATCCTCTTAACAAGTCTAATACTATTTTTCAGAATTCTTCTCTTGTCAGGCCTTGTTCTTCCCCTCTTTCTTGATTTTATCCAATTTTATTTTTATGTTCCCTTAAGCGTTAATGAACTTGACAAATCTTCACGAATGCTGTTATTGTGTATGTATCTCAAAAGAGAAACCTGTTTCACATGAGATACGTCGGTCTTTTCGTCAGATATGACAGAGTATTAATTTTTACTTTGAACCTGATTAATTATTTATTCAGTTATTTCTTTACCACAACATCTTACCAATTGATTTTGACTGGTGCTACTAATGTATGTTGCTCGGGAAGATGCTGTTAATCGGTGTTGTTTAAGATTCTTATCTTCTGATGCGATTTTAAACCTTAACAATTCCCCTCGTTTCTAGATCCGGCATCTTTGTCCAGAAGCAAAGGGCCATCATCACCATGGCCTCTTAGAGGAATATTTTGTTGACCTAAGAACACTATAGACTTTACGATTGGTCGTAGTCTTTCTCTATTTTCTTGTATCTGTTTAGACCTCTGAGAGTCTATCTGGTTAATGACTGACTTTTGGGGGTTGCGATAACTTTGTAGAAAATCCAGCCCATCCTGAACGCATTCGTTGTGGTATGATGTTTTTTCATGGGATTGTATGCCTCCGTCTTTGCCCATTAGTTTGGCGAAAGATGTTAAAGATTTCTTGACAAGGCTTTGAGCTGTTATCCGTTTATTATGACTATATTTTTCATTAGAAAAATAAAACACAATACTTGCAAAATAATTCTTTTTGAACTTGCGAAAGTACCAACCAACTCCTTTGTTCTAAGTGCTCATGACCCAAATAACGCTTCATTTCTTTTTTATTCTTTGTGTGTACAGAATAAAGAAATTGATACGATTTTGATGGCTGCCAATGTTGTGCTTGCAATTGGCACTTCGGCACAATTTGAAACTAAAAACATTTGAACAGCAAATATTTAAATTTTTATTTATTTTTATAATTCTCGGAGGGGGCCATGGCCCCCATGGCCCCCTCCCTGGATCCGCCCTTGCACCGGAGAGGTGCGTAGAGAGTTCTGCGCATCCTATATCAGTGAATACAGTGCCAGGTCTACACATGCGAACGTTTGTCATCGAAACACAGTTTTCTGGTGTCGTGGGACGCGTGACTCAATTCTTTTGATGTGGTTTTGGTTTAGAGATGGACGTAGAGAAGCTAATAGAACTCGTTCGGAATTATCCCTGTGTATATGATACCAGTAATAAGGATTACATGAGGACGAAACTTAAAGACGAAGTATGGGAGAAAATCGGAAATGAACTTCATACGAATGGTAAGTACAATTTACTGTGATAAATAAATATTAGTACAATATAATCAAAACCCAACACCGCTTTGTCATTAAAATTCTAATAACTTTATTAGGTACCTACTCGTAGACAAAATAAACGGCGATAACAGATATGCCTTTACAAGAATACATTATTAGAAAAAAAAAGGTTACTTAAAACGAATAGGCCCGGATCCCGCGTAACAAAAAAAGTTGATTAATAGCAAGCTGAAAATATGTTAATAGCGTAACGATGTTTAGTCGGACAAACTTTAAAGTATGGGAACACTAGAACAGGGGTAGTTTTAATTGTGGAACAGGTTAAAGATTTGGAACGTCAGACTACAAAAACTTCCCATGTATTTTATCGGACAGAACTTCCAATTGATTTCTTACCATTTCATTAAACTCTCATGCTAAAATTAGACTGCTATTTATCACCTGTCATAATTCCTGTCATTTGACATGTTCTCTTGTCGGATTTATTAAAATGCCCAGTTGGTGATAAATACCAGTCTGATTTTTGCATGAGAGTTTAATGAAAGAGTAAAAAATCAACTGGAAGTTCTGTCCTACAAAATACATGGGACGTTTTCGTAGTATGACGTTCCAAATTTTTAACCTGTTCCACAATTAAAACTTCCCCTGTTTCAGTTTCAGTGTTCCCGTACATCAAAGTTTGTCTGACGAGACACCGTTAAGCTATTAACAAATTTTCAGCTTGCTATTAATCAACTTTTTGTTGGTAGTACGCGGGATCTAGGATCTAGGCCTAGAAATACAATGTCACAAATGATGGCGTAATCCCTTTTCTATAGGTATAAAAATTTTGTAAATATCATTCATTTCTTAAATCTACACATTATCATTAAAAATGATTCATTATTAAAAACCGTTATGCATATCTGTGAATACCGCATTACCCTTAAATAAAATGTGTCATCATACCGGGCTTGTTCATGCTTAAAAACAAAATATGTAGACGAGATATAAATATATGTAATAGGTAAGCAGTTTTTGCAACGACAATCCAATCACAATCAGTGTTGTTTATAATAATAGTATCGGCATCGGCTGATAAAATAATTAGTTTTTAGCAAAGTTGGCACCTTTGTGGACACTGAGGTACATAAAAGCAAATTTGTTAATTGTTGAGAAAACGTAGGCATTTAAAGTTTTAAAAGGTACTTAAAGCCAAAAATGAGACGCAAATTACAAGAGGAAGTAGAAATCTATTGTCCACAGTCCTAGTTATTAGAATTTTAGGATTAGAATTATTCTTAAACAACACCTCAAAGCCGCGTGCCTGAAAGGGAAGGAAATTAGCAAATATCTCATTGTATTGTTTCTCAAAAAATTAGAAAATAACTATTTCATTGTTCCCCGAAAAATTCCATAATTTTACCATTGCATACTAATGTTGTGTCACGCACAACTGACAATCTGACATTCTTTGATATACACAGGTACACTTGATCTAGCGAAATGGAGAATAGTTATAATTCTTTGTTTTTTTGTTCCTTTAGACAAATACGAATATTAGGAATATCGTAGTGTTGATTAAATAAATTTTTGTGAAAAATTTGCAATTACGTCAGTGTTTCTCCAAAGGTGCGAGTTGCCTACTCAATTCAGTACAAGGATCAGATAAATCTTCTTCTTCAAGTGCCATCTTCGTTCCGAAGGTTGGCGATCATCAGGGCTATACGTATTTTCGAAACTGCTGACCGAAACAATTCGTTGTTGCTACAGCTATACCATTCCCGTAGATTCCTTAGCCAGGAGTTTCGTCTTCTTCCTATGGACCTTTTTCCTGCTATTTTCCCTTGCATAATTATTCGAAGCAGTTCATATCTTTCGCCTCTTGTACTGTGTCCCAAGTATTGCAGTTTTCGTTTTTGATCGTAAATATGACTTCCTTTTCTTTATTCATTCTTCTCGACGTTTGTGACTCTCTCCGTCCATGATATTCTCAAGATTCTGCGATACGTCCACAGTTCGAATGCCTCTAATTTTTTGGTATCAATCTTTTTCAGCGTCCATGACTCCATTCCGTAGAATAGCATAGAAAGTACGTAACATCTCATCAGGTGAAGTTTCATTTCAAGGCTCAAATCTCTTCCACAGAACACTCTTTTCATTTTAGTGAATATGGATCTGGCTTTTTCTATTATTATTTTGATTTCTGCTGAGCTATCGTTGTCTTCATTTGTAAAAGTGCCTTAATATTTGTATTTGCTAACTCGATCGATAATTTCATTGTGTAAATATAAATTTTGGACATTTCGTGTTGATTTCGATATTACCATAAATTTAGTTTCCTTTATGTTCAAAGATAGTCCATATTCTTCTCTGCAGTCTGCTATCTTATTCACCAATGTCTGTAGCTCTTTAAGTGTTTCTGCGATCAGAACGGTGTCGTCGGCAAATCTCAGATTGTTTAATCTAACACCATTTATTTTAATACCTATGGATTGCTCAGAGAGTGTTCTATTCATTACGTCTTCGAAATAGAGATTAAACAGGGTTGGTGACAGTATACACCCTTGTCTCACACCTCGCTTTATTTCAATTTCTTCAGTGGTATTATTCTCTACTCTCACTACTGCTTTCTGATTATAGTACATATTTGCTATTAGTCGAATATCTCGTTTATCTAAATTCTTTTCTGCCAGGAGTCTGATTAAATGATCATGCCGCACTTTATCAAAGGCCTTGTTATAATCTATGAAACACATCAGATACAGATACATCAGTATTTTGTAATCAGTATCTACCACTGAGACCCGGTATCAAAAGTAACCGTTACACGTCCGCACTGATTTTGCCCGTCCCTCTATTCGTTGCAGTGACAGCCAACGGTTGGGTTTTGTTGTGAACAATATGCGGTGCGCTAGAAAAATAACTACACAGGTCACCCGTCCCGCCGGTGCCAGGTTGTGTTCGCTTAGGTTCAATTTGCGCCGGCACTAACAAACGTGGAAGTGGCGCAAGCGCTTCAAAAAATAAAGAAAGGAAAAGCAGTCGGACCAGATGATATTCCTGGGGAAGTATGGAGAGCATTGGGAGAGACGGAATAAGTTGGCTAGCAAGTCTATTTAATATAATTATGGAAGTTCGACAAATGCCAGACGAATGGAGAAGCAGTATATTAGTACCTGTCTACAAAAACAAGGGAGACATACAACAATGTACAAATTACAGGGCTATAAAACTACTTAGCCACACCATGAAAATATGGGAGAGAGTAATTGATAGACGGATACGTGAAGAAACAGAAATATCCGATAATCAATTATTTGGCTTTATACAGGGCAGATCAACAACAGATGCAATTTTCATTGTAAGGCAACTGGTGGAAAATACAGAAATAAAGAGACCAACGCTCATATGGTATTCATTGATCTTGAGAAAGCATATGATAGAGTTCCTCGAGAGATTCTGTGGTGGGCCCTCAATAAGAAAGGAGTCCCTGGCGAATATGTAAAGATTGTGAGAGATATGTATGAGGGAGTAATGACTACTGTTAGGAGAGGTGTGGGAGAGACTCATAAATTTCAGGTGAAAGTAGGACTGCACCAAGTCTCGGTGCTTAGTCCTTATTTATTCTCATTAGTTGTGGACCAGATAACAGCGAAACTACAGGGTAGCATTCCATGGTGCCTAATGTATGCTGATGATGTAGTGTTAATAGGAAATAGTGAAAGAGACTTAGAACAAAAATTGGAACAGTGGAGAAAAGCTCTGGACGAAAAAGTTTAAAACTTAGTAGGACAAAAACAGAGTATTTGGAATGTTCATTTAAAGATGGAGTTACTACAAATAAAATGGTATCTTTGGATGGTGAAATGATTGTGAAAAGCAATAGTTTTAAGTATCTAGGATCGGTATTACAGAGTAATGGAGAAATAGATGGAGATGCATGCAGTAGAATTAGGGCTGGATAGATGAAGTTGAAAGAAGCGAGTGGTGTATTGTGTAGCAGAAAAATTCCAATGAAGCTGAAGGAAAAATTCTATAAAACCGCCATAAGGCCGGCTATGATGCACAGAACTGAATGTTGGGCAGTGAAAAAGAAAGAGGAACAACGAATACATGTGGAGGAAATGAGAATGCTTAGATGGATGAGTGGAGTGATAAAGAAGGATAAAATTAGAAATCAGTATATTAGGAAGTCTAGGTGTGGCACCAATTGATGCCAAAATGAGAGAGCATGGGTTAAGATGGTTTGGTCATGTTCAACGTCGAGACGTTTATCACCCAATACGAAGAATAGCTGAAGTGCAGATTCCTGGAAGGAGTAGGAGAGGAAGACCAAAGAAGACCTGGGGGAGACGATAAGGCAGGACATGTTGGTAAAGGGGATTAACATTAATATGACCCAAGATAGAATTGTGTGGAGAAATGCAATTAGGGAAGCCGACCCCGCATAGGGATAAGGCAAAGAGACTGATGATGATTGCAAAATTATCGTAATCACTAGTCTCTGTTAGTATGTCAACTTCCTAATCCTATAGATAGATTTAAAGAGGTGGCCTTCTGGCCTATTCCACTGCGGCCTTTTCAGATCTATTGTGGTCCTCTAGTCCTAGATAACATTCTTTAGTCTGACCCTTTTTAAAAAGTCTAATAGCTTCGAGTCTGAACCTTCCATGTAGCTATTTGCCGTTGGATTTTGTTCTCCTTATGCAAAGAACCGCACATTTGACAAACTGTCGCACTGACATAGAATGTCCTCTGCTGTTTCTTCTTCCAGCTGACAGAATCTGCACAGGTCTAAATCTGCCAATCCCAACAGCTTTAAGTGCCTATTCAGCTTACAGTGCCCTGTTAGCAGACCTACTATGGCTTTGACTGTTTTCCTGCCTTTGCTTATTAGGTCTGCCGTAAATTTTGGCGAATGTTCTGTAATGAACTGTTTCGCCTGTCTTTAACCTGGTGAATTCCACCACCATTCCAAAGATTTGTGAGTTACCCACTTTCTTGTAGCCATTCTTGTAACTGCCTTTGCAACGCCGCAGAAAGGTTCCGGTCCAACGAATGGCATTGATGAGCCTTGTTTGGCCATTTCATCTGCTTTTTCATTGTCCTTATGACCCTCGTGCCCCGGTACCCAGGCTACCGTAACCTTTCTACGGTCCCCTAGTTTATTTAGGGCACACACACAATCCCATACTAGCTTAGAATTGACCTCTACAGAATTGACTGCCTTAAGCGCTGCCTGACTATCTGTGAAGATGGCAACTGAACGGAACGTTCTTTCCTGCATTTTTATTTCTTTCACGCAGTGATGGATGGCCGTCATTTCGGGCTGGAAAACTGTGACATCCTTTGATAGACCAACTTCCTAATCCTAATAACCATATCGACGAAGCAACGAAGCATTAAACCTAGGAATTTTGTGCAGTAAGATGAATCGTCATGCAACTTTTTGCATTCGATTCGTGAGAATGTCAGGCAATTTTGTGAACTACATTGATCTGAAATTAGTTCAATTTTTATACTTGGGGGTTTTGGAGGTCACTGAACATGAATTTCATGACGGTGATGGTCTCCGAGGTACCTGGTGCCCAGGGTGGAACTCGTCGCCTGGGACGACCGAATAATTCGAGAAATAAAGATTGGATCGAAAAATTGAAAAATACGTGTTCAATATTTTTCAAAAATCTATCGAATGACCTAAACACGACCAACCCACTCCACCCCCTGTAGGTGGGGTAGGGGTAACTTTGAAATATTAAATAGAAACCCCATTTTTTATTGCAGATTTGGATTGCTTACGTAAAAGTAAGCAACTCTTATTCAAGACATTTTTATAATTGTGGATAGGTGGCGCTATAATCGGAAAATACGATTTTTTCGTGATACCATGGGTAAATTATAAAAACGGTAGGTATATCTCGAGAAGTACAATTCCAAATAAAAAACCAAAGAATACGTCTTTTATATTTTTTAAGAACCTATCGAATAACATAAAACACGACCCTCCACTCCACCTCCTGGAGGTGGGGTGGGGTGTAACTTTAAAATCTTAAATATGAGCCCCCATTTTTTATTGCAGATTTGGATTTCTTACGTAAAAATAAGTAACTTTTATTCGAGATATTTTTTCGAATTATGGATAAATGGCGTTATAATCGAAAAAATTACTATTTATTAGCGCCATCTATTAACAATTCTAAAAAATGTTTCGAATAAATATTACTAATTTTTTCATGAGGAATCCAAATCTGCAATAAAACATGGGGATTCCCATTTAAGATTTTAAAGTTAACCCCCACCCCACCTCCAGGGGGTGGAGTAGAGAGTCGTGTTTGATGTTATTCGATAGGTTCTTGAAAAATATTAAATACGTATTTTTTAGTCTTTTATTTGGAAGTGGGTAGTCGACCACAAACCTCCGAGTAAGGCGGTCGCATTCAGTCCAGAATATTTTAAAACATTTTATATTGTAAACGTTAATTTCGATTTGTGTACAAAATGTGATTATTTAAATGTGATTTTAATTACCTACATGTTTTAATATCAGTAATTTGAACGTCTCCGTAAACTTGTTTAAATAAATAAATTCAGTTTTTATTTTTAATTACATTTTTACATTTTAAAAGTAAATAAGTGTTTTGGAATCGAGCTAGTTATCATAAGGCAATTAGTGATAATAACTGAAGAAAATAT
Organism: Diabrotica virgifera virgifera; assembly: GCF_917563875.1. Taxonomy (NCBI): domain Eukaryota; kingdom Metazoa; phylum Arthropoda; class Insecta; order Coleoptera; family Chrysomelidae; genus Diabrotica; species Diabrotica virgifera. Next base: position 32,104,238 of record NC_065446.1, read on the forward strand.
CCAACAATTTCATACCAGTGGAGTGGAGTTAAAAAGGGATATCAAATGAAATGGTGTGCCAACTCATCAATCCGGATATCAGGTGAATAACAATAATATGTCTTATCAACAATATTTTTTTCCTACGTCAATGTCACAGCCCCAAACGGGTTACCATGATCAAAATCAACAGGCCATATATCAGCAAATGCCAGGCTCATCTACTCAAATGCAACCAATTTTCCCACAATATCTTTCACAACCAAATCCTTTACCTCTCCCCCAACACTTAGTATATCAAAATCCACAAAATCCACAGGTAGTCCAACACATGAATGAACAAGCAGCTCCTAACTCTGAATCTGAAGATAAATGGGAGAAAGTAACATATAAAAAAAGAATAAGAAGTCCCGAAGTGGAAATATCCAGGAAACAAACAAAATTAAGTGATTATTGGCTGCAAAAGCCACTAGAAACAAAAAACTCGTATAGTATGCTTACAGAAGAAAACGAAGAAAGCCAAGACGAAGCAAAAGATCAAGAAAACAATACAAAACATGTACCCAAGCCCCCACCGATTACCATATATAATGTAGGTGTTGTCCAACACATTCATGATCTACTGAAACAAACCACAGGAGATAAATACACTATTAAAACCATTAGTTATGAAACAGTAAAAGTTCAAGTCGTTGAGGCCGAACATTTTAAAAAATTGATCACTGAACTTGATAAAAGGAATACTCAATACCATACTTTTAGGCCAAAAAGCGAGAAAACATTCAGGTTTGTCATAAAAGGACTGCATCATGGTACAGATACTAATGACATAAAGACAAATCTAGCAGCACAAGGCCACGAAGCAGTGAACATTCACAATATAAAACATTATGTATCAAAAACCCCCTTGCCAATGTTTTTCATTGATATCGTATCGAAGGAAAACAACAAAGAGGTTTATAAAATAGAAAAATTAGGAAACAATATCATCAAATGCGAACCTCCTCGTACGAAAAGAACAATCCCCCAGTGTACAAGATGCCAAGACTACGGACACACCAAAACATACTGCCGCAAAGTACACAGATGCGTAAAATGTACAGGCAATCACGAAACAAAAGATTGTCCTCGGAAATCACGTGATGACAAAGTAAAATGTGTCAATTGTAACGGTGACCACCCGGCTAACTATAGAGGATGCCAAGTTCACATTCAACTACAGCAGAAGCTATATCCTACACTAAGAGAGAAAAGAATCATGCAACCGCATATCCAAACAAATAATACTCAACAAATACAACCTGATTTAACCTATGCTCAAATAGTCAACAAAAATCAACCACAGTGTAGCTATAACAACCAAACAATACCAGGACCTAACCAACCTAATAACAACTTAGCCAAGCTGGAAGAAATGATGCAAAAACTCATGGAGCAAATGGGCACAATGCTCAATTTACTTACTACTGTCATCAATAAGATTGCTTAATGGCTTCACAACTTAAATATAAAATAGTAGTCTGGAACGCAAATGGCCTTTATCAACGGGCTAAAGAACTCAAAACATTCATACTTAATCAAAATATTGATATATTATTAATTTCTGAGACACACTTTACAGAAAAACACTACATGCGGATTCCCAACTACAAGTTGTATTATACAAATCACCCAGACGGTAGAGCTCACGGTGGAAGCGCCATGATTATACGTGATTCTATTAAACACTCCGAAATGGAAAAATATAACAAAGACTACCTGCAAGCAACCAGCTTAACAATTGAGGAAGCACACGGCCCAATAACAATATCTGCCTTATACTGCCCACCTAAACATGTCGTTAAAAAAGAACATTTCCTAAAATATTTTAACACTCTAGGGAACAAATTCATTGCAGGTGGAGATTATAATTCAAAACATCCGATGTGGGGTTCTAGACTAACAACTCCAAGAGGCAGAGAATTAGCTAAAGCAATGGTAGAAAATAACCTGCAACAAATTTCTACTGGCGAACCAACTTATTGGCCGTCTGATTTAAACAAAATACCTGATGTCGTTGACTTCTGCATCACAAAAGGCATCGATACCAAAAAATGTAAAGCTGAATCATGCTTTGATTTATCATCAGACCAGTGTTGCCAATCGCATTTCTCTAGATTATCCGATGATCGCTCGAAAAATATCCGATTTGTCACGAAAAGGTACGCTAGATCAAAAATTATTCTGTTAAAAATCAATGTTGCCAATGTTATTGTTTTAGTCCCCTTAACAACCATCAAATAACAAAATCCGTTGTTCGTACGCCAACCAGTTGATTGTAATCAATTATCATTATGATAATTAACATAATTGATTGATTAATTAATTATTAATTATCGATTAAAGTAACAATTATTAACATAATTGATTAATTAATCAATTAATCTCATAATCGTAATCAATTATGTTTTCAGCAACCCAATCAAAGTTGACATTGACAGTAATTAACTATTTGATAATGATCAGTTGATTCCATTTCTGATTAGCGTTCGAACAACCGGTCCTTTAATCTACTGGATTCTCTATTTCACAGCTTAAAAATTTTCGTTTATAGATGAAAATCTCGTATCCTAGCTGATTACCTAATTCATGTATTATGTAAATACTATATTCTTACTATTATTATATTATTCGCATTTTTTATTATCGTAAGTGGTAAATTCTAAATAAATAAATAAATCTAAATATTTCATTATTTGGATCGTTATATTTATTATAATTATTTAAGTAAAAAAAAAACACTTTTAAATATTATTTTATTAAAACGTAATAACTACCTAAAACTAGGCACTGGAAAAATAAATAAATCAATACAAAATAAACTACAGCTACATTAATAGCATAGGCGCAAAATTTCTGGTCAATGCCTTTAAAATGCATTATTTTTTTCAAGTCCTGAGAAAGCTAATAAGTATTATTTAAAAATTTAAACGCAGAATGATATATGGTACTACATATTACAATTTTACCTATAAAACTCTCAAATTTGCACAACACACTTTTCAAACATCGTACTAAATGATCATTCAAAAAAATCTCAAAAATTTAATTCAAATTACGACGTCTTAAGAAATGTAATTTTTGAATACTTTGTAGTTTTACAGAATTAATACCACTGGGATATTACTAAGTTTAAACTGATGTATTACAATTTTATAGGTGTTTTTTAAAGCTTATCAGATGTAATTTTTAAAATGCACTAAATTATTTTACTTTAAAAATGAAATAAACAACTTCTTTTTGAGAAAATTAAGATAGATAAAAAATGTAATGAAACCACCGAAAAATATCAGTTAAAAAAATGTTTATACAAAGTCATCAGAACATGTTTACCCAAAAATACATTTAATAACAAGCTTAAATATAGTAAAAGTAAAAAAAAAAATTTTTTTAGCTCTGATACAGTACCTCTGCCTGCGTAAGTTGGAACCTATTGGAAACTTTTTTGTTATCAATTATTTTATGAAAAAATGTTATTCTTCATAAAATACTCTGTAATGTATAAAATCTAAGATGCAACCATCAGATTTCAAGTATTATCAATTTTCTACAAGGTACGTCAAATATAAGAATTTTGTTCAATAGTAAAGTACCTTAATATTTCACAATATCGAAAATTGTTATAATACTATAATTTTTAGTTGTTCTTAATTTAGAACTATGTTTTAATATTCAATAATTATATCATTCTGCTTGAAATATTGTGAACTATAAAAGTACCTACTTTATTCTTGAACGAAATTCATATTTTTTAACATACCTCGTTTGATTGATAAAATCAGTTGATAAATTGATAAAATTTAATATATAGTTGATTGTTATATTTTAAACCATGCAGAGCATTTGATGAAAAATAACTTTTTCGTAAAATTGACAATAACAAAATTCCCATATGGTTCCAAGTTACGCACCCACACTCTATAAGAGCTTTTTTTAATGTTTCAATTATTACGTCAGAATCGGATTCAGCATAATTAAAATCAAAATAAAAACATTTTTGATCAAGGTTAAAAGATTAATTCACCGATATTGTTAAAATTGTTTCTACAAAACAGCTTTTGTTGTATTTAAACAATTAACTAACTTAAATTAACAAAAATTAACATATTATATTTTAGAAAAATATAAGTTTTTTTATTTTTTCCGAAACAACGCAAGTTTTCAATCTACATTGATTGCCGTACTTTTATTTAGTTGAGTTAAATATATAGGGTGGAAGGCACTTATGGAATGAAATTATTTTACTGTACTACATAAAATGAAAATAAAACTAAATCGTGCGTGAATTAGCTTTCATAAGTTTTAAGACTAAAAACTCATAAATAACATCGGATGGCAGACGGTTTTTGAAATTTGAATTGGATTAGTATGCCTTAAGTGGATGCACTTGTGCATTAAAATTCTAAACAAAAGAATCGGCACATGTCCCTTTTGTCAAAAGATGAAAAGTATCGGATGTCACTAACATTCATCCAGTATAGGCTATTTATAAAAATTTGGGTGGAACCAAAACAAAATTAATGTGTTGTTGGTGTTGGGAACATATGGATGAGAAAGTTTTAGTCGATGGTAGTACACTGAAAAATATCCGCAAATATCCGATGTATTTAAAGGTACGAAGAAGATACGACAACTCTCAAAAAGGTACGCAAATCGGATAATTATCCGCCGATTGGCAACACTGCATCAGACCACTCACCCTTTATAATAACAATCTCCGAAAAAATCTTAAACAAAGAACATCAACCAACTTTGCATAACACCAAGACTAACTGGTCCCAATTTAGAGAAAAACTAGACAGCCTGATCTCACTAAATCTGTCCTTGAAAAATGAACTCGAACTTGAATCAGCTGTAGATAAACTAACAGAAAGCATACAAATTGCTGCATGGTACGCGACTCCCAGCTACGAACCATCTCAAAACAGAAATAATGTGTCTCCCACAATTAAACAAAAAATTTTAGAAAAACGACAATTACGTAAAAATTGGCAACAGTCAAGAACGGCAGAAAATAAGAAAAAACTTAACAAAGCAACAAAGGAATTAAAGGAATTAATCCATGAAGAAGAAAACCATGGAATACAAGAATATTTAGAAAATTTAACACCAACTGAAGCTACAGATTATTCACTCTGGAAAGCCACGAAAAAGCTCAAACGGCCCCAACAGCATAACCCACCAATCAAAGATGAGGCAAACACCTGGGCTAGGAACGACAAAGAAAAAGCTGATCTTTTTGGCAAGCACCTTCAAAAAGTATTTACGCCATACCCTTCTACAGTATCTACAGAGGAAGAAACAGAACTAACCAGATTCCTAACAGCACCGTTTCAAATGGATCTGCCCCACACGAAATTTACAGTCAACCAAGTAAAACAAACAATAATAGATGAAATCAACATCAAAAAAGCCCCTGGATTTGACCTAATCTCTGGCAAGATTCTAAAAGAAGTCTCGGATAAGTGCATAAAACTAATCACCTTTATATTTAATGCAATTCTGCGTCTAAAGTACTTCCCTAGTTCATGGAAAGTGGCACAAATCCTAATGATCCTTAAACCAGGAAAAAGACCGGAAAATGCATCTTCATACCGGCCTATAAGCCTTTTGCCTATGATTAGCAAAGTCTTTGAAAAAATGTACGTAAAAAGGTTGAAAACGATAATAGACGAAAATAAAATAATTCCAGAACACCAATTCGGTTTCCGAGACAAACACGGAACCATAGAACAAGTGCATAGGCTAGTCAACCAAATAAACGAGGATTTTAACTCCAAAAGATACTGTTCTGCTGCTTTCCTTGACATATCTCAGGCTTTTGACAAGGTATGGCACATAGGGCTACAAATAAAATTAAAGAAGCTCCTACCCTATCCTCACTTCCAGCTCTTAAAATCCTACATAGAAAATAGACACTTCCTTGTGAAGCACGGTACCGAGCACACCAAGATATATCCCATTCACTCAGGCATCCCACAAGGCAGCGTTCTCGGCCCAATTCTGTATCTTTTATACACAGCGGACATTCCAACATCTAGTACAACTACAGTTGCAACGTATGCAGACGACACTGCTATCCTGGCATCCCACACAGATCCAACAACAGCATCAAGGAATCTTCAATCAAACCTAAATAGAATTCAGCAATGGATGAAAGTATGGCGCATCAAATCTAATGGAACTAAATCATTACATGTAACATTCACGCTACGCAGAGAAACATGCCCCCCTGTATATATTGATAATTGTCTAATTCCTCAATCCGAGGACGCCAAATATCTTGGCATGCACTTGGACCGCCGCCTTACTTGGAAAAAACATATTTTTACAAAACGAAAACAGCTTGGACTTAAATTGAGAAATATGTATTGGCTCATTGGACGCAATTCCAAACTATCTCTGGATAACAAAATTTTACTCTACAAGTCCATCCTCAAGCCCATATGGACTTATGGGATTCAGCTATGGGGCACTGCTAGCGTCTCCAATACAAACATCTTACAGAGATTTCAAAACAAGGTGCTGCGTTCCATAGTCAATGCGCCATACTATGTATCCAACGAGGTGATTCAACACGACATCCCCCTAGAATCCGTGAAAGAAGCCATACAACGTTTTAGTGTTAAATACTTTGAACGAGTGTTAGTGCATCCTAATGCGTTTGCCAGACAATTAAATGTGCGGGACGTCTTTGAAGTGCGTAGACTAAAACGGCAACTGCCGTCCGACTTAACCAACTGAACGTAATCAAAAGTGTATTCAGACTGATAAAATTTTAGTTTTAGAATTGTAAAGAGGTTACTCACTGGAGTAACTCTCTACATGTCTATATTTTTTACCATAACAAATGCTTAATGCCCAATGGGCAGATTGTTGTACTCAATGGAGTTAATAATAAAAAAAAAAAATTTGGAAGTGTATTTCTCGAGATATTAGACCGTTTCTATAATTTACCTATGGTATCGCGATAAATCGTTTTTTCGGATTATAGTGCCATCTATCCACAATTCGAAAAAATTTCTCGAATAAAAGTTGCTTATCTTTACGTAAGCAATCCAAATCTGTAATAACAAATGCGGGTTTCAGTTTAAGATTTTAAAGTTACCCCCACCCCACCTCCAGGGGATGGAGTGGGGGGTCGTCATTAGTATCATTCGATAGATGTTTGAAAAATGTTAAACGCGTATTTTTCAGTTTTTCGATCCAATCTTCATTTCGCGAATTATTCGATCGTCGCGCGAATTATTCGATCGTCCAGGCGACGAGCTCCACTCTGGGCATCAGGTACCTCAGAGACCATCGCCGTCATGAAATTCATGTTCAGCGACCACCAAAATTCGTGAGTGTAAAATTGAACTCATTTCCGTCAATATTTCCCGAGTTCTAAATTTTTTATTTTCCATCTCTTCGAGATGCACTTTGAAAATGCATTTTCTCATGCACAAAATTTTTTGCCGGAGATCAATTTAGTTCACAAAATTGCCTGAGACTTTTTCGAATTGAATGCAAAAAGTTGCATGACGATTCATATTACTGCACAAAATTCCTAGGTTTGGGCTTTTTAGTGCTTCTTTGCTTCGTCTAATAATACTTTTCTATCTTACACAATTTTAGCACATTAGATTGTAAAAAGCTTACCTTTATTAAAAACAGATTGAGGTAGCGGTTCCGGTGACGATGATGTAAAATTAAATATTGTTAAAATTATAAATAAAATATTCAGTCTTAAGAAAGACGAAAACCACTTTCCTACGGTTTTCATCTTGAAATAAATGGTCGTAAGGATATTAAAATATCTGAAATAAAAAAGGATAAATTAAAATTTTTATTATATAGGTAATTAATGCCTGGTTGCACCAACAGATCTTAAGCTCCAGCTTAGCTAAGCTCTGCTTATAGATGGGGCTTCCTTGAGTATCACTCACGTTGCACCATTATTTTAGATTCTTACCTTATTATCAATTATATCTATTATTATATTATGCTATTCTTATTGTAATATATTATAATTAGATTATATTAATTCTTATGATATTCTCGACTTAATCTTAAGATCTGTTGGTGCAACCGGGCATTAATTTTCAATTTTTAAATAGTTATTTAAGATAAAAACTTCTTCTTCTTCAGATGCAAATCCACTAATGGATGTTAGCGATCACATTTTCCATTAAGTCTCTGTTTTTGGCAATGTAGTCCAGAGAAATAAGATTCTTCTCGTGACACATCCCTTTCAAAGCCGAAACCATATTTTTTGAGTAGTTCAGACATCTATTCTTGTTCTCATGATCATTTTTCAGTGCGTCATTAATTATGACGTCATATACTGTATTGGGTGTGTCGAGACTTATTTCATGTAATTATTGACGAATCTGACAGATGCCAGAATCGTACTTTAGATGAAAAGCTTGTGAAATTAAACTAATTAGTAATTTAGTAGATTTGATTTTTACACAATATATTAACATGTAGGTATTTTTTATAAAGGGGAATAAAATTTAAAAGTACACAATATTGTTAATTAAATTTATAAATATGGAAACATTAAAAAATGACACAAAACTATCCATAAACTGTGTTTTTATCTTCTTCTCTAGGTGCTATCTCCGCTTAAAAAGTTGGTAATCATCAGAGCGATCTTTATTTCTGAAACCGCGGCTCTAAATAATTCATTGTTATTACATCCAAACCAGTTCCTAAGGTTCTTCAGCCATGAGTTACGTCTGCTTACTATGGATATTTTTCTTGCATAATGACCTGGAGTATAAACTAACTTCTAACGAATTAAATTCTAAACCAAAATACAAAACTAACTTTTAACGAACTAAATTCTGAACCAAAACACAAAATAATGCACAAAAAAGTTGTGAAACACAAGGGAAGTCGAATTCGAAATTTCAAAATGACAGGTACACAAAATACTGACCTGAATAATAACCGTCACTTGACTCTTTGACACTTCTAAAAAATGGCCAAAATGGACGAAGTTTTCGTCAAACGTTCGTAATACGTGTATTTGATTGGCTAGAAAAAACGCGCATTCTAAATATCAACGAATCAAACGTAGGTTAGGAATAGACATCTTATGTATATAACCATTGTAATGCTGCATTATTTTTGTGTATAATCACGGAGCTACCGCTTTTTCCGTCTCATCAAACTTAATGCATTAGAGAGAAATCGAAAAACTGTGACGCACTGAAAAATGATCATGAGAACAAGAATATATTAATAACCCTTACGTTTCCTGCAGCCGATTTTGATGATATACATAGTTATAAACAAATAAAGATCAAAAAACGGTAAATTTTTCATTTTTTCGTCTATTACTAAAAAGTGAAGCATTCTAAACAAATTTGAGAATAAGAAACTCATAAATCGTATAAAAAACTTCAATATGGCGTTCGCTGATTATGACAATCCTTATTAGTTTCTTAGAAAATTGCAAAATAAATAATAAATTTTGAGATTTTATAAATGTTCATAACTTATGTAAAAATTAAGTTAGAACCTTCTTATTACACGGAATGCTGAGACTTCTTGTGCTTAAATTATATTTTAAATTTCAAAGCAATTGGTCAAATAGTTTAAAAGTTATTTAATTTGTTTATCCCATTTTTCTATTCATTTTTTTTTGCAACACTATAAGTCAGAAAATTATGAGGTTACGGTAATACTTGGGCCAGTATATGAAAGAATAACATTTATACTATTAATCTAATTAAAAAAAAATGACAAAAAGTAATTTTAAACGGTGTAAAATTATTTTGCAAAAACATGTCAATTTTTTGCTAACTTGTAAGCAATTAGAATAACTTTTTAACCGTTACCCGTAGAAAAATTATTTTCTCATATTTAGAAAGACTGAATTTTTATACACATTTAGAAAGAAAAACAATTGTCCTAGGACAGTTAGGGACAAAGTTAGCCCCAATCCCTTTTTAATTCACATGTTCTTGCAAAATAATTTTGCAATATTTAGAATTACGTTTTGTCATTTTTTTTTAATTAGAATAATAGTGTAAATCTTCTTCTTTCATAAACTATCCAAAGTATTACTGTAACTTTATCATTTTCTGACCTATAGTGTTACACAAAAAAATAATTTGGGATAAACAAATTAAATAATTTTTAAACTATTTGACCAATTACTTTGAAGTTTAGGGTATAATTTAAGCACCTGAAGTCTCAGCATTCTGTGTAATAAGAAGGTTCTATTTATTTTGCAATTTTCTAAGTAACCAATAAGGATAGACATATTCAGGGGACGCTATATTGAAGTTTTTTATAAGATTTATGAGTTTCTTACTCTCAAATTTGTTTAAAATGCTGAAGTTTTTGGTAATAGACGAAAAAAGCGAAAATTTACCGTTTTTTTGATCTTCATTTGTTTATAACTATGTATATCATCAAAATCGGCTGCAGGAAGCATATAGGTTATTATTATAGACGTCCATACTACTCAAACAATTTGGTTTCGGCCTGGAGGGGGTTGTGTCACCAACAGGATATTTTTTTTCCTTATTTCTCTGAACTAATGTGCATCAGGGATTGTATGTCGTTAATATCTGTCCATTGCCGTATGTTTCTGAGCCAGGACATTTTTTGCGTCCTATTTCTCTCTTGTCTTCAATTTTACCCTCGATTATAAGTTGAAGGAACTGGTATCTTTCGTTTCGCATCATGTAACCCAGATACGCCTTTTTCCTTTTCTTGATGGTTTTGAAAAGTTGACGGTCTTGGTTGATTCTTTTAATGGCATCTACATTTGTGACTTTCGCCTTCCATGGTAACTTTAGGATACGGCGATAAAGCCACATTTCGAACGCTTCTAATGTGTTTATATACCTCGTTTTGAGTGTCCAGCCTTCTACGCCATATAGCAGCACCGAGTAAAACACGGTAGCATTTACTAAGATAAAAACACTGACTACAAAATAAATTATACAAACTAACAGCAAATATTAATTAGACAAAATATAAATAAAAAAGAAATCAAAAATAAATATTAAAAAATATATGAAATAATACATGGAATTATAAAATAAAGTCAAGAAGTTATAAAAATGAAAAAATATCAGAAAGCCAACTCTACATCAACCAAACCCCTGTAGAAAGAGTGGGGCACTACAACTACCTCGGAACCATAATAAATGAAGAATTGACCACCAACCAAGGGATAAGAGCGCGCATCGGGAAAGCTAGATCCACCTTCAACCGTATGGGAGCCTTCTTTAAGAGTCAAAACCTCTCTCTTGGTAGAAAAATAAAAATGCTAACAAGCTACGTCTTCTCCGTCCCTTTTACGGTGTTAAATCGTGGACGTTGAAAGAAGATATGTGCAGAAAATTGGAAGCATTTGAGATGTGGCTATACCAGAGGTGCAAATTAGGAGGTCCTCAGAATAATGAAGAAGAAACGAGAGGTACTGACCACCATCAAATCTCGGAAGTTAGAATGCTTCGGACAATGCGTAATGAATGTGAAAAATATTTGGAAAGCGAGTTATAGGAAGAAGAACATCCTGGATAAAGAAAATCAGACATGTTTAAACATAATATCTGTGCAACTTTTCAGCCCTGCTGCAGATAAGATAAAAATTGCCATTCTAGTGGAGTCACTGAAGGTGGATATGAGCTATTACCTCCGATTTCGTTGAACCTCCATCGATTTGCATGAAAATTGGTGAGTGGTTAGAGGATATCTCAGGGTACAAAGGTGACATGGTGCTAACTTGCGCCTTTACCCTGGGGGTGGATGCCACCCCCTCTTGAGCGTGAAAATTATTTTATTAAAAGTAACCACTCAATTCGATAGAGGGACAAATTATAAGTAAAATTTGTTTTATAAAGTTATTAACTTAAATAAATACTTTTTGAGTTATTAAGATAAAAAATTTTAATTTTTCGTGAGAAAGATGTATGTTTTTAACCGATTTTTCATAAATAACTAAAAAACTATAAGTTTTTACAAAAAAGTTATAATTCCAAAAATAAAATTGAATATATATATTTTTCGGCCAGTACACAAATCTAAGTATTCAAGCTTAAATAATAGGAAAATTATGCATTTTAGAACATAAACCTATTAATCATTTCTCAAAGTGTTTAGAAATATCTATCAAATGAGCCCCCGAAGAAGTTCATAGCATTAAAATATATGTTTCAACATTTTTTCAAAATTCATCTTTTAAAAATTTTTCCAAAAAATGTTATTGTTTTCTCTTAAATAACTCCGTTAATTTTTACAATATCAGGTTCACGTAAAAACCATTTGAAAGTTAATTCCAAGGGCTATCGAACCACCTTGACCTTAACCTTTTAAACCCCCTACTTTTCTAAAACTAAAATGAAATGTTAAATTGCCCCGGTTACATGATTCTCACAGCAAAATTTTAGATTTAAACGTTTCTATCTCGGATATTTTTTACCCTACAAAAATAGTAAAAAAGACAAAATATTTGACAAAGAAAAAACTAAAATTTGGTTATATATCATTTTTTAGGTATGTTGAGTATCTATTTTTGGAGTTATTATCAAAAGAAAATGAGAACTAAGATAATTTTAAAAATTCTGATTTTTTTTTAATTACTTATACCTTTTTAAAAAATATGCATTCTAAACTGGTCAAAATTGTTGAAATCTTTACTTATGCTAATATAAAGAAACTCTTGTAAGAATTACAATAAATTTTAATTTTTGAGGAAATGGCGTATGTTTTATTTTTCACTTTTTCCTAAAAAATTCGAAAGGGTTCTCTTATTTTCATCATAACTTGCTTAATTTTAATGCTATTAACTTCTTCTGGAGCTCATTTGATAGGTACTCCGAAGTAATTTGACAAGTGTTAAGCAGATATATTTTATAAAATGCATTGCTTTCCCGTTATTTAAGCTTGAATATTTAGTTTTGAGTACTCGTCGAAAAATATATACATTCAATAACCCATAACTCGCTTTGAATTAACAATAGTTTATTTTTTTAAGTGAGCACTGTATTCAGTTTTTTATTAGATATCTTCAATTTTGGTAATAAAAACTTTTTTGTAAAAGCTGATAGTTTTTGAGTTATACGTGAAAAACAGCTTTAAAACATGCATTTTTTACGAAAAAATAAAACCTTTGATCTTTAATAACTCAAAAAGTATCGATATAAATTAATAACTTTGTATAACAAATTTTGCTTATAATTTGTCCTTCTATCGATTTGTGTTATTATTTTTAATAAAATAATTTTCACCCAAGAGAAGGGGTGGCATTCACCCCCCAGCGTAAAAGCACAAGTTAGAATTATGTCACCTTTGTTCCTTGAGGTATTTTCTAACTACTCACCAATTTTCATGAAAATCGATGGAGGTTCAACGAAATCGGAGGTGAAAACCTTCAGTTACTGCACTATTCGTAACGGATAGGCATTGTAATGTGAAGGTTTAAAAGTTTTTAGGCACATTTCAAGTGCATACTTGTTTCCAAAAATTAAAATCAAAATTTGATGTTATTGTTTTGGAGGATTAGGCTCTAACAATGGAAATTCCATAGTCATTAGTCACTAGATGTGATAAATTTTATTGATCTCATGAGAATGGTAAAAATGGCAAAAATCGTGCAACATTTATTTATTTAACAGATTTATAGAAACCGATAGGTCTGGATCCCGCGCATGAAAAAAGTTGATTAATAGCAAGCTGAAAATTTGTTAATAGCTTAACGGTGTATAGTCGGACAAACTTTGATTTACGGGAACACTGGAACAGGGGAAGTTTAATAAATTGTGGAACAGTTTAAAAATTTGGAACGGTCAGACCACGAAAACGGCGCATGTATTTTGTCCGACAGAACAGACTTAAACTCTCCGAACAGAGATTAAACTCTCATGCAAAAATCAGACTGCTATTTATCACCTGTCATAATTCCTGTCATTTGACATATTCTACATGTTCCACTCATTAAAACGCCCATTTGGTGATAAATAGCGGTCTGATTTTTGCATGAGAGTTTAATCTCTGTTCGGAGAGTTTAAGTCTGTTCTCTCGGACAAAATACATGTGCCGTTTTCGTGGTCTGACCGTTCCAAATTTTTAACCTGTTCTACAATTAAAACTTCCCCTGTTCCAGTGTTCCCATATATCAAAGTTTGTCCGACTAGACACCCTTAAGCTATTAACAAATTTTCAGCTTGCTATTAATCAACTTTTTTTCATACGCGGGATCCAGACCTACGACTTCATAGACGGCAAAATGCAAAAAGTGCGTTCGAGAGTTGATATAAATTTTATTTAAAAAATTGATTTCGTGCGCTTAACCGGTCAAAATCGCCGGCCAATAAAAAATATATGCAATTTTACTTATTTTAATTACAGTATTTTTAACACTAAGATGTTGTTAATGAGTTGTTTAGAGATTTTACTAAATGCTTCCTAGTTTAAATTTGCAAGGTCAAAACAATATACAAAAAGTTTTCAGGAACTAAATTACTTCTAGATCTAGATAGTCTAAATATATTTATGCCTATTAACGTGCGAGTGTAAAAATAAAAATAGTACTAAAATTAATCAATGAATCAATACGTAGTAGTATATTATTATGCAAAGAGCATTTAATGAGGGTCATTATGAAACGAGTATGAGGGATACGAAACGAGTCGCCTAGCGGCGAGTTTCGTATATGGTACGAGCTTCATAATGATAATTAAATGCAAGTTGTATACTTACACGATTTTATTTATGATCATTCACAACAAAAAATATATTCAAGTTTATTAATTTTGTAACGCAAACAAATTAAGTAGTTAGTCAGTTTGTTTACATATTGAGAACTGTCAAAGCTTATGTATTTGACTCGTCATTGGCCACTGCCCGTGTGCCACCTTTATGGCGAATGCCATATCGCGATTCTATTGGTTAAAATTCTGTATCGTAATGAAAATCTGTATCATAATGAAGTTCACACATGAGGAAACATCATACAGGATTTACCTATCATTTGATAACCAAGCTTGCCAAACATGTAAGCAAACCAACCACTTAACAAAAAACTGCCCAATGTTTACTTCGATTACAGCAGATAATTCAACACCAAATAACCTTTTTCGAAACCATTTACAAAATCTAAAAACCTAAAAAAACAATTACCAACAACAATCAAAAGAAGAAAGTGATATACAACAAAAAATCCAACCACTAACTACACAACAAGAACCACACATACACCCAACCAAAGAAGAGTCACAAGCAACAAATGACCTAAAAATTGATCTAGAAAATGAGGCAATGCATATAAACACAGGCAGAAAACAAACCAAACGCACAATATCCCAAACCTCTCCATCGGCTACTACACCTACAGAGGAACATACTTTCATACCACCAAAAAATATAGAGAAGAAAGTCAAATCAGATCAAAATATCAAAACAAAAAAAAACAATAGAAGAAATGCTAAGGTACAATAAAAAAAGATTATATGATAACCCAAATTCTAACTACCCTCTAACTTAAAGACAGGTAATAGATTTTATTGAAAACTGTGATGGCTCACCAGATCCATTGAGTATCGCCAAAACGTATGCAGGAGAAACAGCAGAGATCGTAAATCTGTTGAATAAAATATATCCTTACCTGAAGGACCGAAAAATTAAAGTCAAATGCGCTCGAATTAAAAATAAAATATTAAAACAGAGCAACCTAGAAACAGACTTAGATAGCGACACATCTACCGAAACTTATTAATATATCAACAAATAACTACAACATATACACCGATACGTCAAAAATGAAGACAGAGAAATAAAAGACAGAAGAAAGCAACGCAAAAACAGACTAGTTTGTGAAGTGTGCAACAGTGTTCTAACGGTAAAACAGTGAACAGTACACAGTGAACAGTGAACGACGGAAATATAATATACCCAACTACCTAAAAAATGACGCCCTAGAAGAAAACATAGATACCTACTCAAAATATTTTCTTAACTTAAAAACTACCAACTACTTCATTTGATCAAACACACATTGTAATACACATTGTAAACTTATGTACATTGTGTATTTATATCAACTGTAACAGTAATCTAAATATGCTAATGACCCTGCGTGGTAGATGCGTTAATAAAATGAAAAAAAAAATAAATGACGAGAATCTTCTAATAAACGGAACTAATGTCGAACAAGTGGACAAATATGCATATCTTGGTGGAATAATGATTAACTCCACAAATGATTACTTACATGAAATCAAAATCAGAACAGAAAAGGCTAGAGCAAATTTCAGCAAAATCAGAAGAGTGCTCTGCTCAAGAGCTTTAAAGTTGGAGCTAGGAGTTAGGTTGGCGAGTTGCTACGTTTTCTCGACTTTGTTTTATGGAATCTTGAATGCGACATCAATGAAGAAACTGAAATCGTGCACAGAACACGTCACAAACAAAGAGGTTCTGAAAAGGATGAATAAAGAAATGGAAATCCTAAATGATATATTACACGTAGAGAGAGATATAACTTGCTCCAACTGATTATACAGGGAAAGATTCAAGGAAAAGAGACATAAGGAAATCGAATGAATTTTTCAGAATAGCTATGATGATTGCCGACCTCCATCGTGGAGAACCTCGAAGAAGAAGAAGTTGACCATCAAAACTCGAAAACTTAAGTATTTTATAAATGTTATGCGGAGAAATAAATATCAACGTCTTCAAAACATCATCCAGGGAAAAGTTGTAAAAAGAAGCAGTACCGGGAGGAGAAAATCTTGGTTGCGAAATTCATGAGTGTAGTTTTAATTTTAACTCAATGCAACTATTTTTAAGATAATAGATATATAGAGCTTGCGATGTAGTCCAATAAATTAAATCCCAACGTTTAAGATGTTGAGCCATGTCCACAGACTCCCTAATAACCGCCTTGTCAAGTTAATCTGGAAAGAAGCCCCAACAGGAAGAAAACACTTAGGACATCCACGAATGCAATGGAGAGATAATATATGGCCAGATTTAAGAACAATGGAGCTACCCAATCACCCAACTATCGTGGACGACGGTCCGAGATGAAAGCTTGTTGTGCTGTTGTGCAGTCAGCCAAAACCCACTCCGGGTTGTAGTTCTACGAGAAGAAAAGGGAAAAGAAGTATCTAAGATCCAAATAGCAATAATGATAGCCAAACTTCGAAACCAAGACGGCGCGTGAGAAGAAGATAAAAGTTCTAGTAGACAAAATCTTGGAAAATAAGAACATCCTGGACTAAGAACCTAAAGCAATATTGTATGCACTATGTACTAATTAGTAGTCAAGATACGCATAGACATATTTAGTGGAGTCACTGAAGGTCTTTACCTCCGATTTCGTTGAACCTTCATCGATGTTCATGAAAATTGGTGAGTAATTAGATGATACCTCAAGGAACAAAGGTGACATGATGCCAACTTGCGCTTTTACCCTGGGGGTGGATGCCACCCCTTCTCGGGAGTGAAAATTATTTTATGAAAAATAATACCATAAGTCGATAGAGGGACAAATTATAAGCAAAATTTGTTATATCAAGTTATTAATATAAATCAACACATTTTGACTTATTAAAGACTAAAGATTTTATTTTTTAGTAAAAAACACAAAAACTATAAGCTTTTACAAAATAGTTATTATTACTAAAATTGATGATAATAAAAAACTGAATACATTCCTTACTTAAAGAACTAAACTTATGTTAGTTCAAAGTTATTGGCATTTGAATGTGTATTTTTTTCGACGAGTACCCAAATCGGAGTATCCAAGCTTAAATAACGGGAAAACGATGCTATGTATGAAATATACCTGCTAATCATTTGTCAACGTACTTCAGAATAGCTATTAAATGAGCTTCAGAACAAGTTAATGGCGTCAAAATTAAGCAAGTTTGATGAAAATAAAAGAACCCTTTCGAATTTTTTAGGAAAAAGTGAAAAATAAAACATACGCCATTTCCATAAAAATTAAAATTTATAGTAATCCTTACAAGAACTTCTTTATATTAGCATAAGTAATGATTTCAATAATTTTGACCAGTTTAGAATGCATATTTTAGAGAAAAAGATATGATTTAAAAAAATCATAATTTTTAAAATTATTGTAATTTTCATATTCTTTTGATAATAACTCCAAAAATACTCAATATACGTAAAAAATGATGTATACCCAAATTTTAGTTTTTTCTATGTCAAATATTTTACTTGTTTTACTATTTCCATAGGGTAAAAAATAACCGAGATAGAAACGTTTAAATCTTAAATTTTGCTGTGAAAACCATGCAACCGGGGCCATTTAACCTTTTATTTTTAAAAAATTAAGGGGTCAAAAAGATTTAATTCAACGTGGATATATAGCCCTTGTAATTAACTTTCAAACGGTTTTTAGATAAACCTGATGTCTTAAAAATAGATTATTTCTTATATAGGAGTTATTAAACAAAACAATAACATTTTTTGGAAACATTTTTAAAAAATAAATTTTGAAAAAATTTTGTTGCATAAATTTTAATGCTATCAGCATGTTCGGGGGCGCGATTGATAGATATTTTTAAGTACTTTGACAAATGTTTAATCAGTTTACGTTATAAAATGCATGATTTTCCCGTTATTTCAGCTTGAATACTTAGATGTTTTTACTCGACGAAAAAAATTTATATTAAATTACCTATAACTCACTTTTAGTTAACATTAACAGGTTTTTCTAGTAAAAGGTTTATTTAGTTTTTTATTAGCTTCAATTTTGATAATGATAACTTTTTTGTAAAAACATATAGTTTTTGAGTTATTGCTGAAAAAGCGGTTAAAAACATGCATTTTTCTCAAGAAAGATTAAAATCTTTGATCTTCAATAATTCAAAAAGTTTTGATTTATTTTGATAACGTTATTTGTCTCTACATCGAATTAGTGGTTATATTCAATAAAATAATTTTCACCCTCGAGAAGGGGTGGCATCCACCCCCAGGGTAAAAGCGCAAGTTGCCACCATGTCACCTTTGTTCCTTGAGATATCCTCTAACCAGTCACCAATTTTCATGCAAGTCGATGGAGGTTCAACGAAATCGGAGGTAATAGCTCATATTATCCACCTTCATTGACTGCACTAATTCGTTTTTAATCTTCAATAAAAGATGGAGCGTAAAGAAAACAAATACTAAATAAAACAATGATAAAAAATATTGCACAAATAATAAGAAAAATATGCTTTAGGGCCTAATTTCAAAAGATCGTCTATAAAAGAGAAGAAGCTATTAATCTACCTAATAACAAGAAAATATTTCAAATTAAAAGTTGATTGAGTCTTCAACAAGTAAAAAAGAATCTTATACAAAAAAGCTATATAAAAAATGTAACAACAAACTTTTTACTTACTTCATTTATATGTGTAAATTAGAAAAACTTACCTAATAAGAAGAAATAACTCTAAAAACACTTCTGAATACAAAAATATTAGCAAGAAATACCTATACTACTAGTACTGATTTTATAAAGGTAAGTTAGTTCTAAACTGTATTTGTATTAGCTGTCTATTAGACCTGTTTCTATATTTCATTGAACGAATTGCACTGATTGATATAGAAAACAGTTCCCGGTACACTGATATTACTATTAGCGGCAATTCAAAGTAACTGACAGTCTTGGTGCAACATGCAACAATTATAAGTGTTGGTTTGTTAAAAAATCTTGAGAATGAAAAGAGATGTTAATTAGAAATGTGTGTCTTATGGAACTTTTAACCAATTAGGATGCGCTTTAATTCGCTGGATTAATAGATTCAGCGCCAAATTTGGAGCTATTGTTGATAAACATATGCCTTTGTTTTCATCAAGTGAAAACAAGCTTGCAGTATTGATAGTTTATACCAATTCTGCGCTTTGTACTGTACTAAGTTTAATTTTTGAATAAAGTTTAATGTTTTACTATATTTACTACTATTTAGGGAATCCAAAAATATTTTTTTAAATCTATCTAAGGGAGCGTTCGAAGGAAGAGAAGATGCCAGAGGACTGGGAGATAGGGCAGGTAATAACAATACATAAAAAGGGAGACCAACAAATTTGTGAAAATTATAGAGGAATAACACTACTAAGCACAACATATAAAATATTGACTTCGATAATAAGAAAAAGATTGTCAAAGATCACGAAGAAGAGAGTGGGACAGTACCAATGTGGATTCACAGAAGGAAGATCAATAATAGATGCTATACACACAATAAAACAAATAATGGAAAAAGCAAATGAATACAAACTGCAATTAGAAATGCTATTCATCGATTTCAAACAGGCATTTGATTCTATTAAGAGAAAACAACTAATGATTGCCCTGGAAAAATTAAAAATCCCACATAAACTCAGAAAATTAATAAATATGACAATGAGAACTACCAAAATTACCATAAAGATGCAAAGAGGCGAGACAGATGAATTCATTATAAATAAAGGAGTGAAACAAGGGGATGCCTTATCCACGACACTGTTTAATCTAGCTTTAGAATATGTACTACGAAATATAAACAAAGGAAACCTAAGAACAAGAGGTGGACAAATAATCGCATATGCAGACGACATTGTTATTATTGCAAAAAATAGAAACATAATGAAAGAAATGCTAGAAGAAATAAAAGAGAAAGGGGAGACAATGGGACTCACATTAAATGAAGAAAAGACGAAAATATTAAGACTAGGGAAACCAGCAATAAAAGGAAAAACCAAAATAGGAAATTCAGAGTTTGAAGATGTAAAACATTTCAAATACTTAGGAGTGACAATAAGCAAAACGGGTGAAAGAATACCAGAAATAAAAGAAAAAATATTGGCAGCGAATAAAGCTTATTTTGCAAATAAAACACTACTTAAAAGCAAAATACTGTCTATTAAAACCAAGATGAGAATGTATAACACCATAATTAGACCAATATTATTATACGCAGCAGAAACAATGACGATGACTAAAAAAGATGAAGAAAACTTAAGAATAGTGGAGAGAAAGATCATGAGAACCATACTGGGACCAATCAGAACAGAGCAAAATGAATATCGAAGCCGAACAAATGCAGAGATTAAGAAAGTACTAAAAGAAGGTATCGTGACCAAAATAAAGCAATGCAGAGTTAGATGGTTAGGTCACATCTGGCGGGCAGGAGATGAAGCAGTGACATATGCTATGATAGAATGGAATCCAGGAGGAAGAAAGAAAAGAGGAAGACCAAGATCAAAGTGGTTGCAAGAAGTTGAAGAAGACTTAAAAAACGCAGGAGTCAGAGAATGGCGGGGAAAAACTAGAGATAGGAAAAAATGGAGAGAAATCGTTAAGAAGATAACATAAGCAAAAGGGATTGATCCTCCTAAGAAATAGGATCTAGAAAGCTTACGCGACTTAGCCCCATATCGGGGTGTACAGTCACTATATATATAAGGGAGCGTTCAAGTATTACGTAACGCAATTTTTGAAGATTTTTGACCCCCCCTCCCCCCATGTAACGCACCGTAACGTTTTTATGTACCCCCCTCCCCCTACCTAAACGTTACGTAATACCCAAGTCACCATTTGAACCTAAATGGAAAACTAGGTTGCGAAAAGTACCGGAATTATTATTTTAATCGCATTTGAGGTAATAATAAAAACTTACAATCATCATGCAGCCTCAAAAGCCCACTGCTGAACATAGGCCTCCTCCCCTCATTTCCAACCACGTCTATCCTGCGCCGCTCTCATCCAGTTTTTATTTAGCTTTCTTACGTCGCCTGTCTATCTTGTAGGCGGTCAACCGGCGCTTCTCTTGTCTTCTCTTGGCCTCCATTGCAATAACCTTTTTGTTCATCGCCCATGTGTCATTCTCGCTATGTGTCCTGCCCATCTCCACTTCAAGTTAGCTATCCTTTTGATGACGTCAGTCACCTTTGTTCTCCTGATTTCTTCGTTTCTGATTTTGTCTCGCAGAGTTATTCCTAACATTGACCGCTCCATTCTTCTCTGCGTTACTCTTAGTGTGGTAGCCGAGGCTTTAGGTAAGGTAAGTGTTTCTGATCCGTACGTCAAGACTGGGAGGACGCACTGATCAAATACCTTTCTCTTTAGGCATATGGGCTACTCACTCTTAAAAGTTTCTCTCAGTTTTCCAAATGCTGCCCACCCAAGAACGATTCTTCTTTTTAGTTCATGTGTCTGGTTATCCCTGCCAATCGTAATTTCATGCCCCATGACATGAAATATGTCCAAAACTTAGAATAATAATCTTTTATTACTAATTTTACATTTACATTTACATTTTCCCTGCTTGGCCCCATCCTTACATACATTTTTGGCTTCATCCTTTATTGTTCTTCTCATGCATTCTTCTATTTGATCTTCTTTAATAAAAACTTAAAATAAAATAACATAAATATCTATTACTTCAATATTTTATTTTGCTTAGTAAAAATTTCTGTATAACAAATAATATACGATGTTGCCAGTAGTTTCGGAAAAATAGTGAAAGAAATGTGTAAAACTTTTTGTTCTTCAACGCCCTGTATCGTGAAAACGCATGCCGTTACAAAAATTTTATACTAAGCAAACCCCAATTATTTTTCAGTTTTTCACCTATCTTAGAGCTCGTGTTACCTTTTTCTGAAACACTCTGTATATATATAAGGAGGCACTTATGGAATAAAATTGATTCTGTCCATGTTTTAATCAATTTTAAAAATAAAAAACGCTGAGACCCGTAGATTTTCATATATAAAAATGTGTGCTTTTTAAACATAAATTTAAATGTACAGGGTGATTTATGCAAGACTACCGTAGTCCATAAGCTTTATTTTTTAACACCCTGTATATTTTTATATGTTTAAAAGCTGCTTAACAATCTGAATTTATGGTCTTTATGAATAATACAGGGTGATCATTTAAAATTATAATCTATGGAAACCACTTATGGAATAAAATTGTGTTTGTCATGTGTCATTATTTTAGAAAATTATAAAAACGCTAGGATACGTCAACTTTTAAATTCAACTATGGACTATTTAAACATAAATTTGAATATACAGGGTTATTCACTTAAGTCTAACATAGTCCATTATCTTTAATTTTAATTAAACACCCTGTATATTTTTATTTTTAGAAGCTGCTTAACAACCTCATCTCAAAAATGTGTATTATGTAGGGTCTATTATGAATAATGCAAGGTGAAATTTTGAAAGTCACTTGAAATTTTTGAAATTTTGAAATCACACTTTAAATAAGGGTATTATTTTTTTTTAATATCTATCAATTTTCTAAACTTAGTCTCAATATAGTCGGTTTTGTATTAAATGCTTTTTATTTAAAGACATTTTTAAATAATTTGAAAATTTGTGTATTTAAAACATTACTGAATACCTACTGCAGAAGACGATTTCAGAAAACATACAAGATTTATGAACATGTAGTTCCCTTCTGCTACCTCTTAAATAACATCTGTATCTTTTAATCTTTTGTTGTGGAGACAGGTCCATCTAATTATTGGAAACAAATGTTCCTGTGCTTCATCTGTGTTACAAATTTTAAGATTTTTTCACTTGAAAACGTACTATTATGTATTGTCCTCTTGTCGGAACATGAGCGGAGCGTGAGAGTGCAACATAAAATAATTCAGGGGTCTATGTAAAACATAAATGAAATTCCGTTGTTTTTTTTTCATTTAAGTTAAAAAAGAATCCACAAGGAAAAAGTTTTCCTGTAGTTGGCTGTATACCATGTAATACAAAAAATAGTAAATCCTTTATAAAAGGTATATATTTACCTTAAAATATATACCTTTTATAAAGGATTTACTAATTTAAAAAAAAATAATGTTACGTAACGCGCTGTTCGAACCCCCCTCCCCCCATGTAACGCGCCGTAACGTTTTACAGGACCCCCCTCACCCCAAACTGCGTTACGTAATACTTGAATGCTCCCTAAGTAGCTTTTTCGGTCCATCTTTGGACATAGGCCTCCCCAATCCTTTTCCATTCTTCTCTGTCTGTCGCTACAGTTATCCACCTAGAGCCCACGTGCTTCTTGACATCATCTGCCCATCTCGTTTGTGGCCTTCCTCTGCTTCGTTTATATTCCCACGGTCTCCAATTTATGAGAATTTTGTTCCATCGATCTTCTTTTTGTCTTATAGTGTGTCCGGCACATCTCCATTTCAACTTTGCAACTTCTTTTCTAACATCCCTAACTTTGGTTTTCTCTCTTATCCACTCGGTTCTCTTTTTATCCATTAGTCTTATGTGAAATATTTGCCTTTCCATTGATCTTTGCGTTTTTATGATATTGTCCATGTTTGCTTTCGTAAACGTCCACGTTTTGGAACCGTAAGTGAGAACAGGGGGTACTATCTTAAGATGTTGTGGATATCTTTTTTTTTTAAGGATGTAGCTTAGTTTGCCAAATACCGCCCATGCTAGTCTAACTCGTCTTTTGATCTCTGCTGTTTGGTTTTCCTGGTTAAGTTTTATAATTTGACCCAGTTATATAACGTATGTCCCTAAAGTTTTCGGAAAAAATAAATATATATTTTCTAGTTGCAAATTGAGTTTATTTTATTAACTAAATACAGAAAATTAAGTCTACATATTTTAAGGTTTATAATGTATTTTTATATAACAGAAAGAGATCCGTGCTCTTTGATGGCACGTAAATTTGGTCTTGCATGTGCAATAAGCCTTTGGACTGTTTCTAAATCGATCTCAAGAAATTTTTGCAAAATTTATCGCCTTTATCTGATCTTTATTTTGGGCTTACCAGCCATTATTCTACACCATTCGACTCAAAACAGCCCAAAATTCTTCTATAGGCCTCGCCTGAGTCACATTTGGAGGGTTGTCGGGCTTGGGAACAACATTTATATTTTGAGCAATTAACCAATCTGTCGTTCTGGCGTAATGGCATAACGCTAGATCGGGCCAAAATATGATTTCATCATTGGGGCGATGAGTATTATAAATTGAACAAGCTTTGTAAGACACCTGTCAACGTAAATGTCAGCATTTAGAGTTTCACCGCGAACACGCCCAACGAACGGCTGTGAAACACCAGCTTCTGAGATGCCACACCATACCAAAATGTTATCGGCAGATTTCACTTTTCCCTTAAACCTAATTTCGTTCGGTGCATCTTGTACATTGCGTGTATAAAATCCGTTGTTGTCCTTCATTTCGGAATTGGATAAAGTAAAATACTTTTCATCATCCATAATGAGAATTTTACCAGGAAAATAAATACGTCTCAATGCACGGCAACATCTAGGAATTTTTTCTAACTGGGCTGGTGTGTACTTAGGAGCTTTTTTCTTTTATATCGTTTTAAATTATTTCTAAAAATTATTCTACTTACAGTCATTCGTGAAACATTATATCTTCGGCCAACATTTCGCAAAGAGTTTCCTAATTGGTTCTCCATACTCTGAATTAATCTCTGTTCCCGAGCAGGAGTTAAAACTCTTGGTCTTCCACTTTTGGGCATATTAAGGAATGATATACCATTTTCACACTATTTAATTATCTGGTAAATTTTTGGTATTTCTTTTTCTGGTAAATTTGGTATTCTTTGTCAAAGATGTTTTAAGAGGCGGTTCGTTTGATGACATCTGTTTTTCACACCCACATAATCGGTCCCCTCAGACATTTACAAGTTTTACAAAACTTTTAGTTCAGTAGTATGTCTTACTGGAGTATAGGTGTGTGATTTAAAGCTCGATAATGGACTGTAAAATGTTGTTTAATTTAAGATTAATTAATTAATTAATAATTAATTTTAGCACATACGATATGTTCTGCTTTAACGGTATATCTAAGTAAAAATAAATATTTTTAATTACATATTTAATCACCAGAAAAAACAACCAGCCTCCGAACTATATTCAGGGCCGTCTTAACCCGGGGGTGCAAGGGGTGCGAAGCACCCGGGCGCCAAGTCCAAGGGGCGCAATCCGAACTCTTGCTAGGCTCAAACTTGCGCTTCTTGTCCTTAAAAAAACTACAAATAACAAAATTTTTTACAAAGGCATTATTGCTTACTACACCTACAATATGAAAATGAAATATAAAACCCATTTATATTAGGAGCAAAGCTCCGATTCTGCTGACAAAAATATAATTATTGCGGTTTTGCGGATATGTATGTAAAAGCGCCGCATTACTATGTAGTCGTTTTTTTAAAGGTGGCGCTAGAATCTTTTATGAGGGCCGAAGTTAGTCAGTTTTTTACCGGTTACTGATACTACCGAACAAGGATTAGCAAATTATTTGTTAGAATGTTTGAAATTAATGAATATTGATTTAGATGATTTACGACGCCAAGGGTATGATAATGGGATAAATATCAAAGGAAAAATATGGGCCTTCAAAAAAATGTTTAGCCTTAGATTAATTCTGGTGCTCTTATGTTCCTTGTGCAGCTCACAGCCTTCATTTAGTGCTAAAATTATGATGTTAAATGCTCATTGGAAATAACAATTTGTTTTTCAACTGTTCAAGAAATTTATGTTTTTTTCCTCATGAACATGACGGTTGAATGTCATAAAGAATAAGCTACCCACTTTTACATTAAAAGCGCTTTCAAATACGCGATGTGAGAGAAGAATTGACTCAATAAAAATACTTCGTTTTAATATGGGGAAAATTTACGATGTATTATCCTCAATTGTTGACAACAACTACGACAATGACACAAGAAACATCGCAAGCTGATTGATGACAAAATTAAAGAACTTTAAGTTTATCGGCTCTGTCGTGACATGGTACAATATTTTAGGTTTAATATTATTATCAAAAAAACTTTGCAAACGAGCGATATAATTATTTCCGAAGCTGTCAAGATGCTTGATCAAGTCAATAAAGATTTAAACAATAACCAGAGAAGGATTAGAAGATTTGCTGTCCCTGGGCTATCCACAATTTGCCGCCCTCCCCTCCGCATTTTTTCCTTTTTCTACCAAAATTTGGCGCCCCCTAAATTCTGCGGCCCTAGGATATAGCCTATTCAGACCATATTATTTAAATCTAGCCCTGTCAATAACCACACCGACACTGCGTTTGAGCAGATATTAATTGACTCAGTATCAATTGCTAAAGAACTAGATTGCGAAACTAAATTTTCTGAAACTGTTTGTCCATGTCCCCGAAAAATAAATCTCAATCTCAATTACGAGGCTGCGGACGAGCCTCTTTTAGACTCAGAACAAAATTTTAAAGTTAATTTGTTATTATTTATTGGACATTGTCATTGCAAAATTAGGTGAAAGATTTGAAATGTTGACCAAACATAATTATAATTTTTCTTTCCTGGAAAATGTATTGAGTTGGAGAAACTCAGAAAAAAACTTAAAAACAACGCAATGTTTAAATTGAAAAAAAAACTAGCCCCTGAAATGAGAATAAATTAGAATTTCTTATCAGCTATATGTATATTATAATAATTTACTCTGCGTTTTTCCAAATTTTCTAGGTGTCTAAGGATATATTAAACACTTCCAGTAACAGTAGCTGAACATAACAGGTCTTTTTTTAAACTTAAATTGATCAAAACTTATCTGCACTCAACAATGGCCCAAGACAGATTAACAAACCCGGCTTTAATACTTAAGTATAGAAAAGCAAGTAAAAATAGATACCACCGAAGTAATATAAAGTTTTGCCAAATTAAAAGCTAGAAAAATTGACTTTGATATGTGTTATAAAATTGATCTTGTTTAAATACTGAAACCACGTTTTTTTTTAATATAGTTTAATTAGTTTTATTTTACCGTAACTATAACCTATATAACAGTGGCGGCTCGTGATTTTTTCAATAGGGGAGGCTATACCTAACTGTAAATTATCTAGACAAATTTGTACTAGCAAAAAAAATCCGCCAAAAAAAATCTAATTTAAGGCCCCATTTTTTGACCATTTTTATTTACATTTTATAATATCATCATAATTCATAATTATTTCATAATATCATATCATTTTAAAAATAGTTAGTATAATTGTAAAAGTGTATTACCAAAGTTTGTGTCGTTTATTTGTTAACAATTCTATCTCTGTAAGTAGATAGTCATATCAAAATAAATACAGATTTGAAGTTTTGCAGTCCATACAGGTTGAAGGTTTACATTGTTCTGAATTTTTTTAATTCTAAAAGCGGCTTACTCTGCGAATGCAAAAACACGGTAAATTACCGATATTTTGCTTTGCATTACAGATATCGGAAAAAGTTATTTAAACAAGTTGTTCCAAATATTATTCTAATCCCACACACCAAATTTCATCACAAAATTCGCACTTTTAGTTTTTTTATTATTTGTAGTCAGGATCCTAAAATCCGCAGAGGAGGCTGCTGGCCGAAAAATCTCACTTGCCCGAACTCCGGGCAGCGTGTGCGTTAAGCGATGTGCAGCTCTAAGGAGACCGGGTCTCCTTAAACCATCCTTAAACGCTGCTGGGCTACGCGGAGCATTAGCAAGTGAGATTTTCCGCCCAGCAGCCTCCTCTGCGATTTTAGGATCCCGACTACAAATAATGAAAAAAACTAAAAGTACGATTTTTGTGCTGAAATTTGGTATGTGGGATTAGAATATTATTTGGAACAACTTGTTCAAATAAGTTTTTGCGATATATCTAACGCGAAGCAAAGTAAACAAAACAGTGTAGCGTGCGTAAAAAATTTATGGGGAGGCTAAGCCTCCCTTGCCTCCTCTGACCAGCCGCCACTGCTATATAATCTTCTGACCAAAGGGGCGCACAGATAAGTATTGCACCCCGGCGCCGTGTGTGCTAAAGACGGCCCTGACTATATTAAAGGGGAACTAGCAGGACTTACAAATCTGACCCGTTTCACTGTATTGGTTACTTAAACTATATCCCTACTTTATCTGTCTTTACACGGCAAATTACGTGTAGTAAAATTCACACTGGTATGGATATGTAAACATTACTAGAATGTCATTCTACTTGAAAATGTCATCATTAATTTAAAGAGATGGCTTTTGAATGTTTTTGGATAACTGTTATTTTTATAATTGCAAATTATTAATTCAGTTAAAAAATGTAATAATTTTTTCACTAACTATGTATTCAGTGATTGTAATAATTTATTTGTACAACAAAAACTAATACTCAATCGAGAAAAGAGGAAAAGTGTTAAAGTGATTTTTTAATAATATATTGTTATGGAACGCTTACAATTTTGAACATCTTTAACAACAAAATACTTGGATCACAGAATATATTATTATCCTGATGTATTCTCTGCTTGGATCTTCCACAAATAATGCACAATAAATAACTTTTTATTAAGTTTACGTATTAAATCAATTATTTATCAAATACACTATATATTAATAATATTTAATCAATAACTTAAAATATTCCCGATGCAATGTCAAATATTTAAAATTTGGTTTAACAAAGGTTGTTGTTGATAAAAAAAAGATAGTTGAAGTTGTTGAATAAAATAAAAAGCAGTTTTTATGAAAAGTCAAATCTCTAGTTCTTTATTAAATTAAATATATAAAATCTAATAATAACACTGACTACCACAATGTACAAAAATAAATAAATAAAAACAATTTAAACATTATTCGTTTTACATTGAAATTTTGTATGCTATTGACTTTAAAACAACTACCTTCAATTTGTTTGATAAATACTTTATTGTTTTATTTAATTGTTATGTATTTGCTATCAAATTGCTTTAAAATAAATATTGTTTTACTTCGTGTGTTTGTTTTTTTAAATTCGCACGAAATAGTAAGATATATCAGATGATTCCATATAAGTTTGGGTGTGTATATACATACACTTTCTGATGATCTCTAATGAGAGTGAAACTAGTAAGGGTATTTAAGGCGCTCTCTGTACGAACTGAAATTGATTTCGTTAACGGCGAATTCTTCTTTAATAAATTTTAATCTAGTGTAGTTTCAATTATTATACCTACTATTCTTAAAAAAATGATTTTATTCCATAATTTTTTCGCTCAATGTGTAAGATAAAGGCTAAGGCTTGTCATCTTCTGGAATTTCGAGGGTTTTCGGCACTAAATTGATACAGCCAGATTACTCTGGGAGTTTTTGGGATTTATAAACGCGAATATGACATCAGAACCGACCCTTTGACCGCATAGTACCTAGGGTGACTGCTATACACGTCATCCTTTAGAATTTCTAGGCTTTCCGACAATAAATTGATGCAAATAGATTACCCGAGGGGTTTTTGGGGTTGCTGAACACGAATAAGCCATCAGAACCTTCTTCTTCTTCTTCTTTTTATATAGACATTACTCTGTCTGTTTTTCAATGTGCTTCCAGTAAGTTGTCATTCCATCTTTTTCGTGGTCTTCACACTGATCGTCTTCCTATTGGGGAACCGTCTCTCGCCGTCCTTACTACTCTATTTGTTGTCATTCGACTTATGTGATCGTTCCATTCTACTCTTCTGCTTTCACCCAGTTATTAATGTTGTCCACCTTGCATCTCCTTCGTATATCTGCACTTCTAGGTCTATCCCACAGCGTCTTAACATCGATTTTTCGCAATGTTTTCATCTCTGCTGTTTCTAGCATTCTTTTTGTCCTTTCTGTATCAGGTCGTGTTTCTGCCGCGTATGTCATTATTGGTCTGATGACTGTTTTGTAAATTCTGCCTTTTACTTCTTTTCCGATGTTTTTATTTCTCCATATTGTTTCATTCAGCTAACCTGCGGCTCTGTTTGCTTTATTCACCTGATCTTCCACTTCTGTTTCGAGCTTTCCATAGCTGCATAGTGTGATGCCTAGAATATTTAAACTCCATAACTTGTTCTATTATTTGACCCTCCAGCTTTAATTTACACCTTGTTAGATCTGCTGTTATTACCATGCATTTAGTCTTTTTTGGGGAAATTAACATGTTAAATTTTCTAGCTGTTATATTAAATTCGTGCAGCATACGTTGTAAATCATCTTCACTTTGAGATATTAGTATTGCGTCGTCTGCATAGCAGATTATTTTAAATTGTTTTTCTCCCATTTGGTATCCTTTTTTTGTTCTTACTTTTTTTTATTATTTCGTCCATGATCAGGTTGAACAACAGAGGACTCAAGGAATCTCCCTGTCTTATCCCATTGCCAGCTTCAATTGGGTCAGTTAGTTCTTCATCTACTTTTACTTTTATTGTGTTGTTCTGGTAGATATTTTCTGTTTTAATTATTCCTAGAGGTACCTCTCTTGCGTACAATAAATGGATAACGTCCTTTAATTTGACCCTGTCAAATGCCTTCTAAAGGACCACGAAACATAAGTATGCCGGTTTGTTGTATTCTAACGATTTTTCTTGAATCAGCCTTATTATAAATATATCGTCGGTGCATGATCTTCCCGACCTAAAACCTTGTTGTTCTTCTGCTAATGTTATAATTTTGTTCAGTTTGTTTGTTATCACTTTGGTCGTTAATTTTAGTGTTGTGTTTAATAAATTAATTCCTCTGTAATTCTCCGGGTGCAATTTTTCTCCCTTTTTGAAGAGAGGTATTAGGAGGATGCTTGATCTCCATTCTTGTGGTATTCTGTTTTGTTCTATTATTTTTTGTATTAGTTTTAATAATTGGTCAGAACCGACCTCCAAAAAACGCAAACCCTCTAAATTCCAGAAAATAAGGTACATATCAGCCACCCTGGGTACTACGTACCCAGGGTGGTACGTACTCCGAGGGTTTGTTCTAATGTTATATTGGTCTTCATCATCATCATCATCATCATCATCTTGGTGCTACAGTCCTTAGAGAGCCTCGACCTTCTCAAGCTTTCTACGCCATTCTGTTCTGTCCCTTGCTTGTATTTTCCAGTTGCCGACTCCGATCTTCTCGGCATCTTGTGTTACCCCGTCCATCCACCTCAACTTTAATCTACCCCGTCTTTTCATTCCCACGGGTTGAGCTGTTAGAATATTTTTTATCATGTTCGATTCAGAGGCCCGGGCTACATGTGCTGCCCACTGCAGGAGGTTTCGCTTAATTACAGTGATAATGTCTTTTCCACCAAACGTATGCATGTAGATATCCTGCAGTTCAAAGTTATATCTACGCCTCCATTGGTGTTCAGCAACCCCAAAAACCCCTCGAGTAATATGTATCGATTTAGTGCCGAAAACCGTCGAAATTCCAGAAGATGACGTGCCTCAGTAGTGACCCTGAGCACCAGGTGCATCGGGGGTCGGTTCTGATTGCGTATTCGTGTTCAGTGACCCCAAAAACCCCCACGAGTAATCTGTTTGTATCAATTTAGTGCCAAAACCTTCGAAACTCCAGAAAATAACCTGCCTCAGCAGTGATCCTGAGCACCAGGTGTATCGGGATCAGTTATGATTGCGTATTAGTGTTCAGTGACCCCAAAAACCACTCAGACAAAATTTGGCCCTTAAGGGCATAGGTGCAAAGTGTCGCCTGTCAAAATGTTCAATGTATTTTAAATGTGTTCATTTTTTTCGAATCCTGAGAAAACTAATTAGTATTTTTAAAAAAATTAAACGCAGAATGAAAGATTACGTTATTACCGAGGGCCGAAAGTCCCTTAAAACTTCTATAATCTCGGTAATAATGACATCTTTCATTGTGCGTTTAAATTTTTCAAAAATACTTATTAGTTTTTTCAGGGTTCGAAATAATGAATACATTTAAAACATATTGAACATTTTGACAGACGACGTTTTGCGCATATGCCCTTAAGAGGAAATAGTAGCGATCAACAGGTAGCGAAAACGCGTTCCAAGATTGCGGCTGCAATTGTGAATATTTTTTCGAGATATTTGGCACACGTATTCGTAATATAATAAAGAATGGCGGCACAGAGCCCAATTTGAGAAATATGTTAGCATGTGGAAATTACTCTGTAATTAAATACAATATTAAAAAAACGAGCCTGTACCGCCATTAAGAAGAACAAAAAAATACACTTTCTTCAAATAAACTTTTTTATCCGATGCCTAGATTTTGTGTCATTTTGGAACTACTAATGAAATAAAAAATTTTAGTAGTTCCAAAATGACACAAAATCTAGGCGTCGGATAAAAAAGTTTATTTGAAGAAAGTGTATTTTTTTGTTCTTCTTAATGGCGGTACAGGCTCGTTTTTTTAATATTGTATTTAATTACAGAGTAATTTCCACATATTAATATATTTCTCAAATTGGGCTCTTTACCGCCATTCTTTATTATATTACGAATATGTCTGCCAAATATCTCGAAAAAAGATTCAAAATTACAGCCGCAATCTTGGAACGCGTTTTTGCTACCTGTTGATCGCTACTGTATCACCTTAATATACTGATTTTGACATACTGATTTGCACTTTTGGATGCATATTATGCACTTAATACTCTCTCTATGTGCTGTATAAATCGATTTATTCCATTGTTTTTAGTGCTAAATGCTTTGGTCTAGAGTGTAGAGGACATCTTGTATATAAACCTAATACTTATAATATCCGGTTGAAACTAATTATATCGGTATCAACTAGATCTAACTAAAACCTGAGTAATCATCTCAAGTAACTCGCACAATAAAAATTTTCTTTGTTGATTGAGATCAATTGAAATGTGTCAGCAATGAAGTTATGAAATTAAAAATGTGTTTACTGACAAAAGCTGCAGCGGATAACTAATAATTATTATAATTATAATTAATTATCCACGAATTGTTTACATTTTTAGTGTTTATTACTGAATTTGGAGAATAGGATGATACAGCAGTTGAGTAGTAAATTTTGATAAAGTTTATATTGAAATGGTTTTTGCACATAAAAAACCGATTTCACAAAAATGAGCCATATATTTTTTTTTATTTAATGCTACAATCTAGTCAAAGACCAAATTAGTAACTTTTTTCTAGATCCTAACTTACTATCTAATTTAATCTAAGAATCACCCAGTGGTGTATTCTTAGCTTGTTTTAATTTTTAAAGCACTTTTTCGTTAGTCCAGAACGGATCTGTTTTGGGATGGACGTTGAGAGATGACTCTAATTTTTTTTGCAGAGATAGCTTGGAATTAACCCATATAATAATAATTGAGTTATCCTCCCACTCAAAAAGGTCCGGAACATTGTTTAAATAATCAAAATGTCAAAAAATGAAGGAAAAATTCGATTTTTGAAGTGAAAACTTGTTTAGGGACGTTGTGCGATTTTTGGATAGGGGAAAAAGCATTGAATTCGCGACCGTCATTGCGACCGTCATCGCTTATGCTATATATTATTTGTATGTATATATAAATTGTATAGAAGTATTTAAATTTAAAATAAATGTAAAACCTATTTTAGGATGGGGAAAAAAGATTTATTTCGCGACCGTCATAGCGACCGTCATCTCTTCGACGAAATAAATTTTGTACGTATCTATATTATGTGTATCTATACATAAATTGTATAGAAGTATTTAAATTTAAAATAAATGTAAAACCTATTTTTCGATAGGGAAAAAGGATTTATTTCGCGACCGTCATCTCTTCGGCGAAATAAATTTTGTACGTACTTCTTTAGGGACGTTGTGCACTTTTTGGATGGGAAAAAGTATAAAATTGGCGACCGTCATCGCTTCGAAGAAATAAATTTTTTAAGTGGAAACTTCTTGAGGGTCGTTGTGCACTTTTTGGATGGGGAAAAATTATTAAATTAGCGACCGTCATCGTTTCGACGAAATAAATTTTTGAAGTGAAAATTTCTTTAGGGACGTTGTGCACTTTTTAGATAGGGAAAAATATTGAATTAGCGAACGTCATCGCGACCGTCATCGCCTCGGCAAAATAAATTTTTAAAGTGAAAACTTCTTTTGGGGACGTTGTGCACTTTTTAGATGGGGAAGAAGTATTGAATTAGCGACCGTCATCGCTTCGGCGAAATAAATTTTTGAAGTGAAAACTTCTTTAGGGACGTTGTGCACTTTTTGGATGGGGAAAAATTATTAAATTTGGATGGGGAGAAAGTAATAAATAAGCGACCGTCATCGCTTCGACGAAATAAACATTTGAAATAAAAACTTCTTTAGGGACGTTGTGCTCTTTTTAGATGGAAAAAAGTATTAAATTATCGACCGTCATCGCTTCGATGAAATAAATTCGTGAAGTGAAAACTTCTTGATGGACGTTGTGCACTTTTTGGATGGGGGGAAAGTATTGAATTATGCACCGTCATCGCTTCGACGAAATAACTATTTGAAGTGAAACTTATTTAGGGACGTTGTGCACTTTTTCGATGTAAAAAAGTATAAATTAGCGGCCGTCATCGCTTCGATGAAATCAATTTTTGAAGTGGAAACTCCTTGAGGGACGTTGTGCACTTTTTGGATGGGGAAAATATTATATTAGCGAACCTTCATCGCTTCGACGAAATAATTTTTTGAAGTGAAAACTTCTTGTGTTGTGTTGTGCTGTGTTGTGCACTTTTTGGATAAGGAAAAATTATTAAATTAGCGACCGTCATCGCTTCGACGAAATAAATTTTTTAAGTGAAAACTTTTATAGGGACGTTGAGCACTTTTTGTATGGAGGAAAAGTATTGAATTATGGACCGTCATCGCTTTGACGAAATAAATATTTGAAGTGAATCTTCTTTAGGGACGTTGTGCACTTTTTCGATGGAAAAAAGCATTAAATTAGCGACCGTCATCGCTTCGATGAAATCAATTTTTGAAGTGAAAACTTCTTGAGGGACGTTGTGCACTTTTTGGATGGGGAAAAAGTAGTAAATTAGCGACCGTTATCGCTTCGACGAAATAAATTTTTGAATTGAATATTTCTTTAGGGACGTTGTGCACTTCTTGGATGGGGAAAAAGTATTGAATTTGCTACCGTCATCACTTCGCTGAAATAAAATTTGTACATATATAAATTATGTGTATATATATTCTTTTTCTCATGATCATCTTTCAGTGCGTCACAGTTTTTCGATTTCTTTCTAACGCATTAAATTGTATGTGACAGATAAAAGGCACGTCCGTGATTACAGACATTTACAACATTTATTCTAGTTATTCTAGTTGTCGATAGATAATAAAAAATAATTTTTTTTAAGTAGATAATAATATTACAAATACAGGTGTAATATTACAATATAATAATTTTTTTATACATATTTTATACATTTTTTAATAATTTTTAAATTTACAATATAATAATTTTTTTTAAGTAGATATAGTCCTGTCGCCAGGGGGGCACAACGGCCTCCTTTATTCAGATGGACTTACCCAAGTTTTTTTTATGTATTTTGACCCGTAGAACACGAATTTTTTGGGTAACAGTTGATCCGGATGTCGATAAGATTGTTATAAACAAAGAACTTGAGGAATTACATAACAGCGATTTCTCGCAAAAGAAAACATTTTTTCGTATTTTTTGGCTCATTCTAAGCAAAAAATGTTTCTACAAGTTTTTTCGTAGGATTCATAGTTTTCGAGATAACCGCTGTTAAAATTTCAAAAAATCGAAAAATTGCAATTTTTGAACCCCAATAACTTTTGAATTATATATAAAATAGCAATTCTGCTTACCGTATTTGAAAGTTCAACTTAAATTATATCGGTTTTGATTATTTTCATTGCTAAAAATTTATTTTTTTATTGTCAAACAAAGCTATAAACACATAGTGTTTCCCGTACCTAATATATGCGTTTTAATACATCCTACGTAGATATTGCCTCGTTTGCACTAGTACCTACTCTACCTACTTGTTCGATTTTAAATGAGAAATCATTGAAAACATCACTCACGCACTAGGTGTTTATTACTGTTTATAGCTTTGTTTAAGAATAAAAAAATTAATTTTTAGCAATGCAAATAATCAAAACCGATAGAATTTGACTTGAACTTTCAAATGCAGTAAGCAGAATTGCTGTTTTATTTTTTAATCAAAAGTTATTCTGGTTCAAAAATTGCAATTTTTCGATTTTTTGGAAGTTCAACCGCGCTTATCTCGAAAACTATGCATCCTACGAAAAAACTTGCCAGAACATTTTTTGCTTAGAATGACCCAAAAAATACAAAAAAATATTTTGTTTTGCGAGAAATCGCTGTTATGTAATTCCTCAAGTTCTCTGTCTATAACAATCTTATCGACATCCGG
The DNA here is from genome assembly GCF_917563875.1 of Diabrotica virgifera virgifera. Classification (NCBI taxonomy): domain Eukaryota; kingdom Metazoa; phylum Arthropoda; class Insecta; order Coleoptera; family Chrysomelidae; genus Diabrotica; species Diabrotica virgifera. Next base: position 32,141,324 of record NC_065446.1, read on the forward strand.
ATCAACTGTTACCCAAAAAATTCGTATTCTACGGGTCAAAATACATGAAAAAAACTTAGGTAAGTCCATCTGAATTAAGGAGGCCGTTGTACCCCCCCTGGCGACAGGACTAATAATAATATTACAAATACAGGTGTAATATTACAAATACAGGGTGTAACAAAAATACAGGTCATAAATTTCATCACATATTCTGGGATCAAAAATAGTTCGATTGAACCTAACTTACTTTAGTACAAATGTGCACATAAAAAAAGTTACAGCCCTTTGAAGTTACAAAATGAAAATCGATTTTTTCCAATATATCGAAAATTATTAGAGATCTTTTATTGAAAATAGACATGTGGCATTCTTATGGTAGTAGTATCTTAAGAAAAAATTATAGTGAAATTTGGACACCCCATAAACATTTTATGGGGGTTTTGTTCCTTTAAACCCCCCCAAACTTTTGTGTACGTTCCAATTTAATTATTATTGTAGTACCATTAGTTAACACGTTAAGCCCCGGACCATCATGACATAATTTTTCTGTCAGACCGGAACATTTTTTTAATAATTTTGAAATAAGAATGTGTATAACTATTTATTTCTATTCTAAAATAAAAACAAAATACATTTTTTAAGTAAAAAAACAGCATGTACCAACAAGGTACACACGGTCTATTTATAATTATTTTTGTAATTTGTTTTAATGTGGACCATGTGTGCCATATTGGCTCACACCAGGAAGATAATCAAATACCTTCTCCCTAAGATATTTTAAGTTTAAAAATACAAAAACAATTTATTTTTTCAAAGAACATGTATGAATATTCACAAAACACTTAACACACATATATGCGGTATTAACGGCACATGCCGGACAAAAAGTGTATACCCTTTTGGCATTCTTCATCGCTGATGCTCTTCCTTCACGGTTCGAAAAGTTCTTGTAACATGCTGAACACCTTCCCCTTTTCTCTTTCTCGTCCAACGTATGCAGAGTTGTTAAAGAGTTTTCAGAAGTTGTTAAAGAGTTTTCAGAAGTTGTTTGAGGCATTAAAAGACTTTGAACAATCTGTTCACGGAACTCAGTAATTGAGAGATGTTTGCCAGTAACAGATTTGTAGAGAACTAAAGAGTTCACAAGTGCGGTATTTGTTAGTAATTCCACAGCCAATGTGAAATCGCGAAAAATTGCGAAATCGGCCATTTTTAACCCTCAAAAACTATGTGAAAAACTGAAAATTTGAATGTTGCCAAGGTAGGTAGATATTCTTTAAACATCGATTGATGAAATCCCGAAGAGTTTTTTGCAATACAATATTCAAAACTCCTTTGGTTTTTAATTGCTAATCAAGCGTGCGCGATACTATTTTCCACTGACAGTATGGTGCAAATGAAAGGAATAAATTCGTTATTTCGTAAACTGCCGACTTTAAGGAAAAATCCCAAAACAGGTCGATTTTTATTTTTAAGTTATGATATTGTGGCATATTTGGTATACTAGTGACGTCATCCGTCTGGGCGTGATGACGTAATCGATGATTTTTTTAAATGAGAATAGGTTAGGTGTAAAAAAAAATAATTTTAGGATAAAAACAAAAAAAAAACGTTTAAAAAATTTTTGACCACCTTTTGGTCCTGGCAACATGCAAATTTATTAAAAGGAGTCCTTTTTGAGTAAGATTGTGCAAAAAATCCGAATTAGAATATTTTTCCTAGCGGATGCGCAGTGGCTTTCTGGACTAAGAAAAGTTGCACTAACGTAAACGTTGCGTAATTAAATTTCCTACAATATAGGATTGGTTAAATATTTTAAAAATCGTCACCCTTGTTGCAAAATAGTAATAATTGCGGAAAAACCATAAAAAAACAAGTATTCGCATTTTATGATTTTCAAAGATTTCTGCTACACTTAAGACCTTTATACTTTACCCACAAAAACTTTATGATATGATTAAATAATACTGTAAATTTAGTTAAGATCGGTTCAATAGATTTTGCAAAAAAAATTTTGCAATCCAGCTTTCGCAAAAAAAAATTCATTATTTCAAAATGTTGCAGGACTGAAAATAAAGCAGATAGCACGTTAAATTTTTTTACAAAAAGAAGAATACTGTACCTTTCATTTGCAATTAGCAAAATTAAAATCGGTTAACTACTACGGCGTCAGGAATTTTTTTAAATAAACAATAATTTTTGGTGCTACGCGCAGGACAGCGGTGTTCGATTCACACAAGTTGATTTCCACCAAAATTTCTTCCAATCTTTATCTAATATATTATTTTCTTACTCTATATTTTGTTGTATGTTCATATTTTAATTCCACAAAAATCAAACTAATTTGATTATTGTTTGTGAAAAATTATTTAAACAATTGTATAATATGTTTAAAAATAATACACTTTTATTTTCTAAGTTAAAATATATGAACAAAGAAAGTTTTTGCTAAAAAAAGTGTTATTTCAAAGGACAGAGTATGTGTTTTTATTTTGAAATAAACTTTATTTATTTATTTCGAAATGTACTAAAAATTAAAATTTATCAATCATTATCAAAGGTCATTGGAATGCCCAATCAGAGCGAACGTATCCGCTGTCCTGCGCGTAGCTCCAAAAATTAATGTTTATTTAAAAAAATTCCTGACGCCGTAATAGTTAACTGATTTTAATTTTGCAAATTGCAAATGAAAGGTACAGTATTCTTTTATACGTAAAAAATTCAACTTTCTGTCTGCTTTATTTTTAGTGCTGCTACATTTTGAAGAAATGAATTTTTTTTGCGAAAGCTGGATTGCAAAATCTATTCAACCAATCTTAATGAAATTTACAGTATTGTTTTATCATATCATACAGTTTTTTTCGGTGAAATATGAAGGTTCTAAGTTTAGCATAAATGGTTGAAAAACGTAAAATGCGAATATGTTTTTTTATGGTTTTTTCAAAATTATTGCTATTTTGCAACAAGGGTGACAATTTTTAAAATTTTTAGTTAATCCTATATTGTAGGAAATTTAATTACGCAACTTTTATGTCGGTACAACTTTTCTCGAAAATGAAGTTATAATAAAAAAACAAGAAAAAAATCGAATTTTTCCTTCATTCTTTGACATTTTGATTATTTAAACAATGTTTCGGACCTTTTTGCGTGGGAGGATAACTCAAATATTATTAAATGAGTTATTTTGAAGCAATTTCTGCAAAAAAATATGAGTCACCTTTCAACATCCAAATGTACTAATATTTTTACAGATGCGCCCTGGTCTATAGCTTTTTCACTTAACTTGCACTACGCGCTACACTCATATGACTTTGTCCTCTTAAATCTTCTTTTTTTGGCTAGAGATGTACAGAAGCTGCCTCCAATTGCCTCGACGAATTTGTGCTCTAAAATTCTTTCTTCGTGCCTGCAAGCGATTTTTTGTATTTTTTCATCAACATACCCCACCCTTAGGTCTCTGTGGATCAGTGGCGGATCCAGGGGAGGGCGATGGGGGCGATGGGCCCCCCGTCTCAAACCAAGTTATATATAAAGATTATAAAAACATTTATTTATTCAAAATTTCTTTCTCTAAATCGCCCCCCCCCCCTATTGACGATGCTTGATCCTGCTGGATCCGCCACTGCGTGGATATCTTGCGGATATACCAAGGTGCATTAACAATGATGCACCTTAATACTTTATTTTGGAAGGTCTGAATTATGTAAATAATTAGTTTTTTTGGTACAACCCCATAGTTGAATGCCATGAGTACACTTAGGTTTTAGAATCTGGTTGTACAGTAAAAGCTTGCTAAGAATTGACAAGGCTGAGTGTTTTTTCAGAAGATAAAAAAATCTTTTTGAATCTGATACCCAATGCTTCCCGTTTTTTTTAAGTGTGCTTTCCAGTTCAGCTTTGCATCTAGGATTAAACCTGTATATTTGGCTGTATTAGCATATGGAATTTTATGCCGTTTATATTTACATGTTTGTGTTCCTCACGTGTGTTCGTAAATTCTATATGAACCGTTTTACCTTGATTTCAGGAGATTTTCCACTTCCTGGTCCAGTTATGGAACTTATTGACTGCATTTTGTAGACTAATAGTTAAGTCTACATTCTCTTTACGAACAGCCAGAATGGAATTTCTTCTGCGAAAGTGGCTATAGTGTTGTCTTCTATCTCTGGTATGTCACTTGTCAATAGTAAATAGAGAACCGGCCCCAGGACACTACCCTGCGGAACACCGTTTTAATTTCGTTGAAGCTTAAATGAGCATTATCTTATTTAATCCTGAAATGTCTGTCAGATAGATACAGTGGCGGCTCGTGATTTTTACCATAGGGGAGGCTATACCTAACTGTAAATAAAATATCTAGACTTTGCACTAGCAAAAAAATCCGCCAAAAAATCTAATTTAAGGCCCCATTTTTTTGACCATTTTTTATTTACATTTTATAGTATCATCATAATATTCATAATTTCATAATATCACATCATTTTAAAAATAGTTAGTCAAATTGTAAAAGTGTATTACCAACGTTTGTGTCGTTTATTTGTTAACAATGATATCTCTATAAGTAGATATGCATATCAAAATAAATACAGATTTGAATTTTTCAGTCCATACAGGTTGAAAGTTCACATTTTTTAAGATACTCAAGTGAATTTTTTTAATTCTAAAGCGGCCTACTGCGAATCCAAAAACACGGTAAATTACCGATATTTTTCAAAATAAATATTTTGCGTCTTATTTTTTTTATTTATTTATTTTGCGTTTAACAACAAAAATTTGCGTGGAACCAGCTGTTCGTCGCAAATATTTGCGTGCTCGAGGTAAATTATTGTGCTAATGCGGAGGTGTTCGTCGCATAAACTGGACGCAAGAATTTTCGACGCACACAACGCACACGCTCCATCGGTTGTCGGTTTTCGAGCGACGTTCAAATGATTTGAGCACCGCGTCCTCACTGGTAAAAATTTGCGACGCAAATTCTTGCGACGTACCATTCCATTAGTTCAATACGCACGAAAAATTTACCAGTGAGGACGCGGCACTACATTCTGCTAAAAATTAAAAATTATTTTTAAACTTCTTTTCTGTTTCAAAAAGTATGCGATTTTGTGATTAGGGTATTTCATGTTAAAAATCAATATTTAATTTATCAACATTTACCAATGTGACATTAAACACAATTTATTATATTAAATGTTGTGCTAAAAAAGATCATATCACGAGAATAATCCTTGTATATTATCTTAATAACAAAAGTGTTGCAATAACTCCAGACCAAGCTCACCAAATCTAGTTTAAATTGGAAATATTAGGTAAACTATTAAAAAGTATTTTGATCTAGGTGGTACCAGAAGACCACAAGATTTAGTTGCAAATGGATCTACCAAGTGAACACAACACAGAGTTTCGTTCGTTTTGTAATCTTCTGAAAAATAGTGCCTTAAAGCCGTGAGGTGTAAAGTGAATACGAAATGTGAAAACAATGAAAATTTTATTTAATAATGATTCTTTAATATTTAATATACAGGGTGTAACAAATCTGCAGGTTATAAATTAAATCACATATTCTGGGACCAAAAATAGTTCGATTGAACCGAACTTATCTTAGTACAAATGTGCACATAAAAAAGTTACAATTCTTTGAAATTCTTCTTCTGCCTATCCGTTCCGGATGTTTGCGATCATCATGGCTATCTTGACTTTGTTTACCGCAGCGTGGAACAGTTCAATGGTAGTCGTGTAGTCACTTTCGTAAATGTTGAAGCCAGGAAATGCGTCTTCTTCCCGGTCCCCTTTTACCATTTACCTTCCCTTGGAGAACCAGTTGGAGAAGACCCTAACGTTCTTGATTTCTGATTACATGTCCTAGATATTATAATTTTTTAGTTTTGATGGTCACGAGAATTTCACAATCTTTCCAGTTTCTACGCAGGACTTCCACATTAGTAATTTGGCCAACCCAGGATATACGTAAGATGCGCCTATATCACCACAGTTCGAAAGCTTCGAGCCGATTTATAGATGCAACAGTTAGTGTCCACGCTTCCATTCCGTAGAGCAGATCAACTGTGAATATGTAGATTTCAACAGACGGTATTTTGTTTTTAATGATATGTCTCGATTGTTGAAAATGGGTCTCATTCTAACGTATGCTGCCTTTGCTTTTATTATTCGCTATTTAATTTCTGTTGAGTGGTCCCATTGGACCCATTGGCTCTTCTTACACAGAAGATTTTAAATTTGTACTTCTAAGTTATTATGAGGTTTTCAGGGTGAAATTTTGGAAATCTTGTTTTTAAACGAAACTGAGCATTATTATGTAATAAAACAAAAATGTGCAAGTTCCCTATTAGCATCCACAATGAAATTAATCATTACTACCCCAGGCTGTGGGTGAAAAATATGTCGATTTCAGGATATAATTCAGGAATTTTTGAAACCTATCAGGTGTTGTAAAGGACGATGCCAGGAATAACTTCTACTAAAATGTAACCAAAAATATTGTGCGTTTTTTTTTATTGCGATTTTTATTTGTTAAATTTGCAATTTTTAATGATTTTTAATTTTGCAGCTTAGGATATTGATTTTAGAGAAAAACTTTTAATAGATAGTTGTAGTAAATTAAAAAACCTACAGTTTGAGCTATGATAAGTTTAATTTGGTTAATTAGTTATTGCAAAACAGCCTGCGAAAAGTCCAAAATGGCCGTTTTTTACAATTGCATTATTTATTGTACAAATAATTTTTTTTATTTTTTAAAGCTTTAAAATGAAGATCTTTCAATTTCAAACATAAAAAAATTGTAAAGCCAGATTAACGAATTTGTTGCTTAGATATTATAAATTGTTTATCCCAAGAGGTCAAATTTCGAAGGCTATAACTTTTTGAAAAAAAATTGTAGAGAGTTGGTGAAACATCTAATCTCCTTCTAAAGAGTTATGTTTTCATATTCTGATGTAAATAAATGCCTAAAATATTTTTAAAGCTCTAATTTTTGGGTTTGAAAATAAGGGTGCAAATTTCGTTATAAACATTTAGAGCTGAAGCGGCCCTGTACATCCTATGAGTTTTTAACTTACAGATTATTGTTGCTGAAGATGAAACGAAGATTCTATAAAAAAATAAAAAAATTCTACGACCAACTGAAGCCGAGATAATCTTTGGGTTTGAAAATAAGGGGACAAATTTCGTTATAAACATTTAGAGCTGAAGCGGCCCTGTACATCCTATGAGTTTCTAACTTACAGATTATTGTTGCTGAAGACAAAACGAAGATTAATAAAAAAATAAAAATTTTCTACAACCAACTGAAGCTGAGATAATTGTTTATTTTATTAAGTCGTAGTGCCTTTATTTATAAAAATTAAGAAATTATTTTACAGTCATTGACTAAAGAAATACTTATGTTATCTTAGAATAAAAATTATTATAAAATGTAATTACATTTAATTATTAAAAATTATTTTTAAAATCGGTGCTTTTGCGAGCGGCCGAATTCTATTTACCACTGTATTTGTTTTTCTTGATAAACTTTTATATGTGAAATTTCATTTCTGAAGAAATAATATTACAAAAATGATACATATATATGAAATATATAACTATATTTTTAATATTTTCATTGTTATATAAATATAATAATAATAATGTTACTTCTTACTATACCTAATATACAATATAAAACTTTTTCTTCTTGTAGTGACTATTCTTTTTGGATTTCATATATAAAAGTTTATCAAGAAAAACAAATACAGTGTTAAATAGACTGTATATTATCATGGTAATATTATTAAATTGTTTTCTGTCAAAATTTAATACAAGTTACGTAAACATTTTTCGAGCTCGCGGATTTGAAGCGAGCCGGGCGATTTGCAAAATTCGTCCGCTTGCAAAAGCACCGATTTAAAAAATAATTTTTAATAATTAACTGTAATTATATTTTATAATAATTTTTATTTTAAGATAATATAAGTCTTTCTTTAGTCAATGACTGTAAAATAATTTCTTTGAAATGTTGAAATTGACTGATTGGACTAGAATATGGTTCGGCTGTGTTTTCGTTTTGCAACGAAATTGAAAATGGATATTCATTTTTAATTTCTTAATTGTTATAAATAAAGGCACTACGATTTAAGAAAAAAAAAACAATTATCTCTGCTTCAGTTGGTTGTAGAAAATTTTAATTTTTTTATGAATCTTCGTTCGTCTTCAGTAACAAAAATCTGTAAGTTAGAAACTCATAGGATATACAGGGCCGCTTCAGCTCTAAATGTTTATAACGAAATTTGCCCCCTTATTTTCAAACCCAAAAATTATCTCGGCTTCAGTTGGTCGTAGAAATTTTTTATTTCTTTATAAATCTTCGTTTCATCTTCAGCAACAATAATCTGTAAGTTAAAAACTCATAGGATGTACAGGGCCGCTTCAGCTCTAAATGTTTATAACGAAATTGCCCCCTTATTTTCGAACCCAAAAATTAGAGGTTTAGAAATCTTTTACGCATTTATTTACATCAGAATATGAAAATATAACTCTTTAGAAGGAGATTGGATGTTTCGCCAACTCTAAACGATTTTTTTTCAAAAAGTTATAGCCTTCGACGTTTGACCTCTTGGGATAAACAATTTATAATATTTAAGCAACAAATTCGTTAATCTGGCTTTACAATTTTTTTTATGTTTGGAATTGAAAGATCTTCATTTTAAAGCTTCAAAAAATAAAAAAAAATATTTGTACAATAAATAATGCAATTGTAAAAAACGGCCATTTTGGACTTTTCGCAAGCTGTTTTGCAATAACCAATTGACGAAATTAAACTTACCATAGCTCAAATTGTAGGTTTTTTAATTTACTATAACTTTCTATTAAAAAGTTTTTCTCTAAAATCAATATCCTAAGCTACAAAATTAAAACTCATTAAAAATTGCAAATTTAACAAATGAAAATTGCAATAAAAAAAGCGCACAATATTTTTGGTTACATTTTAGTAGAAGTTATTCCTGGCATCGTCCTTTACAACACCTGATAGGTTTCAAAAATTCCTGAATTATATCACGTTTTTTCACCCACAGCCTGAGGTATACCGCTTCACAAGTTTTTTTACTTTTGTATTGTTTATAATATGATCTGTAAGTTTCATTGGTTCAAAGTGCTTGTTTTTGAAAGGGCTGTAGGTGATGTAGGACTTGAACAAGTCACTAATCACGAGTGTATCCAAATTTTGAACATCCAGATCTTAACCAATATTTGACTTACAAAAAAAAAAACTCCAAAATATTTCAAAATAATTCAAAAATATAATGATAGGTAACTCAAAAGTTACCTATCATTTGTTTAAAATAAAATGATAAGTAACTTAAAAGTTACCTATCATTTCATAATTTTTCTACTAATACCTAATAATACGAGAAAAGTAAAATTTTGCAAAATAAATATTTATTTTAAATTGTTTAAACAGATTATACGGTTAAATAAACCATTCACAAAATAAGTTTAAATTTTTATAATTTATGCAACGAGATAGGTACCCCAAATTAAAAAAAAATCCAGAAGTATTATGATACAATTGATCCAAAAAATAGCATAACCCAGACATCCAAAAAGTTATCCTTCAACACCAAATTGTTCTATATGATCCACATAATGTTCAGACAAAAGTCACACCATTTTGAGCTTCGGGTTTGGAGGGGGGGGGGGAGGAGAGGAGGGAGAAATCGGTTAATTCGTAGTTTTTTAGGTTTTTCGTCAATATTTGTAAAACTATGCGGTTTAGCATGAACATCCTTTTATACAAAAATGTTCTACATTAAATTTGAAATAAAAAAGGTTCTATGCATAATCCGTCTAAAACGAACAGTTCCAAAGTTACGGAGGTAGTATAGTATAATTGGTCCAAAAAAAGGCCTAACCCAGACATCCAAAGTAAAAGTTTTCCTCCAACACCAAATTGTTCTATATGGTCCACATATTGTTCAGTAAAAAGTTACACCATTTTAAGCGTCCGGTGTGGGGGGAGATGGGGGAGAAGTCGGTAAATTAGTAGTTTTTTAAGTTTTTCGTCAATATTTCTAAAACTCTGCTTTAGCGTAAACAATGTTCCATAAAAAAATGTTCTACATAAAATTTAAAACAAAAAAGGTCCATTACATAAGTGTTGTAAAATTAACGGTTCCAGAGTTACGGAGGGTAAAAAGTGGAGGTTTTCGATACTTTTTATATTTTTTGGGCAACTGATGATGATCTTGGGTGGTGAGGTTGACGTTTCTTCAAGGGCTTATCACTAACATACCATCGGTCACTGAAATAGCAAATTTTATTTACAAAACACAATCCTGTGAAAGAAAATTTCTTTCATCCGTAATAATATTATAAATTGCCCAAAAAATATAAAAAGTATCGAAAACCTTCACTTTTCACCCTCCGTAACTCTGACACCGTTGATTTTATAACAATTATGTATAGGACCTTTTATGTTTTAAATTTTATGTAGAACATTTTTGTAGAGAACATTGTTTACGCTAAAGCATAATTTTAGAAATATTGACGAAAAACGTAAAAAAACTCCTAATTTACCGATTTCTCCCCCATCTCCCCCCAAACCGAACGCTCAAAATGCTGTAACTTTTTACCCAACAATATGTAGACCATATAGAACAATTTGGTGTTGGAGGAAATCTTTTACTTTGGATGTCTGGGTTTGGCCTTTTTTTGGACCAATTATACTATACTACCTCCGTAACTTTGGAACCGTTCATTTTAGAAGGAGTATGTATAGGGACTTTCTTATTTCAAATTTAATGTAGAACATTTTTGTATAGAAGGTTATTCATGGTAAACCGCATAGTTTTAGAAATATTGACGAAAAACCTAAAAAACTACGAATTTACCGATTTCTCCCTTCTCTCCCCCCCCCCCCCAAACCCGACGCTCAAAATGGTGTGACTTTTTTCTGAACATTATGTGGACCATATAGAACAATTTGGTGTTGGAGGATAACTTTCACTTGATGTCTGGGTTATGCCATTATTTGGATAAATTGGATCATACTAAAAATAAATACTTATCTTAAATTGTTTAAACAGATTATACTGGGTTAAATAAACCATTCACAAAATAAGTTTAAATTTTTATAATTTATAGCAACGAGGTAGTTACCCCAAATTAAAAAAAATCCACAAGGAAGAATTCCCTGTAGCTATACAGTGTATACCATTAATTACAAGTAAATTTAATGAAACATTTTTCTTAACAAAAGGTATATTTATTTAAAAAAAAATACCCTTTAAAAGGGCCACAAATATCACAACAGAACGTTTTCGCTCTGTAAAAGAGCATCATCAGTGTTACAAGCTTAACATGCTGAGCCACCCAAAAATACAAAGGTTATAAAACTCTTTAAAAATTGACTAAATGTCTTGCATAGTTAAATGAATTATGGAATCTAAAGGATGGATATAATTCCTATAGATAAGGCCCTGGCGCAACATATGACTCTCACGAGTTACGTGGTTTGCTAATTTGTAATTAAGTCTTCACATTGAGAGAGGTGAAAGGCAACTCAACTAGAGTTTAGAGAAAACATTTTCATTAAATTTAGTTTAAAAAAACATCAATTTTTGGCGATTTGAACCGAAATTATTGCGAATATTTTAATTGTTAAATTATTTAATATGATAATAAGCCTTTTTCTTTAATTTGGTGCTTTCAGAATTCATGTAGACCAAACAGTTTACGCATAATAACGTTTTAGGTTAAAGGTCTTCGTCTTTAATATTTAAAATCAAATAGCAATCTTACATTGTTTATAAATTGATTACAAGTAAAAAAATGACGTTGGATCTTTTGCATCTACTATATTAGTCTAAGAGCTAGTGAACCCTTCGAGTAACGGTCTACCTGTAAGGCTAGAAATTTGTATGGTGGATAATTCATAGCACACCAAGGCTAAAAACCATGACCTGGCAGGCATCAGCCCTGCACGTGTATCTACCACGTGGGTCTAAAAGTGCATAGTTAAGGGCTAAAATATACTTTCTCCTGTAAAGTTTAAATTTAAGTATGTGTTTGGGTAAGTCATTTAGAAGAAATATGTACAATGACAGGCGATTCTGAACAGCATAAGACCTTGCCAGGCAAGGGGAAAGATTAGGGTTTTTTCCTAAAATTATATTTTTTGCACCGAACAAAGATTTTTTAGGTTTTTTGAATCATTCCAAACAGAAAAGGTCTTTAATGACTTTTCTCTTAGGTTAATAGTTTTTGACATATAAGCGACAAAAAATTTTAAAAGTTGCGAAATCGGCCATTTATAACCCTGAATCGGACATTTAACTGAAAATTTTAATATTGCCAAGGTAGGTAGATATACTTTAAACATCGATTGATGAAATCCCGAAGAGTTTTTTGCAATACAATGTCGAAAACCCCTTTGTTTTTTAATTGCTAATCAAACGGGCGCGACACTGTAGGATAAGGGAGGACGTTTGAGTTTGCATAAATGCATTATCTCGAGAACGGGCAAATTTAAAGAGAAATCCTCAGACTGGTCGATTTTAATTTTTAAATTAGGACTTTTTGGCATACCTATATATAATACTAGTGACGTCATCCGTCTGGGCGTGATGACGTAATCGATAATTTTTTTAAATGAAAGAAGGGGTTTTGTGATAGCTCATTTAAAAGGTTATTTTATTCTCTATTTCGTAATATAAACATTAACATAATAGGGAACTTGCACTAAAAAATTTTTTTGCATAAAATTGTTAATTTATGTTTTAAAATGTTATATTCAAAATATTACCTCTTAACCATGAATAGTGGCCGTACAACATCTGATCAAAGTTCCGTGCCTAAAATTTCCGTTTCAAACAACTTCAAAAGCGAGAGCTGGGGTCTAACGTCATAGGCCACTCGTATCGTTTGCCCGTTCGGTGGGCTATTGCATTTAATGCAGTTTGCCCATAGATAAAAAATATAGTTGAAATATCTTGTTTTAGGTACTCTGTGGCAAAAATGATTTTTCTGTGACAGGCAAAATATTAACATTTTATCTCTGTTGACATGTATCAAAAAGTTCTTTTTTATGAAATTACTTTTGTCGTTTCTTGTGTTGAAGAACAAAGAAGAAACAAGTAACTTAAAAATTACCAAAAGTTTTAGTAATAAAAGTAAGAGTAACTAAAAAGTATTGGTGCTACTATAGTATGCGGTCTACAGTCGGGTTTATACTATAGCTTGCGGTCTACCGAGGGATGCGGTGTAAGTATAAACTGAGATGATAAAGATATTAAGTTGTAAAATTACAATATTGATTCTTCTTATTTATGCGTATTATTAACTTTGTAAAGAAGGATTTTGTTGGCTATGTACACGTTCTATCGGTACGTCTGCTAATCACCATAATCTTTTCTCAGAAGGCTTTGAACACAATAATGAAAGGCTCCAGCAGGTACTAATAAACATTACAATAAAATATAATCTTTATTATAATGCAAATTACACCGTAATCTTTTCCAGGATATACGAAATCCTTCGATTAGAGGTAGGTAGATCAAACCCACGGGGTAAACCGTATACTATAATATAATGGTACCAAACTATTGTTATAAACGGTTTAAACATGCTTATTAATAACTCTTACTTATTTGCCTTGACACCTCGCATTTCTCCAATAGAATAGCTTTCACTACTTTTTATAAAAGTTGCCACCATGAAGACATCAACGGTAGGTAAGTTGTCAGACTTACCCTCGTCCGTCATATTATGCGTTTTAAACTCTTTACAAAGTAGCACTCAACTTTATCAATTTCAGTTTAAAACTAAGCTGATTGGGGAACTACTTATTACAATATATAAGATAAACATAAATAATACCTAGGAATTTTCCATTAAAGACGATTAAAATGTAATATACCCGTGATACCTACCCTAATCGCGTTGTTTCCGACTTTTAGCCCATGGCCCGTGACGTCGGACCAATAGAAGGACGTTCAAGAGTCTCCTAAGACATTTGAATTTTATAGCATTTTCAAAGCGTCGTAATTAGCGTACGGGTTAAAAATATTTGTTTTTTTTTGCATGCAAGCGTTTTAAGATCATGTTACCTTATGATTTTTAATATCATTTTAATATTTAAAAATTTATGCAAGTTCCCTATTGTTTATAGAGGGTGTACAAAAAAATTTTTTTATTAAATTAATTTACACAAAAAGAAGAAAAATTTTTTGCACACCCTGTATAATGCACAACCTGTATATGTTAACGTTTATACTACTGAATAGAGAATTAAATAACCTTTCAAATGAGCTATCACACGACCCCTACTCTCATTTAAAAACATCATCGATTACATCATCACTCCCAGATGGATGACGCCACTAGTATTATATATATGCCAAAAAGTCCTAATTTAAAAATAAAAATTTTCCTGTCTGAGGATTTCTCTTCAAATTTTCCCATTCTTGAGGTAATGAATTTATGCAAACTCAAATGTCCTCACTTATACTATAGCAGGGGTGGCCAAACTGCGGCTAGCGAGCCACATGCGGCTCTTTGAAGGATTACTTGTGGCTCTCGATAAATGTACCCGAGTTCCTTTTCAATTTTGTGTTATTATCGTTCCATATGTGTTTCAAAATGTTTTTTTAAATTACTGACAACAAATATGAAAGGCTAAATGCTACTTTATAACAAATTCCATTTCCATCCAAGCTAAAAATGATGACACAGCGAAAATTGCTCGAACGAACATTAAGAGTGGCGCGACATAAAAGTCAGTAATCAACCGACTCAAGACCGATTTTGAAGTCGACCACTCACGGTACTGCGGTGTCGTTCGATAAAGTCATCGATGATATCAATTCTGCAGTACTGCAGCCGATAGGCCAGTCTCTCTGTGGTTAAATTGTAACGATTTTGTTGGATGAACGGTCACACACGATCAAAATTGTTGTCAATTTAGTCGAATTCGACAAAATTGAACGACGCTGCAGTATCGTGAGTGGCCGGCTTAACTATCAAAAATAATTACTGAGAAGTGCTGCCACAAATTACTCACCAAGTTTTAAAAAATTGTCAAAAGAAAGAAAACAAATGTAATTAAATAAAAGGCATTATATTGTAATGTAATTAAGTTTTAGATAATATTGCGTAATTTTATTTCTGTTGTCAATAAATGTAGTTCTGTTTAAACATTTTTGAATATTTAATTGCGGCTCGTGAAAAATTTCAACTTTGGAAAAGTGGCTCGGAATATCAAGAAGCTTGGCCACCCCTGTACTATAGTGTCGCGCCCGCTTGATTAGCAATTAAAAAACAAAGGGGTCTTCGATATTGTATTGCAAAAAACTCTTCGGGATTTTATCAATTGATGTTTAAAGAATATCTACCTACTTTGACAACATTGAAATTTTCAGTTAAATGTCCGATTCAGGGTTAAAAATGGCCGATTTCGCAATTTTTAAAATTGTTAATCGCTTATATGTCAAAAACTAGTAACCTAAGGGAAAAGTCACTAAAGACCTTTTCTGTTTGGAATGATTCAGAGCCGTGCGGTACATCTTTTCAATATGATGCAAGTCATCGGAATGCCGCCCCTTAAGGGGGTAGGCGCAAAATTTCGGCTCCAGTGCTTTTTAAATGTATTCATTTTTTTCGTATCATGAGAAAATTAATAAATATTTTTGAAAAATTTTAACACAGAATGAAAGATTACCTACGTTATTACCGAGGGATGAAAGTTCCTGAAAACTTCTATAGTGATGATTTTAATAAGCTACAGTGATGAAAAAAAAGAGAAAATTTAGTGTGATTTTTATTTTGATATTTCTCATTCAAAAGAAACTTTTTGTTTATTCTAAGGGATTTGCGGCCCTCGGTAATACTGTAATTTTTCATTCTGCGTTTAAATTTTTCAAAAATATTTATTAGTGTTCTCAGGGTTAAAAAAATGAATGTATTTAAAAAGCATTGGAGCCGAAATGTTGCGACTACGCCATTAAATATTATTCAAACATAACTTTTATTTTTACTAAATTAAACTACACAATATGAACGAAAACTTTATTTTAAAAACAAAGCATACTTTAAATTAAATGAAATATGTATTACCATTAAAGAACATTTACAAAAATTACAATTTTACTCTTCTGACTTTAATTTTGCCAAATTCGTCAATCAAATAGGTGTAGTCTAAAGTAGCAGCTAGTGAGTAGACTTGATTGAAATGAGTGCTAAATTTTTTTAGTTTTGTTTGTCTTATGGAGCTTTGTAAATAGTTTTTAATAATTTTTAATTTTTAAAAACTTCTTTCTCCACTAGCTACCGAGACAGGGAGTGTTAATAAAATTCTTAGTGATACAACTACATTTAGGTATAAAGAAATTAGGTTATTTTGGCACAAATAGTTCAAAACCCCTAAAGATTTCATGGAGTTTGGTATCATTTGGGATATATCACGAATTTCTCCTAGAAGATATTATATCCGCCTATATAGCCTCTATATCCGATTCTTTATCTTTTTCTATTGAAAGTATTGAATGAAGATTCATACAATATTTTTCTAGTGTTTTATCATATATTTCCCTCAATTTAAAACTATCATAAAAATTTAAAGTTTTTAGAGTTTCTAGAAGCGAAAATCGATCAATCAAAGCATTAATGACAATGTCTAAAATATAGATGAAAAAATATATTTTAAATAATTTATCTTCCACTTCCACTAAAGAGCTCATCCACAGACTTTTCGTAATCAACTTTAAGATATCAACTTATGTCAAGATTTTCTGCAATTTCATTTGAAGTAATTTTCATTTGGTCGTAGCCAGATTGTATGTCGTTTTATTTTTTCGCTTAGACAAAACATTGCTGTAAAAACATAAATCCATAAATCGTATACCTCAATGTCGGAATAACAAAGAACTTATAGAAAAAGATAAGCGTTGTATGTATATGTATATAATATTTTTATACTTTCGGCACCTTTCGGCTGACACTTGGTCCTATATATTTTTTTAATTATTGAATGGATCAATTTGTATTTTGATTTTACTGATTATGCCGCCCCCTTTGTGATGCCGCCTGATCAGACTGCCTCACCGCATCATAGGACTGCACAGCCGACTGCACAGCCCTGGAATGATTCAAAAAAACTAAAAAAACCTTGTTCGATGCAAAAAAAATAATTTTAGGAAAAACCCCTAATCTTTCCCCTCGCCTGGCAAGGTCTTATGCTGTTCAGAATCGCCGGTCATTGTACACATTTCTTCTAAATTACTTACTCAAACACATACTTAAATTTAAACCTTACAGGAGAAAGTTTATTTTACCCCTAAACTATGAACATTTCGATTCACCTGGTAGATACACGTGCAGGCCTGATGCCTACCAGGTCATGGTTTTTAGCCTTGGTGTGCTATGAATTATCACTAAACAAATTTTTAGCCTTACAGGAAGACTGTTACTCGGAGGGTTCACTAGCTGACTAGCTCTTGGGCTGTATTGTTATCACCAAATCTGTATCAGAGTGTCACGAAAACGGCTTTTATTTTGCAAAATCTGGTCTAGTGGTAAACAATAACATAAAAGAAACTAATCTAAGTCCAAATATTCGATAATATTACAAATAAGTTACAATGTATTGCGATAAATATAATTTATATCAATGTTATTTCCAAAAAATAAAAACTGCCTCAAACAGGTTTAAATGATAAATTCGTCGTACTACATAGTTGCTACCAAATTATACAAAAAATTGCAAAGGTTACTTTGTATAGAAGTAGATCACGTTGCAGGGTTCTGGAAAAAAATGTTAAATTCGCGCAAAAGTTATTTTATTTTTATTATCCTTTTTGGTTCATAAAGCTGGGTACTCACTTGAGCACGAACGCGCATGAGGCAAGCCGAGGCCGTACGAGGCAGTAAGTGAGGACGTCATCCGAGGCGCGGCAAATATGCTCAAATTCGTTCGCCCCACGCCTCGGAGCGATCCGTCTCTTGTCGGTCCATCAAAGGGATTTGTGCCTCAGTGTGGACGTTTTTTAAGTATTTTTAAAACATGCGGTTGCGTTTCGATTTTTCAATTGTAAACAGGCCGTGCAAGCAATGAATGTAGCCTATATTATTTACAAAACGGTGTTAAAAGATTTGGATTTTGTTGAATTTTATTTCTTATCTTGAAATATTCATCCTTTTGGAAAGTTATACACTCAAAAATTTAATACAAATTTATAAATTTACCTATAAAAATGGAATGGAGCCAAGAGTTATGTTTAGAAGTTATTGATAAATATAAAAATATGGAATAGTAGAAGAGCTTTTCTAAATTTTGTATTTTTTTTACTTATTATGTTTCTTATGCCATCCAAAATAAAATTAAAATCTTGGGACATTCTCGTGAAGTTATTAAACTTGTCAGTGTCATCAGGTAACAGGTCGTTTAACAAAAACGAAGTATGTATTAATATTATTCACGCCTCTTCTTTTTAAATAAAATTGGGAGGACCATATACGTCTCCGCTGTTTACGTTTTTTAGTTTTTAATAATTTATAAATAATTATAAAACTAGCACAAGCCACAGACAATTGTTCGTTCGACATATTCGCTGCCTCAGGACGAATAAATGGATCACTGCTGCGGCAAGCCTCATGCGGGAGCGTGTCCTCTATACATTTTTTTCGACTCGAGGCATGTGGTGCGGCCTCGGCTTGCCTCATGCGTATTTGTGCTCAAGTGAGTACCCAGCTTAAAGCTGGGTACTCACTTGAGCACGAACGCGCATGAGGCAAGCCGAGGCCGTACGAGGCAGTAAGTGAGGACGTGAGGCAGTAAGTGAGGACGATAGCAATCCGTCTCTTGTCGGTCCATCAAAGGAATTCGTGCCTCAGTGTGGACGTTTTTTAAGTAGTTTTTAAAACATGCGGTTGCGTTTCGATTCTTCATTTGTAAACAGACCGTGCAAGCGATAAATGTTGCCTATATAATTTACAAAACGGTGTTAAAAGATTTGGGTTTTGTTGAATTTTATTTCTTATCTTGAAATATTCATTCTTTTGGCAAGTTATACACTTAAAAATTTAAGACAAATTTGTAAATTTACCTATAAAAATGGAATGGAGCCAAGAGTTATGTTTATAAGTTATTGATAAATATAAAAATATGGAATAGTAGAATAGCTTTTCTAAATTATGTATTTTTTTACTTATTATGTTTCTTATGCCATCCAAAAAAAAATTAAAATCTTCTTGGGATATTCTCGTGAAATTATTAAACTTGTCAGTTTCATCAGCTAACAGGTCGTTTAACAAAAACGAAGTATTAATATTATTCACGCCTCTTCTTTTTAAATAAAATTGGGAGGACCATATACGTCTCTGCTGTTTACGTTTTTTAGTTTTTAATAATTATAAAACTGACACAAGCCACAGACAATTGTCCTTTCGACATATTCGCTGCCTCAGGACGAATAAGTGGATCACTGCTGCGGCAAGCCTCATGCGGGAGCGTGTCCTCATACATTTTTTCCGACTCGAGGCATTCGGTGCCGCCTCGGCTTGCCTCATGCGTATTCGTGCTCAAGTGAGTACTCAGCTTTAAGTATTTACCTATCAATTCTACGGAACCATTTTTCTTAGTATTCATTTAATTATAAATATAATGTTCGTTTTAAGATCCTATTGCTTAGCATTATAGTCCAGTCGGGATAGAGGAAAAAAGACATAACCTTGCATGGACAGTTATATCTTCTTCTTTTTCTTTTCTTCTTCTTCTTCTTCTTCTTCTTAGCCTTCTTCTATCGTCCATTTATGGAAATAAGCCTCTCCCAACTCCTTTCCAATTTGTTCCAGCTATTTTTTATGTCATCTACCCATCTCATCTTTTGCCTTCCTCTTGGTCGTCTCGTCTACCTTTGTAAGGTCTCCAATATTGTATTGTGGCATTTTAACGTTGGCCTTTTTGTCTAGTAGTGTGGCCTACAAAGCTCTATTTGACTTTGGCAGTTTTTTTGTGATATCCTCAACTTTTGTATTTGATCTTACCCAGTCGCTCCTATTTTTATCTGATAGTCGTATACCCAGCATTGCTCTTTCCATTGCCCTTCTGTTGTGGCTAGTGTATTCATATTGGCGTTAGTTAAGGTCTATGTTTGACATCCATATATAATAAAAAAAAATATGAAAAAATTTTTTTAAGAAACGCTTTTCTTTAGTTACGAGTGACTAACATTAAAAATATTATAAAAAAAAATCAACTAAAAAGCCAAAAATAAAAAAAATTGAAGAAATCTAACACAGAAAGAAAAGCGTGGCGCGTCTTCATCGAATAAACGGTTTTTGCCCCACGCTTTTCTTTAACGAATGTGTTAGATTTCTTAAATTTTTTTTATTTTTGGCTTTTTAGTTGATTTTTTTTGTAATATTTTTAATGTTAGTCACTCGTAACTAAAGAAAAGCGTTTCTTAAAAATTTTTTTTCATATTTTTTTTATTTTTTACTTTTTAGTCTTACACTTTTTAAACATTAAAATATATCGTCATGTTTATTAAAATATGCATAAAACATATGATGTACAAACATGAAAAGTAGTCGGAATCGGCAAAAAATTTGAACCTTTATTGTTTATTAATCAAGCATAACGTAAACAATTAACGTAAAAAGTCAAATTATGTATAGTTCATATATTTAGCTACAATCTGTAAAAGTTTCAAGTTTCTTCATTGTAAAAAACAAAAGAATTTAAGCATTTTCCGTTAAAATCGTTTTTTATTTAAACAATTAATAAACATAAAAATTTTTTTTATTAATTATTCTTGTATTGTTCCCGCGAATGCATATGTCTGCAAATGTTTAGTCATTTACAGTGAAGAAAAGGCAGTCAAATTACCGTCCAAAGATTTGACCCAAACGATTGAACTAAAGAAAAGCGTTTAATTAATTAATACGCCACAACGAATTTTAATGTTAATTGTAGCACAAAACGTCTCTACCGGTGGTTTTTATAAGACTACGATAAAAACCCGAATTTTTTTAATTCGAGTTTTGGTTGAAGTTTTGTTTCGTATCGTATTGAAATTTGACACAAAAAAGCGCCGATTTTTATATAAACAAATATATTATGAGCGTTCAAAATTTGAAACCTTATTGTTTATTTATGAAGCATAACGTAAACAATTAACGTAAAAAGTGAAATTATGTATAGTTCATATCATTAGCTACAATCCGTAGAAGTTTCAAGTTTCTACATTGTAAAAAGCAAGATAATTTAAGCATTTTCCATTAAAATCGTTTTTTTTTATTTAAACAATAATTAATAAACATGAAAAATGTTTTTTTATTGACTATTCGTGTATTGTTCCCGCGAATGCATATGTGTGCAACAGTGGCGTGCGGTGACATTTTCGGAAGAGGAAGCGATTCATTTAGGGTGTAACAAATATTTTCTTACGAGGGTCGAGATCAAAATATATACCTACTTAATAGGTATATACCTAACGTATTACCTGTTAACTTATATCGACTAAAAACACGAACTACAAAAAATTAGGTATAGTATTTAACCCAGTCTGAGAGACATGCACACGCCTTGAGAATGAGATTCGGGTGATACAAATTCATTGAGGCAAGGAGGATTTACTCTTATAAGCAGGCGTCACTCCATCCCGCCCCAATGCTTCATACTATCCACTTCCCCTCCGATAGCACTCTGATGCGCTATATGGGCTCTCTATCAGCAAAGTGC
The DNA here is from genome assembly GCF_917563875.1 of Diabrotica virgifera virgifera. NCBI lineage: Eukaryota > Metazoa > Arthropoda > Insecta > Coleoptera > Chrysomelidae > Diabrotica > Diabrotica virgifera. The sequence goes on from NC_065446.1 coordinate 32,163,036, forward strand.
TTATTATGTGGGAGTCCTGGATACAAGGACTCACAAAAGAAATCCTACCCCGATCAATGCAGGTTAGTGACTCTGATTCTAGTGACTTAGTATCTCGTATATCTAGTGACTTATCATTGATCTGTACTGCTTGCTCAGGGTCGAGTCCCTGCTCCAGGCTTGGTTTCTTTAAACTTAAAAAGAAGGGTTCTATTCAAAATTGTTTTTATATTCCGATTTCGAATCACCTTCCATAACACACAACTTTCAACAATATGACACTTATTTACTTATACTTGAGTCCTATTCTCTTATCAACCAATGCAAATTTTTTGTCGATAACATTGTCGTAAACTTTTGGATTTTCTGATAATTGTTTAATAAATGCACTCTTTTTCAATGGATAATAGGGCTAACTTGGAAAGTCTTTCTTCACTTGTAAAATTTATTGTAAAAATTTGATGCATTTTAATACTGAAAAACTTCGTTCAACTGATGCACTTGTAGCTGGGATAGTTAGTACCTACTACTTAACTCACACAACTTGACCACTTCACACAGAGACTGATTTAAACCAGTAGTATTCAAAAAATTCAACCGATTCCTAAGTATTTCTTTATCACTAATTTCAGGTGTTTTATAAATGACATTTAACTGAGAATGCAAAGCTAGATTATCAAAAAAAAAATCATAATTTAACCGTACTGAATTAAATAGGTACATACCTCTGTGGGAGATTTTAATGAATTATAATTAGACAAATTAAAATTACATAATTCAACATATTTTATTTCTTTAAAATTTTTAAGGTGATAATTCATTTGTTGTAGAATATTATCAAAAATTTCGATGTATAATCGTCGATAGGTCTCTCTTTCGCCGACAATATCAATCATCATTATTTTTCTTTTAGGTTCGAAGCCCATATTTTCAGCTTTATCCCAAATATTTTTAAACAGCTCATTTTTTTAATCATCATAAGTCATCAAATTGTCTTATACAAAATGCAATATCACTTGACTTCGTCTGTAAAATGTCGTAGGTACTATAAAATATCAGTAAAAGGAAAAATCTCAAAATGTCAAATAAAATATTAGTAAAAATATTAGGCAAAAAATTGAAATCGAGCCATTTGTACCTAAATACCTACCCCTTATAGCAGCAGTAACAGACTCCGCATCTCGTTTTCGGAATCTGAAGCGGTCGGACGAGTGCTTCCAGGCGTATCAAAATTCGCGTGAAAGGAACATGACTATCGGGTGAGGTTATTAAACCCTGACCAATTTTTGAACGGGACAAATGCATGAATTTTGAGATGCGCTTCCGTTAGGACCGGACTGAATCGTTGAATTGTGTGCTTATTTGAGACCGTTCGTATGCGATCAATTTTTAATAATGTTTCAATGCCTATTAGTTACATAATAGACTACTTAGATTAGGGAAACATTGTTGATAATTAAATACTAATTAATAATATACGTATTTTCTTATATGGAAGTATAGGGAAGTGGTGCTTCCCCCGCTTCCATGGACCGCACGCCTCTGTTCTGAATGTATTTGTTATGGAACAGTCTATTCTGTTTTTTAATTTACCTCGATTGAATAAACTCAAGACATTTGCCGTGTGGTCCTTTGAATCTTCATATTGTTTTAATCTGACGCCAGCATTCTTCTAGTCATTGAAACCTTGCGCCTGAAATAGACGGCAAGGAATACAAAAGACACCCTTTTTAGATGTAGAATAAAGTAGCCAATTCCTGAACTTCATTTTACCGTTCAACATTTTTCTTGAAAAATGATTCCTTGTGAGGGATCTGTTTATTTGTACATTTTGTACATTTGTTGTTAGGGATGTTTTCTAGAAATTAATGCCCACTTCTATTCCATTGATGGATATACTTAAATGTTATTCGATTTTAATATTTATATACAAATATTTTTTTGTACAATATTTTTGCGGTCCTCTCATAATTTGCCGCCCTAGGCAACTGCCTAATGGCCTAATGGATAAAGCAGCCCTAGACCTTAATAACATATATTGACCAATTTGTAGTTTTGAAGACGTCTTCCAGGATTAACTCCTCTCTTAATGAGGAAGGGATTTGTATTTCCGTCTAGTTGTACTATCATCAAGGGCTATTCCAAATTTTATTATTCTAACCTTTAGGAGCAGTGCCGGTTTAACTTAACTTCGGGCCCTGGGTGCTGGAGGTTTAGGGGCCCCCTTCATTGCTATTCGTTATCAGTTTTTTACCAAGAAAACACATACAAAATATGAAGGTTTATTGTAAAATCCATAAAATATATTTAAAAAAAAACAAGAAGAATAGCAAACGTAAAAAATAATCCAAAAAATACATTTAAAAACATAAATAAAAAACAGAAAGTTCCACAAAACAATACATGACAAGCAAAAAACATTCTAAAAAAAACATAAAGACAAAAATTAGATCACTTTTTTTCTTGACTTGGCATTCGCAAACTGCCATATAATATTATCACACTTCAGTTTCTCCAGTTCTTCATTCTCTATATACAATAGTGATAATGTGTCTAGGTTTTCTTGACCCAAATTTGACCTTAAATATGTTTTTATTCTTTTTAAAGCCGAAAACGACCGCTCGCCTGACGCATTAGAAATTGGTATCGTCAAATAAATTTGCAGTAAAGTTAAAATATTGGGAAAAGTTGCTTTTACATCCTGGAAGAATCAAATTTTTTATAAATTGTATGATGTTTATTCAAATTTTGGCATAGATAATGTTACAAAATGGGTAATTTCATTATGTAAGTTCACTTTGGTTTCATCAACATCGTTTTTATGTTTCTCGCATAAAGTATTAATTGACCTCTTGACTTCTTTATCTCTAGATTAAAAAAACATCTAAAAGCTGATGTTACATCCTTGTAGCATTCAATTCGCGATTCTGAAAACAGCGACTAATTTTCTAGACTCTAGATTTTCTGCGACAGCGATTTTTTTGTCGCTGCGACTACAAATCGCAAGTGGAGTGCTAGCCTTAGAGGCCACTGTATAATGCCAAATTGCAATTTTTGTAATCGCTTTACTTTTGAATGTTTGAAAGAGTGTGTACCTATTGTTTGCGTATTGACATTTTCGAAAATAATCTATTCTTTATCTATAAATTAGATTTATGTATATCTATTTTTGTCTTTCGTTTAACTATTTTAAAAGGACTTATTTTGTTCCTATTTTAAAATAACTTATTTTAAAGCCTAAAAGTGAGATAAATTATTATTTAAGCCCCACAAAAACTCCGTTTGTGCGATTATTTTGGATACAATTCGAGACATGGCCATTGATTAATAACCTACACAGTTTTTACCCACTACCTGGGTAGTTTTTAATCAATGACATGGCGAAATCTGACAGAACTTTCTGTAGTTTTTGGAAAAGGGCCCCACCACAAATACTGAGACGGGGCCCCTGTGGGGCTAGGCTACGGCACTGCGTATAGGCGTGAAGAGATGTAACAATAGAACAAAGGCGTTTGCAGTGTATTGGCGTATCTGCGCATGAGATTTTTTTAGGAGAATATATAAATTATTTAGCGACTTTATTTTTTTATAATTAAAAGGAACTGACCATTTCGGGCGCTTGGGGCATTTTGGGGCACCCGCCCCAAGCGCCCAGTGGATAAACCGGCACTGTTCAGGAGGGATCAATAGTAGTGTAAATTTAAAAATCAGGACTGAATTCTGCAACCGCGCGAGCCGCCATCTTGAATGAAAAGGAGAATGGTATTTACATTTTTTCGTGAGATCAATATTTTCTGACTCATAGGGTCCATAGGAAAAACAGTGGCAAAGTATAATTATTGCGTAAAGGCGCGAGCCTAAGATCTTGCGGAAATTTTTTTATTAGGAATTATTTATGTTTAATATCTCGGCCATTTTCAACTTTTAAACAAAATGTTAACGAATTATATTGCTGCAATTGCGAATCTCTACAATTTCTTACTTGGAAATTTTTTCGTGCGGTCGATATTTTCCGATTTAAGCGGGAAAATAGAAGAATAATTATTTATTTATCTCGTTTATTACTAACTTTACAAGATAAATACGTATACCTAAACAAAAATTGGTAAATTATATTTTATACTGTTACGTCCTTTTTAATTTTTTTGCTAAAATCAATATTTAAAGTAGTAGGTACATAAGCGGTAAAGGCGCGAGCGTAAGTACTTGCGGGGATTGATTTTATAGAAATTGTTTTTGTTCAGTATCTTTAGGACATAAATGTATATAAACAAAAATGAGATGGATTATGTTTTATACAATTTTGATTTGTTTGATCTTTTGTGGTACAATCAACCAATTAAAAATGGTTTTCAATTGAACAAGCGTATATTGTTAGTTGGATAGCCAAAACCCAACTTTGAGTTAATACAGTTCAGTCTAAATGGTAGGAATATTTAGTTAAAAAGGGCAGATCACTTATTATACCAATTCGTTCCATAAGATCTGGTGTCACTCTTGTTTCTCATTCTTTACGCAGTCTGAACAAACGACTTATCTACCGCTGAACACCTATTCTGTAAGACATTTCTTGACATCATATGTACAGTAATGGTCCCAGCTCTGTACAGAAACCCAGTTATATTTCACAGTATCAAAGCAACATAGTTGAATAATGGTACTCCAAATGGAGACTTTCACTCTATCACACAAGAACGCAGGCTATAATATTTAGAAACCTGTGGCAAAGAATTGTAGATGATCCCCGTCTAAGACACTGTGGAGAAAGACTCAACTTAAAATCATTGGGATCCGATATCCCATTTGTGAGTCTACTTAACAAAGACTCTTAACTTAAGTTACCAACAAGAAAAAAATTGGAAGTCAGGTTCAGAAAGTATATTCAACAGTATCAACAATTTAAGCTATAAGCACTCTGTATGTGCTTTAGGTCAGCTGCTTTATTTTTCTTATTGTCTTCTTAATATATTATAATAATATATTTAACTCAATCAACTTAAGAGGAAACATTACCGCGTCATCAATTTTTTTTTTTCGAACTTTCTGCGAATTTTCGTCAGTGAGGCAACAGTGCGTCGGTAGTACGCCAGAACGACAGTGACAATGACATTATACTATCCAAAACAATAATTATTATACTCATAGGCGCGCTAAATGTTGCCAGTCGTCAAATTCGATTTTTTGTTATAGAAAATCGATTTTTAGTAGTTCTAATGTGAGACAAAATCTAGGCATGGGACAAAAAAGTTTACTTCTAGAAAGTGTATTTTTTTGTTCGTCTCAATGGCGGTACAGGCTCGGTTTTGCAATATTTTATTTAGTTGTAGAGTAATTTCCACATACTAAAATATTTCTCAAATTGGGCTCTGTACCGTCATTTTTTACTATATTAGGAATATATGTGCCAAATATCTCGATAAAATATTCAAAATTAAAGCCGCAATCTTGGAACGCGTTTTCCGTGCTCTAATGTTGCCTCTTAATAACTTCGAAAAATACAGAAAACTGACAGATATTATTAAAAAATCCTAACACTAATTTAATTTAGTATAAGAAACATAATAACATACCCTTAGTCACTTCATACTACAGAAAACAAAATTTCGTTGTTACTTGCTTTAAATCGTGTTGCAAAATGAGATTCAATTAATTTAAAATGCTGATAATATAGAGATTTTACAAAAGTAAACATTTATCTTTTAATTTGGATAGGTCAGTTATTTTTTAAGGCTTTTTTACTTGATGTAAATGTTTCTTGGATCAGTCAATACTCCGGTCAACTTACACATCTGAGGATATAAAAATTACCATCAAGCTGAAAATTGGCAGGATTGTTCAAAATACCATCATAAATGAAATCTAAAAAGTCCTCCTAAATCCGACCCGAGCCAAAATATTTACGCGGGGTCAAAGGTCACCAAATATAGTTTTTAACGATTTTCAGCGAAACGGTAAGTTTTATCATAAAATTAGTTCTAACAAAAAATGTAGATTAGATAATTATCTATAAAAAATGTCTTATTACTTTTTTTTCCTAAGAGCCGTTTTTGAGATACAACGATTCAAAAAGTTGTTATCGTCATAATATGCGCTCACGTTTCCACATCACCTTTGAGGTAGTGTACTTAGAGGGTTGTTTTAACGCGGTTTCCCCAGTAGGCCTATTCCACGGATCTGTTACGATTCTGTTTAATTTGAAGCTATTGAATAATTGATATTGGCAAGGTTTAAAAATGATAAAAGTTATAAAAAGCGGTATAAATTTATACCGCTTAAGAATAATTCTGCTTCCTCTTCTCCTTGTTCTTCTTCTTCTTCACCTTCTAGTTCTTCTTCTTCTTCTTGTCTTCTTGTTGTTCTTCTTCCTCTTGTTCATCCTGGGTGCAAGTAAGTTGCCCCAATAATGACACATTGCATGGCTCCTCGATAGAATCAAATGAATCCTCAATTGTTGGTGATCCAACATTGGAGCACGACCGGTTTTGACAATTAGTGCATGCTACCGAACAAAACGGTCCGGTCCACCTTTTTTGCATCCACATTTAGTGCTACATCCCTTTTTACAGTTGCAAAAAAATTGTGTTCAGGAGTTTTTCCGGCGCAGGTGGGAGTAAAGTTTGAATTGGTTCTAATGAACTGTCGACTAATTTCCATCCCCAGTCTTTTGGATCTAGCTGATAACCAAGCCACACTTGAACTTGGTAATATACTCGAAAAGATGTTGATGAGCAGCCGCTGAGGTTGGAGGAAGACAAGATAATTGCACTTGTTTTTTATTTCGAGTATTTTTAAAGAAACATGCATATCGAAACTTATCTAAAGACGCAGTTTTTTTAGGCGCTCCATACATAGAGAGAAGAAAGCTAATTCCATTGGAAATAACTTCTTGTGGAGTTACATTTTAGTTTTTTTTTAAAACTTCAGCACATTCAATTAAAATTGGGTTTAACACGTATCTTCACTTCGGAGTAGTACTCAAGACTAATTAATACCTCGAGGGTGTCATCTACCCGAAGGATTTAGCCACCCAGGAAGATAACGGTGTAATTTGCATAATAGTAAATAAACTAAATTTGCATAAAGTTTATTGTATATTGAAATGTTTATTAGTACTTAGCAATAAACATTTTGCCTAGAAAGTTGGCTTTCATTATTATGTTCACACCCTTCTGAGAAAAGAATAAATAGGGTGATTAGATTAGCCGACGTACCGATAGAACGTGTTTATTCCGACAAAACATCTTTATAAATTGAATAAGACGCATAAGCAAGAAGAATTATTATAAGTTAATACTTTGTCATATCAATTTTTGTTGTCATATCAGTTTGTAAAGATTTTTTTGTTGCCACTGTAATATAATACAACTTATACATTGCATCCCTCGGTAGACAGCTAGCTGTATAGTAGAAACATTATCATATTTATAATATCTTGTATTATTATGTGTAGAGAGCGGAATATATGCAACACAACATTACTAAAATATGCGCATATATATGCATTACTTCTACTACAAATATGCAGGTATTTTTTCTAAATTTGTCTAAATATGCAAATGCATATTAAAAATACTCAAAAATAAAACAATATATTAAATATAAACATTTATGTTTAAAAAATTCAACCTACATTTATGTTGTATACATATTTATTTTTCACATAAAAACAAATGAAATGACACACAAAAACTGATATTATAATTAAATTAAGAATCTAAATTATAGTATGAATTTATAATAAAATATTTTTCAAAATTTTCAACTAGCAACTTTTGCCTTCTATCACTAAAAACGTCCCCTCTATGTCCGTCTTTATAGAAATAAAAGCGAATTTGTCGAATAAAAACACTCTTTCCAGAAAAATTTCTTTTGTGGGACATGATGCTTTTGTTTGTCAGTTCCTCATTTAAAAAATGAAATGTGAAAATGAATGTAACAGGCCTTGCAAAATACTTTGTCTCCACTTAGCTTTAACTCGGGAAAACACTTTATCCAAGCACTTTTTTGAATGGTAGACATATTTAAATTTAATATATACCAATCACTTCAAAAACACTAAATACGATACAACGTTTACTTTAAACAAATGTTGGCCGGAAACTGACAAAATAAATATTAGACCCTTAAAAGCAGGTAGGTACCTACGACTTGCTACGCTAATAAAATAATATTTTTCTGGGAACACCCATAATTGTTAAATTCAGGTAGTAATGGGAAAGTCCAGATAGATAATAATGAGCGATAGATAGATAAATAACGAGCTCGTTCATATCTAAGTTATAACATTCCAACTAAGAGAGGAAAATTTTAAACTTTTATATAATTTATTTTTAAAATATGCAAAATAAATCGTGTTTAGCTTAAATATGCAATGTTGTGTTTGTTGTCTGAAAATATGCAATATATGCATCTATATGCACTTTGCATATATTCCGCTCTCTAATTATGTGTAACATAAGTTAAGTTGACCGATAGAATATAATTATGTTTACTTGTATTACAGCTTCAGTGATGTATATACGTGGTGTATAATACATATTATGACGCTTAGAACTCTTTCAACTTTTTGAATCGTTGTATCTCAAAAACGGTGGCTCTTACGAAAAAAAGTATTAAGATATTTTCTATAGATAATTATCTAATCTACATTTTTTGTTAGAATCCGACAGCGGCAGCAGCAGTGGCAAAGGCTGAGTATAAATCCGGCATTACGTCTACTACCGAATGCTACATTTTCTTTCGAAATGCCACATTTCGCAAGACAAATTAACCCGATGGAATTTTGAAAAAAATACAAATCCACTTTCCCTGGAGCTTTATTGTTTGGTTATAAAATATTATTTGTCAATACCTGCCACATCAGTACCTTCCTAAAGAGTATTTTCAAAGACTGGGCAGTTAACAAACCTAAGTATTTTTTAGAAATTAGACTAGATATTAGAATACCGATTTTAATACCGGTATCCCGATATTTCAAATTTCAAATATCAAATACCGGTATTCAGATTTTAGTTCGGTATTGTAAGCCCTAGACCATAGTAGAAAGCTTAGAATATATACCGATTGTTTGCCCTGCTGCGTTCTGTTTTCGATGTCTCTTTTGGTAGATATTAGATCCGAGATATTTATATTCTTTACATGTTTTTGTGATACTAATTTCTAATTCTGTGTCTTCTTCATCATCCCATATTTTAAGATACTCTGTCTTTGACATATTCATATTGAGGTCCCATTTCTCATATTCTTTCTTTAGTTTTCTAAACATGTAGTCCATGTCTTCCTCATCATTCGCTATGACTACCTGATCATCTGCGAAAAACAAAGTTGTTAGACATTTACAACCGCCTATGTCTGTTCCCATTCTGGATACCTACTTGTTTCCTTCACTGCTTTAGCGAAGATTGAGTATATATTTTAAATAAGGTCGGAGACAGACAACATCCTTGTTTAAGACCCTTTGTTCTTGAAAATAATTCGGATATAAAGTTTCCTTCTTTAACGATATTTCTTGCATTTTTGTATAGATTTGCGACAGCATCCACGTACTCTAGACTGACACCTTACTTTCGTCAATGTTTGAAACAGTTTTTTCAAAGGTACCGTATCGTATGTCTTCTCTAAATCTACAAACAATAGGTTGGTAAATAGATTTCTTGCCTTCCGTTTTTCTATTGCCTGCTGCAGAACGAATATAGTACCTATTTATCATTATCAGTGCACGAACTACCTGCACGAAATCCTAATAGAGGCATTCCTAACAAATCTTGTAATTTTAGTAAGCTCGGATTCTGTAGTTAAATTACCATCGATAATAAGTCCTTTGACTTTAGCTACATAAAAAGCTTCATAAAAAGACATATAAAGGAAAAAAAGAAATAAAAAAAAACAAAAAACTAAGTTTTCCTAAAGTAAGTAAAACTAAAACTAAGATTAAGAAATTGAAAATGGTTATTCATTTTTCAAAAAAGAAATATTGTTATTTTAAGACGAAAAAGCTTAGTTAACGAGACTCGATAACTAATTTTACCTTCAAAATATGTTTTTCAAAATATAAATAACTTTTAAATTGAGATGCTCTTGATGTTAATGAATTAATCGTTATTATCTTGGGAAATGTAAACTTATGATTTTAATTATGTTTCAGTTCATAACAGATTCAGTAAAATTATAATGGGTTTCAAGGAATTCACTTCAAGACGCAAAGCTGCCACTGATTAATGCTACAGGGTGTCCTGAACAATAAATCTTGAAATCTTAGGGTGCGTTCATTAGGGAGACCAAAGGATTTTATCCTTTTTTATTTTACAGGATATTTTACATAGCGATCGATAATATAGTTTCGATCGCCAGGTAAAATAAATACATTATTTTAAATGCGAGAATTCACGAATATGAAGAGTACGATACCATGCTCTAGGCTAGGATACCATCCTTTGGTCTCCTTAGTGAACGCACCCTTACGCGAAATCAGACATAATATGGTATTTCCACAAAGATACACTTCTCAAAGGAATTAACGCACCACCACCTTAAAAATGGGTAATTTTTGATGTCTCGAATTTCCTAAACCTGTTATCCCATTTAAGTGATTTTCAACGAAAACTTTTCGTTTATAAATTTGCAAAAGTCTGTGTGTTATTGCGTTGCCGCTCCTGCAATACTTAGAGCAGGTTTATCGATGGATTCTTATGTAGTTTTGCCTTCTGAATCCAAATCTGAAAACGGCATTTCGATATATCTAACCGTCTTCGAGATAATCGACCTCAAAGTCTAAAATGTGACGTCACAATCCGGTTATCTTCTACAGACGCTCTAAACGTCAGCTCAAATGGTTGATTAGGAAGTAGGCTACTTTTTTTTAATCTCGATTTGCCAAGCATAGGTTATTTACATTTGAGTTTGACACTTCGTGAATGCCAAACTAAATTTTAAATTAAGTATTAATAAAACATCAATGACATTTGATAGTGAATTTAATTATTATATAAAATAAATAAGATGTTCAAAAATACAATTTGAGTATAAATATTTTAAAAGCAATAATTTATTAACAGTTTTAAAAAGGTTTATACCAGTATAAATACGGCCTCCCCTTTATGATAAATGGACTGTTCCATTTGCTATAAAATTAAAATATTATGTATACAGTCGTTCCCTAAACTCGACACAACTGGCTAGTGATTGTAGAAAGTAATTTTTTTGTTTTTTGAGAATTTTGCCGAAATTGGCAAAATTACTAATTACTTAGTAATAATTATTAACTATTTAGAAATTATTTTTTTGTCGAATTGGCAAAATTATTGACTAAAATCACTAGCCAGTATTGTGTCTGTGTACATCCTTCTAATGGAAAAAAATATTTGAAGATTTTTCTCAAATTATGGATACCAAGAACATTTTCATTTATAACTCTTTTATTTTTAATTTGACAAATAAAAGTTATTCTTCATAAAAAGCTCTTCTTGTTCTAAGATTTATTATGCAACCGTGTCACAAAAGTAGGGGAACGGTCGAATATTTCGCGAACTAAACATCGGATGGAAAAACTGAAAAATACGTGTTCAATCATTTTCAAAAATCTATCCAATGACACCAAACACCAACTCCCACTACACCCCCTGGAGGTGGGGTGGGGGGTAACTTTAAAATCTTAAATGGAAACCCCTAGTTTTTCTTGCAGATTTGCATTCGTTACGTAAAATTAAGCAACTTTTATGCAAGACATTTTTTCCAACTGTGGATAGATGGCGCTATAATTGGGAAAAACGATTTATCAATATCTCGAGAAATACACTTCCAAATAAGAAACCAAAAAACAGGTTTTGAATATTTTTCGAAAACCTATCGATAAACACTAAACATGACCCTCCAACCCACCTCCTGGAGGTGGGGTGGGGGGTAACTTTAAAATCTTAAATAGCAACCCCCACTTTTTATTGCAGATTAGAATTCGTCATGAAAAATTAAGCAACATTTATTCGAAACATTTTTTAAAAATGCTGATAGATGGCGCTTATAAATCGTATTTTTCCAATTAAAGCGCCATCTATCAACAATTCTAAAAAATGTTTCGAATAAATGTTGCTTAGTTTTTCATGACAAATCCGAATCTGTAATAAAAAGTGGGGTTGCTATTTAATATTTTAAAGTTGCCCCCCACCCCACCTCCAGGGGGGTGGGTTGGAGGGTCATGTTTAGTGTTATTCATTTGGAAGTGTATTTCTCGAGATATTAGACCGTTTCTATAATTTACCCATGGTATCAGGATAAATCGTTTTTCCCAATTATAGCGCCATCTATCCACAGTTCGAAAAAATGTCTTGAATAAAAGTTGCTTACTTTTACGTAACGAATCCAAATCTGCAAGAAAATTTAGGGGTTTCCATTTGAGATTTTAAAGTTACCCCCACCCCACCTCCAGGGGGTGTAGTGGAGGTTGGTGTTTGGTGTCATTGGATAGATTTTTGAAAATGATTGAACACGTATTTTTCAGTTTTTCGATCCGATGTTCAGTTCGCGAAATATTCGACCGTTCCACTACTTTTGGGACACCTTGTATAAAATTTTATTAATTTTATACGAGGTATATAAAAAATATGAATTTCGATCAAGAGTAAACTACCTTTATCGTTCATAACATTTAAATTAGAATGATATAATTGCACATTAAAACATAATTATTAATTCTAAACTACTTTTCATAATAGAAATTTTCCATATTATGAATTAAAATACGTAAATATACAAAGTTTTCGCTCTAATATTTCGCAATATCGCTCTAATAATAATGTTGCTAGATTAGATAGGTAAATTGTCATTGTATACCGGGTGTACCAACTACCAATAAAACTGAGTTTTTCCTCAAAGTTCGGATCACACTATGGAATATTCTAGTATTTATAAAATATTGAAATTAAAACCCAACTCTAGCCCATGTTTTCTTAATATCGTGTTTTTTAATTCTGTTGGATAATAAAAAAGTTATGTCCATTAACAACTAGCCATGTTTTTCATCAATACAGGGTGTTTTTAAATAAGTATGGAAAACTTATACAGGTTATTCTGCATGAAAAAATAATGACAGTTTGCTTTATAAACGTATGTCCGCAAATGCTTCGTTTCCGATATAGGGGGTGTTGAAATTTCGCTTATAAACTGACAATTTATTTACTGCTCTAAAACCGGCTGAGATGTGCAAATAAAATTTGGTGGATTTTAAGAGGTAGTTATGTCGCATTTTTTGACATACAATTAAGGATTTAATATTCCCCATTGACGCGCATACGGGTAATATGACCCGTATGCGCGCCAATGGCGAATATAAAACTCTTAATTGTAACTCAAAAATGAGCAATTACTACTTCTTAAAACCCACCAAATATCATTTAAATATCTCAACCGGTTTTAGAGCAATAAATAAATCGTCAGTTTGTAAGAAATATTTCAACATCTCCTATCTCGGAAACGAAGCATTGCGGACATGCATTTATAAAGCAAACTGTCATTATTTTTCATGCAGAATAACCTGTATAAGTTTTCCATACTTATTTAAAAACACCCTGTATTGATGAAAAACATCGCTAGTTGTTAATGGACCTAACTTTTCTATTATCCAACAAAAGCGAATGAATTAAAAAACAGAATATTAAGAAAACATGGGGCTATAGTTGGGTTTTAATTTCAGTATTTTATAAATCCTAGAATATTCCACAGTGTGATGCGAACTTTGAGAAAAAACACAATTTTTTTTGGTAGTTGGTACACCCGGTACACATATGACGATTTGCCTATCTAGCAACAATATTATTACAGCGATATTGTTGAAGAACAAATTTAAAAAATCACTTAAGTAAATCGGACAACAGATTTAGGAAATTCGAGACATCAAAAATTACCCATTTTCAAGGTGGTGGTGCGTTAATTTCTTGGAGAAGTGTATATAATTTTGTAACTTTCATTGAAAACAATTTATAGTTTTACAATTTGAACAAAATTATTAGTCCAGAAAGCCGCTGCGCATCCGCTAGGAAAAATATTCTAATTCAGATTTTTTGCACAATCTTACTCAAAAAGGACTCCTTTTAACAAATTTGCATGTTGCCAGGACCAAAAGGTGGTCAAAATTTTTTTAAACGTTTTTTTTTTGTTTTTTTCCTAAAATTATTTTTTTTGGATGGAAAAAAGTTTTTTTAGGTTTTTTGGATCATTCCAAACAGAAAAGGTCTTTAGTGACTTTTCTCTAAAAATGATAGTTTTTGACATATAAGACATTAAAAATTGAAAAATTGCGAAATCGGCCATTTTTAACCCTCAAAAACTATGTGAAAAACTGAAAATTTGAATGTTGCCAAGGTAGGTAGATATTCTTTAAACATCTATTGATGAAATCCCGAAGAGTTTTTTGCAATACAGTATTCAAAACTCCTTTGTTTTTTAATTGCTAATCAAGCGTGCGCGACACTATTTTCCACCGACAGTATGGCGCAAATGAAAGGAATAAATTCGTTATATAGTAAACCGGCGACTTTAAGGAAAAATACCGAAACCCGTCGATTTTTATTTTTAAGTTATGATATTGTGGCATATATGGTATACTAGTGACGTCATCCGTCTGGGCGTGATGACGTAATCGATGATTTTTCTAAATGAGAATAGGGGTCGTGTGGTAGCTCATTTGAAAGGTTCTTCAATTCTCTATTCAGTAATGTAAACATTTACATAATTATTTATACAGGGTGTCCTTCTACTTCTTTTTTTGTCAAATAATTTAATTTAATAAAATTTTTTTGGACACCCCGTATAAATAATTATGTAAATGTTTATATTACTAAATAGAGAATTGAAGACCCTTTCAAATGAGCTGGCACACGACCCCTATTCTCATTTAAAAAAATCATCGATTACGTCATCAGGTCCAGATGGATGACGTCACTAGTATACCATATATGCCACAATATCTTAACTTATAAATAAAAATCGACCTATTTTGGGATTTTTCCTTAAAGTCGCCGGTTTACGAAATACCGAATTTATTCCTTTCATTTTCACCATACTGTCGATGTCGGTGGAAAATAGTGTCGCGCACGCTTGATTAGCAATTAAAAAACAAAGAAGTTTTGAATGTTGTATTGCAAAAAACTGTTCGGGATTTCATCAATCGATGTTTAAAGAATATCTACCTACCTTGGCATCATTCAAATTTTCAGTTTTTCACATAGTTTTTGAGGGTCAAAAATGGCCGATTTCGCAATTTTTCAATTTTTAATCGCTTATATGTCAAAAACTATCATTTTTAGAGAAAAGTCACTAAAGACCTGTTCTCTTTGGAATGATCCAAAAAACCTAAAAAAAACTTTTTTCCATGCAAAAAAAATAATTTTAGGAAAAAAACAAAAAAAACGTTTAAAAAATTTTTGACCACCTTTTGGTCCTGGCAACATGCAAATTTGTTAAAAGGAGTCCTTTTTGAGTAAGATTGTGCAAAAAATCTGAATTAGAATATTTTTCCTAGCGGATGCGCAGTGACTTTCTAGACTATATAACGATGTTTTTTATTAAAATTAAATTTTCCTTTGTATAAAGTTGGCTGTTTTTTTCTTTCCTATTCCATTCATTTTTATACTAAGGTCATAAATGTTTTGGAGTAATGAGCAGTGACAGTTAAAGAAATAAATGCAAATTAAAATAAAATTAAGAAGGTTGAAGAATAAATATTAGACTTAGGTAATCACAATCAGTTTATTGTACCTTGGAAGACCGGTTTCGAAGAATAAACTTTGGTGTGCTTCATCAGATTTCCGGACAGGTTACTTACATTATGCCGATGCAAGTAATGTAGTTGCGGAGGTGCATACATCGAAAAATTTGGATTTTTTTCTTGAGGATAAAGTTAGGAAACAAACCGAAATAGGAGAAAACTATCGATGTGACTGTTTGTCAAACTGTTAAAAGGTTCTTGAACTCCTAGGCAGGGCTGCTTTATCCATTAGGCAATATAGGCAGTTGCCTAAGGCGGCAAATTATGAGAGGGCGGCAAAAATACTGTACAAAAAAGAATGTGTGTGTACTTTGTGTACTTTGTACGCACGTAAGAAGATATTCTTCTATTATATAATAGGCAATTTAAACGAAGTAAATATACTTAAAAGGTTTTTTGTACTTATTTTATTTAAAAATCAAACTAACTTTCTTATCTACCACTTTCAAAAAAGAAGAATATCTTCAAAAATTATATAGGGTGTCCCAAAAGTAGTGGAACGGTCGAATATTTCGCGAACTAAACATCGGATCAAAAAACTGAAAAATATGTATTCAATCATTTTCAAAAATCTATCCAATGACACCAAATACCAACCCCCACTACACCCCCTGGAGGTGGGGTGGGGGGTAACTTTAAAATCTCAAATGGAAACCCCTAGTTTTCCTTGCAGATTTGGATTCATTACGTAAAAGTAAGTAAATTTTATTCAAGACATTTTTTCGAACTGTGGATAGATGGCGCTAGAATTGGGAAAAACGATTTATCCTGATACCATAGGTAAATTATAGAAACGGTCTAATATCTCGAGAAATATATACTTCCAAATTAGAAACCAAAAAACAGGTTTTTAATATTTTTCGAAAACCTATCGATAAACACCAAAAATGACCCTCCAAACCACCCCCTGGAGACGGGGTGGGGGGTAAATTTAAAATCTTAAACAGTAACCCCCACTTTTTATTGCAGATTCGAATTCGTCATGAAAAATTAAGCAACATTTATTCGAAACATTTTTTAAAATTGCTGATAGATGGCGCTAATAAATCGTATTTTTCCAATTATAGCGCCATCTATCAACAATTCTAAAAAATGTTTCGAATAAATGTTGCTTAATTTTTCATGACGAATCCGAATCTGTATTAAAAAGTGGGGGTTGCTATTTAAGATTTTAAAGTTACCCCCCACCCAACCTCCAGGGGGTGGGTTGGAGGGTCATGTTTAGTGTTATTCGATAGGTTTTCGAAAAGTATTAAAAACCTTTTTTTTTGGTTTCTCATTTGGAAGTGTATTTCTCGAGATATTAGACCGTTTCTATAATTTACCTATGGTATCAGGATAAATCGTTTTTTTCAATTATAGCGCCATCTATCCACAGTTCGAAAAAATGTCTTGAATAAGAGTTGCTTACTTTTACGTAACGAATCCAAATCTGCAAGAAAAACTAGGGGTTTCCATTTGAGATTTTAAAGTTACCCTCCACCCCACCTCCAGGGGGTGTAGTGGGGGTTGGTGTTTGGTGTCATTGGATACATTTTTAAAAATAATTGAACACGTATTTTTCAGTTTTTCGATCCGATGTTTAGTTCACGAAATATTCGACCGTTCCACTACTTTTGGGACACTCTGTATAATAATATACTTACAATCATAAAATCTATAAAAAAAAAATAAAAAAATAATAACTTGCTTGGAGCTTGAACCCACTTCTCTTCAAACTCTCGTATACGTCATGTGGGAATATACACAAACTAAACGTTTACACCATAAAGTTATATGAATTTAATAAAATTATTAGTTTGATTTTTGTCGAAATAAAATACACAAAATATAGAGTAAGAAAACGATATATGAGATGAAGATTTGTAGAAAGTTTGTTCGTAATCAGATTATGTAAATTAAAGCATTGCCTACTAATAGGTAACTACATTATTTTGTTTACATTTTCCAAATAGATAGGTATTGAAACTATTAGGTATTTCCAACTGAAACATTTAGAATTACGTACCTGCGGCTTTTCAAAACTATTTAAAAAGTCACTATAATTATAAATTTGATTTTATTTCTGTCCACACATCAATAAAAACTAATATTATACAATATTTTTGTTTACCGATAACCTCCATATTGAACAATTATTGACAGATCATTTAAAAATTTCAACACCCAATCAGAGCCCGTATAACAACTAATACCATACTGTCGGTGTGCGCATGCGCGCGGATCAATCAAATTTTACCCTCAATCGATTCGCCGCTAAAGAAGAATATCTTCAAAAATATTTGTATATAAAAATTGAAATCGAATAACATTTAAGTACATCGTACATTAATCAATGGAATATAAGTGGGCATTCATTTCTAGAAAACAAATTGCATTTTCTTAACACTATTCATTCAAAAAGGACAGAAGTTGTAAATTTAGGGATTATTGGGCCGTCGGCAGCACCGCAAAGGCGGCGGGCGCACTGTTCTATAATTTTTTTAAACACAATCGTTTTGGGCTATTTGTGGTTGAAAATTTCCCCATTTTCATTGAAAAATGTCGCCTTTTCGGACGGTTTTTTGCGAATACCTCAAAAATTATGCATCTAACGAAAAAACATATAAAACATTTTTGTAGCTTATGAAAAATCAAAGAGATTCGTTTCTTCATAGGTGATAACATAAATAGAGATATGGTAGGTGAAAAGACATTTTTTTTGTGCATGCTTAAATCGGTGTGTTCAACTTAATAACAGAGAAATGGTCGATTTTAAGGGTATAATACTATCTATATCTTTTGTAAATACTGCCTGAAAAGACCTTTAAAACGACCGCAATGTTAAATTTCGATTACATTCAAACTAAGCGAGATATGATGCAACAAAAAAGCATAACTAATTTATTTTAAGATAAAATGCGAAGTATGTATATTTTAACCCCTCATCCACCAGATTTAAATGCATCGTTTTGCTGCTACAATACCTTTTACTATAGTGTTATTTCTATGTTCAACAAGTTGGACGGGTTTAAATTGTATGGTTTTTGAAAAAAATAAGATCAAATTATAAAGAGCATTTTTAATTTTTTTTAAAAATCTTCCCTTTTCTCCATGTAACTCGAAAATGATAATGAGATACAGTAATGAAAGAAAAATAAAATTATTATCTAAAAGAAAACCTACATTTTTGTAAGGTATTTTTTTACGGATCTCTTATCACTTTCGAATTACATGGAGAAAAAGGAAGATTTTTAAAGAAATTTAAAAATGTGCTCTATAATTTGATCTTATTCTTTTCAAAAACCATTCATTTTAACTCCAAACCATTTCAACTTTTTGAAAATAGAAATAATACTATAGTAGAAGGTATTGTAGAAGGAAAACGATGCATTTCAATTCTAGTGGATGAGGAGTTAAATATACTTTTTTTTCTATATTTATATATACTATTTCTTATTTTATACTCATTTTTCCTTAAAATACATTAGTCATAAGATTTTTTGCACCATATCTCGCTTAGTTTGAATGTAACCTACATTTAACAGTTTTCGTTTTAAAAGTCTTTTCAAGCGCTACAAAAGGTATTCGTAGCATTATACCCCTAAAATCGACCATTTCTCTGTTATTTTAAGTTGAATACACCGATTTGAACATGCATCAAAAAAAATCTTTTTTCACCAACCATCTCTTTTTTTATTATAAACTAGAAGATTTATGAAAAAATGAATCTCTCTGATTTTTCATAAACTACAAAAATGTTTTATATAGTATTTTTCGTTAGATGCACAATTTTTATGGTATTCCCAAAAAACAGTCTCCGAAAAGTGTCATTTTTCTATGAAAATGGCAAATTTTTAACCACGAATAACTCAAAAAGTATTGAGTTTTCAAAAAAATTTATAAAACAGTTTTTGCTTAGAATTAGGTTCTCTGGTCACTTCCGGTGTTGGTTTGATAAAAAAAATTCCACCCACGAGAACGGGTGAGAACCACCCCTAAGTTAAAAAGCACCATAGGATATAGGGTAGACTTTGTTTCATGAGCTATTCCCTACTTACAGTGAAAATATCAAGTAAATTAATGCAGTAGGATGGAACTCGGAGCCGAATACCCTCACTGACTGCACTAATAGAAAGATACTTACATCATTCATACATGAATGCATTCACTTAAAGGGTCATTTGGATACCACAATAAAATCACCAATCACCAATAATTGACATATCTAAATATTTAAAGAAGATGGGATTGAAAGATTTTTTTTTGTTTTGATTTTGGCCTTGGTTCAGAGGATTGAAAGATATTTTCCCTAATTTTGATATTGCTTTGCGCATTTATTTGTGCCTCCCAGTTGCCAACCAACGTGTCCGCTGAAAGGTCATTTTCGAAAAAGTCAAGAATTTAAAATAGTCATGAAAATAATTTCCGATCAAGTATGACGCAAGAACTTCTTAACAATTTGTCGATTTTGTCCATAGAAAGTGACGTAACAAAGGGGATAAATTATGACGACATTATAGATGATTTTTCCAAAGAAAAATCAAGAAAAAAACTGATGTGATCGAACTGGAATGACAATTTTTATGTATTCTTATTTAAATAAAAAAATCTGCTTGCAATTTTTTTTCGCAAGAATGGTACATGCTTGAATGGCGGCTACTAGAGAATTGCCTAGGGCGTTAATTGACCTAAACGCGTCCCTGCTCCTAGGTAGAGCATAGACGGCGTAGAGCTTCAGTGAAGACGCGCCATCGAGTTCTATTTTGCGCTAAAGCTTTCACATCATTCCAAGACTTTCTTTGTCCTCTCATCTCGTCCATAATGAATCTTTTCCAAGTTTGTGCTGGACGACCTATTTTCTTTTTCCAAGGGGATTTCACTCTTACTCTGGGCTAATTAGCAAAATTCATGGAAAAGTTATTTACCAGCAATTTTATTGCTGGAATCGAATTATAAGATCCTATATATTAATAATATAGGTATGCAAAGTCCGCAGATAGTGTGCTACTTTTTTTATAAACAAAATGGCGCCGACAAATCGTATTTTTTTCAATTATTGCTCTATAACTCCGAAGATTTTAACTTTAAAACAAAAACACCCAAATAAAAATTCACCGCAATTAAATTCTGCATAGGGTATGTTTTTCACGATTTGCTCCGACGAAAATTTTCCTCGGAAAATGCGAGTTTTCCTAACAGAAACTCTAATTTTCAAATAAAGTTTTAGGTAAGTAATTATTAATCAATAATTAAATAACTTAGTGACATCAAAGATTTCTTGGTATAGATTGTAATTCCAGAAGCCGGTGAAAATTAAATGAATATTTTAGCAACAATTCAATTGTTAATTAACAATTTACAGTCGCAATAACAACCAAAATAATCATGAGACATTGATCAAACTTAGAAAGATTATAAAGATGAGATACTTATTTAATATTTTATCGACAAAATATAAATTTTTCTTTTTTTGCATAATCTTTAAATTTTGAAAAAAAATAGTTATAATACGCTGGGTCTAATTAGTAAAGTACACAGAAAGGATATTTACCAGCAATTTTATTGCTGGAATCGAATTATAAGATCCTATATATTATTAATATAGGTATGCAAAGTCCGCAGATAGTGTGCTACTTTGTTTATAGACAAAATGGCGCCGACAAATCGTATTTTTTTCAATTATTGCTCTATAACTCCGAAGATTTTAACTTTACACCAAAAACACTCAAATAAAAATTCACCCCAATTTAATTCTACATAGAGGCATGTTTTTCCCGATTTGCTCCGACGAAAATTTTCCTCGGAAAATGTGGGTTTTCCCAACAAAATCTCGAATTTTCAAATAGTTTTTTTGGGCCAGTAATTATTTATCAATAATTATATAGCTTGGTGAAATAAAATCTTTCTTGGTATAGATTATAAATTTAGAAGCCGGTGAAAATGAAACGAATACTTTAGCAACAATTCAATTGTTAATTAACAAGTTACAGTCGCAATAACAACCAAAATAATCATGAGACATTGATCAAACTTAGAAAGATTATAAAGGTGTGATGCCTATTTAATATTTTGTCGACAAAATATAAATTTTTCATTTTTTTGGATAATCTTTAAATGTTTAAAAAAAATTGTTATAAACAAATTAACATTTTTCAGAAATTGTTTATTATATTCTAATTTTAAAAATACTCAAAATGCGTATTTCATAGGTCTTGAAAATGAATGCTTTAAAAAAAATTTCCAACCATTTGCAAAAAAGTTATGAAACAGCAAAGTAAATATACAATTTCTCCGTTGTTTATATATATTTTTAATTGTTTCAAAGCTTAAAAATGAGTCTATGGTACAATCTATTTACTCACAAAGAATGTCAAAAATTAGTGCAATGGTTATATTTTAATCAAAGATTAAAAATACTTTTTTTTTGTAATTTTTAGCGCAAAAGTAGGCCTGATACAGAGTCGGAGCTAAAATGTTCAGTCGAAGCGACTGACACGCAGCATACATTATTATTAAAAGTGTAAGTCGTGCGGCCGCAGTCGTCGCTCCGAGTGAAAATTTTAGCTACAGTACTGTATTATTCTACTTTCGCGCGTGTAAATTACAAAAAAATATATTTATAATCTTTAATCAAAATATAACCATTAAACTTATAATCGATATTTTTTGTAAATAATTAGCTTGTACTTTAAACTCACTTCTACGCTTTGAAAGAATTAAAAAAAATTATAAACACCGTAGTAATCGTATGTTTAATTTGCTGTTTCATAACTTTTTTGCAAATGGTTGCAAAAAAGTTTTAAAGCTTTCATTTTCAAGATATCTGAAATGCGCATTTTAGCTATTTTTTAAAATTATAATATAATAAAAACTTTCTGAGAAACGTTAATTTGTTTATAACTATTTTTTTTAACATTTAAAGATTATGCAAAAAAATAAAAAATTTATATTTTCTCAACAAAATGTTAAATAGGCATCTCATCTTTATAAGATTTCAAAGTTTAATCAGTGTATCATAATTATTTTGGTTATTATTGCGACCATAAATTATTAATTAACAATTGAATTGTGGCTAAAATATTCGTTTAATTTTCACCAGCTTCTGGAACTATAATCTAAACCAAGAAGGCTTTTAAGTCACCAAATTATTTAATTATTGGTAGATAATTACTTATCTAAAACTTTATTTGAAAATTAAAAATTTTGTTTGAAAAACCTGCATTTTCCAAGGAAAATTTTCGTCGGAGCAGATCGGGAAAAACACGTCTCTATGTAGAATTTAATCACGGTGAATTTTTACTTAAGTGTTTTTGTTGTAAAGTTAAAATCTTCGGAGTTATAGAGCAATAATTGAAAAAAAAACACGATTTTCGGGCGCCATTTTGTTTATAAAAAAAGTAGCACACTATCTGAGGACTTTGCATACCTATATTATTAATATATAGGATCTTATAATTCGATTCCAGCAATAAAATTGCTGGTAAATAACTTTTCCCAAAAATGGCCTATTCTCCGATAATCAGCCCTATCTAGGCAATCTTTGCAATGAGTGTATGACCGATCCAACCCCACTTTCTGGACTTTATTTCATTCTCTACCCTCCTTTGTTCGGTCAAGTATATGATGATGTTAGGAAGTGTAGCATCTTTGTTTCTGACAGGGCCCCCGCTACCATATGTGCAAAGTGTGCAATGCACGCGGCGGCATCCTTTAGGGGCGCCAAAAGCCAGAGTAAAAAATTGAGAAAAAAAACTTGCAAAAAAAACAAAAATTAATTTTTAAAACAAATGTTGAGAAATTAAATAGGATTAACTAGGTATAAATACACACGAACACGAAACATATTTAAATTAAGCGACAGCGGTCTTTTAAAACGTTGTTTTGTTCTTGAAGAACGACTGACAGATCGATCAGGATAATAAGGATATTGACTCCAATGATTTTTTAAATGAAATTAAAGCGTTAAAGTTATTTTCATTACCTGATGATACTGACCCCTTAAGTGTTTTATTGAAAACAATTTAATCTCCATCGTTCGTAACGTGAATTTCACTGAAGAATTCTTTTGACATTGCCTGTGGCTGTATCTGCAGCTTTTGGCGAGCGATCTTTTTCAAAGTTAAAATCATTTATGGACAATGATTCGAGAAATATTTGCTAGGCTAGCAATATTCGCAACTGAACAAGAAATTTTTGATGGTTTTTTCTTCCTGGAAGCCGTCTGTTGTGAACCGGTTGTACTGCAGCCACTTGGCTTATTGTACATTTCCATTCGTTTATGAAACCCATTCCAGAATTATGGAACCCTGTACCAGCTTGTACAGGTCTAGTGGGTGGGTGCCATATATATTTGGAGTCACTTCGATGTCTCCGAAAAGTGTTTGCCGCCTCCGATCCAATGCGTCACAGTCATGCAAAATATGGTTGACTTCAGGTTTTCTGTTACAGAGTCTGCAGCTCAAGTCTCCATGAAACAGCCCCATTGTATGCAGGTGACCCTTAACTGGCGCATGTCCAGTGAGGAAACCTGTTATGACCCTGAGCTGATTCCTGCTTGTTTTCAGCAATAACTCAGCCCTACTAGCACATGCCGATATACATCTAGCCATGTGTTTGACCGGGTACACTCTCCCAGTGTGAGTTGCGTTGGCTTCGGATCCAGGTTTTTTTTCGTTCGCGCTTTTTGGCACTCCCACGGCCGGCTCTGTGCCCAGGTATTTTGTAGCTGATGCTCTCTTGGCAAGTGCATCAGCTCTTTCATTGCCGTATATGCCCCGACGACCTGGAACCCATACCAGTATAACACTGTTATGTTGTGCCAGTCTGTCAAGTTCTTGTCGACATTCCCACACCAGCCTAGAGTTCACCTTAGGGCTTATAAGAGACCCAATGGCTGCTCAGCTATCTGTGCATATGTTAACCCGCTGCAGTTCGAATGCCCTCAGGTTGTTTTCTCTTGCACACTGCAAGATTGCAAAAATCTCTGCCTGAAATACGGAGGTATACTCTCCAGTGGAATATAAATGTTGAAATTTTCGCTACTACAGAATATTCCTGCGCCCGAACCGTCTGCAGTTTTAGACCCGTCCGTATACCAGGTGTAACCCTGCAGTCTGGGTCGAGAGTTTCCTCCGTCCCATTCGCCTCGTGGACAAATGTCCCCTTGAAAAGGTACTTCAGGTGTGTATCTTGATGTCATATGGTCAGAAATCATCATCCATTCGGCATCATTAGTTTCATTCGTTATTTTACTATGTCCTGATTTAACTGGGACGTTGCTCAGGTTTTCTCGCAGTCTATAATATCCCATTCTCGCTTCACCTCTTATTGTTATATGCAAAGGAGGGAGATCAAGTAGTGCCTCCATAGCTGCCATAGGTGTGCCCCTCATAGCCCCCGTGTTCCCGAGACAAGCAAGTCTTTGCACCTTGCTTAATTTGATGCTGGCACTTTTTTGCTGCACTTTTGGCCACCATACCACTGATGCATATGTAATTGTGGGTTTTACAACCATGTTATAAATTTTTGTATAAATTTTAGCGACGAATTTTCAACACCAAAGCCTCGGAAAATATCGCTGCTACACTAGCTATTTTTTATTTTTCTATCGTACCTGTAGCCTTCAGTGAATGAAAGTGAAATACGGCGATACCGTGTAATTTTCAAGGTCACCACCGAATTGCATGAAAATTTGAATTTATTTTCTACTTACCCTCCATAACTACAAATATCTGGAAACCTGGGTAAATGAAAACAATGACCAGGGTAGAGAAATCAGGACACGCATTGAAATTGCAAGACAAGCATTTATAAAAAAGAATAAGATGTTTGTTAATCGAGACCTTCCTCTGGAGCTGAGGATAAGAGCCTTAAGATGCTACGTGTTCTCGACTTTGTTGTATGGAGTGGAAAGCTGGACACTAAAAGTAGAAAATATAAAGAAGTTGGAAGCCTTTGAGATGTGGTGCTATAGAAGGATTTTGAAAATACCATGAATCCAACGAGTTACAAATGCAGAAGTGTTAAGAAGGCTGCAAAAGGATTGCGAGGTGATAAAGAACATCAAAACAAGAAAGCTAGAATATTTAGGCCACATTACCAGAGGTGCGAAATATGAGATATTAAGGCTCATAATGCAAGGTAAAATAAAGGGTAAAAGATCTATAGCTAGAAGAAGAAGTTCCTGGCTGAGAAACTTAAGAGAGTGGTATAGTTGTAGCCGCCTGCTACTATCAGTAGATCTTTTCAGAGCAGCCGCCAATAAGGTACGGATAGCTGTGATGATAGCCAACCTCCGATAGGAGAAGGAACTACAAGAAGAAGAAGACCCTCTACTTCATACTTGGATTTGTGACGTTGGTTGATTTGCTTGGTGGGTGAAAGTTACCCCTTCTTGGGGGTAAAAAAATATACGTTTAAAATAAGTCCGGAAATGGATAAACTGGCTATTTCTAAGCAACTTTTTTCTACAGAGTTTTGTAACTAAATCAACACTTTTTGAGTTATTTGCGAGTAAAAATGTTTATTTTTTAACAAAAAAAATACGTTTTTAGGCAGTTTTTCGCAAATAACTCAAAAACTAAGTATTTTATCGAAAAAAAATTGTTATCAAAAATGTAGCTTATAAAAAAACGAAAAAAATGGTGTACCTTTTCATGAAGTCTATAGACCTAATACAAACAAAATTGGAGCTCATGAAAAATACGTTCTTATTCGTCAAATTCCAAATCGAATATTTCAACGTGAAATAACTAAAAAAGAATGTGTGTGTACTTTGTACGCACGTAAGAAGTTATACTTCTATTATATGATTTCAATGAAATAAATATACTTTAAACAGTTTATTTTAATTTTATTTAAATATTAAACTACTATTAATGCTTACCACTTTCCAAAAATTAAAAAAAAAAGGATAGGAATGGTCCGGATTTGAACCCAAGACCTCTCGATCTCTCCGAATTCTATACCAATAACACTACGAGGTCTCTGTTTTTGTAGTATCGGACATAATGACAAACAGACGAAGTGAAGTATAATAAATATAAATGTTTTAATAATACTTATCTTACTCCCGAGGAAGACTAATCCAAAGACACAAAAATTATAATAAATATATTTACTAAAAACACTAATATATTCTTTTCACACCTTTTTTTGCACTGATATAATTATACATAACTTGATTTAGCAACTAACGCCATACTGTCTGTGTGTGCATGCGCGCAGAACAATGAAAATTCACCCCCAATCGCGCCTAGAGAAGTATAACTTCAAAAATGAGGCACTTTTCAGGAAAAACACATTAAAACTTATTATGACTTCTAAAGTTCAGTTTTTTGCTCTATTTCAAGCACCTACCTACCTTAAAGAAATAAATAAATAAACATGAACCAAAATGCCTTACGGGCGCTAAAATTCTTTCTTGCACACAGACGCCAGTAGCCCTTACGGAGGCCCTGGTTTCTGATGCTCTTAGGCCAGAAAATACATTCTTCGTATGCATTTATTAAAAAAGAACTGCAGTTGGTCTGTAAGGGTTTTTGTCATTTTCCAGGTTTCACGTCCACAGACTAGAACAGACATGATATTTGACTGAAATATTCGGATCTTGGTCTTTGTAGTATACTGACAAAACCTCCAAAGAGGGTTAAGCATACCAAATGATTGTTGAGCTTTTCGTATCCTCATAAGAATATCGTCTTCTGTACTTCCGTTTTTTGTTTGTCACTTCCAAAATACGTAAAATTTTCCACATTTTCAATCTGCATGTTGTTAATAGTAAATAGTATGCTATTTCTTGCATTTATTCTCACAGATTTGGTTTTATTATTTTGATTTTCAAACCTATTTTATTCGCTTCAGTGGAAGTGTTTCCAATTGGTCAACTACATGTTGGAACCTTTGTTCTAATAGGATTGTATCTCCCTTGTATCGGAGTCTAGTTTGGAGAGAACATAGTCTACAGCTATGTTAAACAGAAACGGATCCCTGTCCGACTCCAATAAGTACGCTAAATTCGTCATTGTTGATACCATTGTGTGTCCCTCTGCATTTCGCTTCAGTTTACAGTGTACAGTGACTTTATAATGGAAATTATTTTTTGCAGGATGTTTTTTAGCTTTAAAATTTTCTGAAGTGGCGCCCTTTCTGAAGTTTCTTAAAATTCAGTATTTCTTCTTTTTTTTTGTCAAACTGTTAGCTAATTTTTATCTATCTGTCATTTATCTATTGTTTGTATTCATACACAATCCTAATAATGTCCCTTGCGCATGAGTAACCAGGCCTTTGTATTGTTCCTGTATAGGATCGGATTATTTTGTATAAGATCGGATCGTTTTTTCTGGCATTCGATCGTTATAACGCAATATTTTAAATGTTTGTAAATGCATATCATAGGGTGTAAGAGTGTGTTATAGAGGTAGCACCTTTTATTGGAACGACCACATCAAACGTCATCGACGGGAGATTGTTTTTTGATAACTGGTCCTCATAAGACACTCAACTCTCACTTATGGCTCCACGTGCCACATCCCGGGCAACTGCATTGGCCTGCAGGCTAAACTAAGTTAGGGTAGCCAGACATGGTGATAGGTTGGACAGTGGCAGCTGGCTGTTACAAAACTGACCATGCGGCGAGAATGATAGCCACAGAAACGGCACATATACAGCGGTGCAGAAGGCAAAGGGAAACCACTGCACTATTTTCCCAAGAGAATTTCTTCCCATAACGATGACAATTTCAGTAAGTAAAGATGGAATGTGTAGCGACCCGACTCACGCTCGGCGCCATCTCGGTTCCGGGTCGGATGGTGTGAAATTTGCTACCGGCTGCCAAGGTGTGACGGACCAGGCACCTGGCAGAAATTGTGCGACTGAATCCAAATTTTCATTTAATTTAAGAAAATGCCACCGAGTTAGTATATGTAACGTCCAGGGACTGATCCAAACCCCTGGAAAGTCAGACATAATTGAAAAAGAAATGGCATACCACAATCTTTCTGTACTGGGACTCTCAGAAACTCACTGGAGAGGAAAAAGGGCATTTTAAACCAACTGCTGGCAACGTCGTGTATTTTTCAGGCCCAGATAACAAAAGTACACATGGAGTCGCAATAATTGTACCCTCTAAACTAAACGACTGCGTAATTGGATATAATTTGATGACAGGATAATATCCCTTAAAATGAGAATATCCACCAATACCCTACACCTTGTCCAGGTATACGCTCCTACAACAGCTGCACAAGAAGAAGACATCAACAGGTTCTATGGTCGTCTAGAAGAAACTGTTCGCGCTATTCCGAATCGTGAACTTGTCATAATTTTAGGAAATTTTAACGCCAAAGTGGGGTCATCTAATGAAAATATTGAAGGAGTGCTATGCAAAAATGGACTGGGACAGAGAAATGAGAATAGCGACCGTCTAGTGGAGTTCTGTGTAGAACAACATCTTACAATTACAAATACGTTATATCAACATCATCCACGGAGATTATACACATGGCGCAGCCCAGATGGACGAACAAGGAATCAAATAGACTACATCCTAATAAGATCAAGATGGAAGTCGTCGTCCATCAACTGTAAAACATATCCTGGCGCAGACTGTGGAAGCGATCATCATTTCCTGGTATTGAACGTTCGACTTCGTTTTAGTCCCCAAAAGAAGACCCCAAAGAAAAGTTATGTCTCTAAATGCATCAAAAATCAATGACTCCCAACAAAACTAGAAGATGCTCTTTGTTTAGACCAAGTAGATAGTGACCCTGAGAGCACTTGGATCTATCTCAAAGATAAGGTAATCGAGGCTGCAAAAACTGTGAGGCAGCGGTTTCCACTGGCCGTAAGCCATGGATATCCGATAATACGTGTACTGTGATTCAACGCAGAAAAGAACATAAAACTAGATACAGAACAAACGATGAATACAGAGCGTTATCGAGAGAAATCAGAAAACAGTGTCGCAAAGATAAAGCTGATTACATCTCTCAAATATGCAGAGAGATAGAGAAACATGGCTGTCGAAATGAACCGAGGGACTTATTCCAGAAGATCAAACTCCTTACCAGAGAATATAAACCTCAAACGTGGTCTGTAATAGATAAGGAAGGTGATTTAAAGACCGATACTGATGAAATATTGGAAACATGGCGAAACTACTTTGGCGAGCTATATAAAAATAACGAGGTATCAGCAGAAAATCAGTGGCCTTCTGACTACCCTAGAGAACCTACTGTCTTACTCGCTGAAGTCAAAGATGCAATTAAATCACTAAAGAGAAATAAATCCCCCGGCATTGATTCAATACCATGTGAAATAAGTACTATCGTTACTAGGTGACAAAGGATTACATATCATCCATTCTATCTGTGTCGCTGTTTGGAATTCAGGAAAATGGCCATCTGATTGGTGTACCTCAATTTATATCCCACTACACAAAAAAGGAACTACTACCAGATGTGAAAACTACCACACACTGTCACTAATAACACATGCTAGTAAAATCTTGTTGCATATCATCAAAAACAGATTAAAAACCTATCTACATTACCAAATACCTCAGGAACAAGCGGAGTTTGTAAAGAGTAAAGGTACAAGGGAACAAATCCTGAACCTGAGACAACTCATTGAAAAGTCTAGAGAATTTCAAGTACCTATGATTGTATGCTTCGTTGACTACCAAAAGGCATTTACTTGTGTAAGCTGGATAAATCTTTGGTTAATTTTAATAGAAATGGGCGCACCAATTCACCAATGCACCTGGTGACACTTATTAAAAATCTGTACCAGTCTAATATAGCGACATTACGACTAGATCAGAAGTTCTTAAACAATTTCAAGACCGAGAGAGGTGTTAGACAAGGATGCGTGTTGTCACCTGACTTATTTAACATTTATGGTGAACATGTCATGAGGATGGCTTTAGAAGGATGGGCCGGTGGAGTAACAGTAGCTGGTAGGAAAATCTCCAATTTAAGATTTGCTGATGACACTACACTTATAGCAGCAAATGAGCAAGAAATGTTTGATCTTCTGCGAAGAGTTGAGTACGAAAGCAATAAAGTTGGTCTGAAAATCAATAAAGCTAAGACAAAAGTAATGGTGGTCGACAGATTTGACACTATTCAACTGACTAACATGTTACAGAGAGTTGGCAACGTTGCTTGGCTAGATAAACAAGTTCGGAAATTTACTGTGAATAAATCGCGAAAATTCTTAAAACTGAGGTGAAAATAAAATTTAAACAACACAACAATTCGTATCTAAGGACAACAGCGAAGTGTACGATCAAAATTCGGAGTGAAACAAACATTTTTAAGTAAATAAAACCTGCAGAGCCAGTGCTGGTCAAAAAAACAAGGTTAGCTATAAATAAACAAAACAATCAATTATTGCATTTCATAAGAAGGTAACTGCTAAACAATTTTTGGCGGTGTTGCCAAATCTGAAAAAAGCACTGAGAAATAGGGAAGAAAGAAATAAATACCCTTTTAAATAGGCCAGTCTAAGAAGGGCAAAAATCTCCGCGAGGTTGAATCGGATTTTTGCACTTACCGCAGACAGCCAAATTATACGTGTGTAAAAAAATATATTTAGTATATCAAATAGTAACAATCGAATAGTAACAACATGGAAGAATTCATAAAAGATTTGCGAGAAAAATTGGACAGAATGGAAACAAGAGATACGAGGATAGAGCAAAAATTGGATGGAATCCAAGAAGAGCTTAAAGAATTAAGAAATCAAAACCAGGAGCTGAAAAGAGAAAATATGCTACTAAAGCAAGAAATGAGTGAAATAAGAGCAGAAAATAAACAAATGAAAGCTGAAATTAAAGAAGTGCGAGAAGAAATGGAAACGCTAAGCAAACTAAAATTTAATGAGGCAGTGCCAAAAAGACTAAGCGACTTAGAGGATAGAACAGAAAGAGAGGAGAAAAAGAAAATTGAGAAAAACGTAATAGTCAGGGGAATTAAAATAGGAGAAGAAAATGTAAAAGAAGATCTAGAAAATTTACTAAAAATAAAACTCAACGTTGAAGCTAAAATAGAACAAACAGAGATAATTAGACCAAGAAATTCACAGCCGTTCATAATAGCAAAATTGGAAAATATACAAGATAAAAAGAAAATAATGGAACAAAAGAAAATCCTCAAAGGTACAAAAATATTTATCGACGAACAAAGAACCTATGAAGAACGAAGAATACACAGGCAAGTAAAGAAAAGAGCAGAGGTGGAAAAGGAAGCAGGGAAGAAAGTGAAGATGGGCTTCAAAAAATTATGGATAGACGATCAACTTTGGGAATGGAATAACATTATAAAAGACGTAAAGCTGAAGTGTACTGGAAACAACAGAGAAAATCCAAAAAACTGAAAGAATCAAACCGAAGGATAGTGGAAACAGACCCGGCTAAGGAAATGGATAATGATAATAATAAAACAATGTACAAGAAAAAGAGGAATAAAATTAACATGAATAAAAGAGCTAAACCCATTAAAATTGGATCATGGAATATCCAGACAATGCTAAAAGTAGGGAAAATGCAGGAAATTGCTTTAGAAATGGAAAAATACGAACTAGAAATACTAGCACTACAGGAGATACGATGGAAAAATGAAGGAACAGTTAAGAAGAAAAACTTTACTATGTATTACTCAGGAGAAGACAAACAGGGGAAAAATGGAACAGCTTTTATGGTGAGCAAAAGAATGAGAGAAAAAGTTATACATTTCAAAGCTATTAATGGAAGAATCTCCTACATCAGAATCGAAAATAAACAAGCCAATATATCTTTAGTTAACTGCTACGCACCTACCGAGGAAGCAGACCAACAAGATAAAATGGAATTCTATGAACTTTTAGAAGAAACCTGCGAAAATATTCCTAGGAACGATATCTTAATAATACTGGGAGATTTTAACGCGCAAGTGGGAAAAGAGAGCTACAACCAAAATGTAGCAGGTAAAGAAACGATCCACAATGTCACAAACGATAACGGGGCAAAAGTTTGCAATCTGGCAGCAGCAACAAATACCTACATCGTCAGTACGAAATTTATTCATAAAAGGAAACACAAGATAACCTGGATGTTACCAGGGAGATCAGATGGCAACCAAATAGATCATGTTTTGATTTCGAAAAAATGGACAAAGATAATACAAGATGTGAGATCCTTTAGAGGAGCAAACGCTGACACTGACCACATACTCTTAATAGCCAAAATGAAGATGAAAATTATCAAAGCTAATAATAAAGTAGGAAAAAGAAGGAAGTGGAACTTAACCAAATTAAAAGTGCAACAAACAAAACAAGAGTATTCAGAGGAATTAGTACAAAAACTAAAGAGGTACAATGGCACGAACGTAGAAGAGGAATGGAAAAATATAAAAATGAGCATCATAGAGGCTGCGGAGCAAACCATAGGACCTCAAGAAAATAAAAAAACTAAAGAATGGTTTGACGAAGAATGTCGATACCAAAGTCAACTGAAAACGCTGGCACGAAACAAATGGCTTGAAAATAGCGGACAAGAGGAAAGAGAACAATACCAGAAAGAAAAGAGAGAAGCGGCCAAACTTTATAAAAGAAAGAAAGAGACATGGATCTCAGATCAGATGCAAGAGATTGAAACAAATAATAGAGACAACAAAAAATTGTTTGAATATATAAAACAACAATACAATGGTAACAAAGTGACCAGCAAAATAAGCAAAAAAGATTGGGAAAATCACTTTAAAGATATAAATACAAGCAACCAAGCAATCGACACAGAAGAAGAAGATATAACAGATAACCGAGATGAAGAAGAAGATGCACCTACCTACCAAGAATTTATAGAAGTAGTAAAACAACTAAAATCTGACAAAACTCCAGGACCAGATGATATTAACAATGAACTTATTGCAAATGGAGGAGATGACCTTCTAAACCGTATATATAAATTAATGGTCAGTATATGGGAAAAGGAATACATGCCTGAAGAATGGAAGAAAGGACTCATTATACCAGTTTTTAAAAAAGGAGACCCAACGCTTTGCAGCAATTATAGAGCAATTACGCTATTAAATACAACATATAAGATCATGACAACAATTATAAGAAATCGGCTAACCAGATACACAGAAAAAAACTTAGGACCATATCAACAGGGGTTTAGAAAAGGGAGATCAACAATTGATGCAATCCACGTTTTAACGCAAACAATCGAAAAAAGTTACGAACATGGCATAGAATTGCACATATTGTTTATTGACTTCCAGCAGGCTTTCGACAGCATCTACAGAAAACAGCTATTAAAAGAAATGAAAAATATGAATATACCTGCAAAATTAATAAGATTGACCAGAATGACAATGATGGACACAACAGCAAAGGTCAAAACAGTGGATGGTGAAACGAAGAATATCAACATAGAACACGGGGTAAGACAAGCTGACAGCCTATCGACAACGCTCTTTAATATAGCCTTGGAGGGAGTAATTAGAAACACAGGACTAACAAAAAAGACAATAATCCAAAGTTCTACACAAATAATAGGGTATGCAGACGACCTAGGGTTGATAGCCCGTGACAAGAGAAGTCTAGAAGATGCACTGCTAACATTGACAAGAGAGGCAAAAATCAGGGGGTTAATAATTAATCAGAAAAAAACAAAATACTTAATAAGTACGAGAAATCAAGACCAAGTAAATAGAATAAAAGAGATAAGAATAAGTGATAATGTATTCCAAAGGGTTGACTGCTTTAAATACTTAGGAGTGATAGTAGATGGTCAAAACAGAAGAAGCATAGAGATAAATGAAAGAGTTAAAGCAGGGAATAGGGCATTCTGGAAATACCACAAGTTACTTAAAGATAAAAACCTAAGCAAGAAAACAAAGACAAAGATATATAGAGCGGCAATTAGACCAGTCATCACTTATGGAGCAGAAGCAATGTGCCTTACAAAAAAAGATGAAGAAAAATTGAGAATAATAGAAAGAAAAATTATTAGAAGAATACATGGCCCAATCAAAACAGATCAAGGAGAAATACGAATTCTGATGAATCACGAAATAAGAAATCTAATGGAAGGAGAAGATATAGTGAGATTCATTAAAGCACAAAGGTTAAAATGGTTTGGCCACATCCAACGAAGAGAAGCAGATGCACTAATTAGGCAGATAACAAATTGGACGCCAGTAATAAACAGACCTAGAGGAAGACCGAAAATAAGATGGGAAGACCAACTGCGAGAGGATATATCCAATATGGAAATTACAGGCTGGAGAGAAAAAATACAGAATAGGAAAGAATGGAAACAGATTACAGAAAAAGCAAAAAAACACGAAAAGCTATAAAGGATAATGAAGAGGAATTATGCGGACCAATCCACCGCATGAAATGGATTAAAAGAGCTCATGAACCTGAGCGACCTATACTCTATACTAGAGTGACCGGTCTATATATATAACATGTTACAGAAATACCAGATAGTAAACACCTGTGTCTATCTCGGGTCTAGTATAACTAACGATGCTAACTGTGAAGCAGAAGTTCGGAGACGTATTGGTATGGCAAAAAATGCGATGAGTCGCCTAAGTGAAGTTTGGAAAGACATATCTATCTCTCAAAATATCAAGATGAGACTGGTGAATGCCCTTGTATTCTCAATATTTCTATACGGAGCAGAGACTTGGACTCTTCGCGCATGCGAGCGCCAAAGAATTGATGCCTTTTAGATGTGGTGCTGGAGAAGAATGCTGCGCATACCTTGGAAAGCTCATAGGACAAACGTTTCCCTTCTAAACCAACTCAATATTAAAAAAAAAGGCTGTCCACAATATGTCTGCAACGAATTCTGCAATTCTTTGGTCACGTGGTTCGCAGAGGTGACGACAGTTTGG
The DNA here is from genome assembly GCF_917563875.1 of Diabrotica virgifera virgifera. Classification (NCBI taxonomy): domain Eukaryota; kingdom Metazoa; phylum Arthropoda; class Insecta; order Coleoptera; family Chrysomelidae; genus Diabrotica; species Diabrotica virgifera. The sequence goes on from NC_065446.1 coordinate 32,198,643, forward strand.
AGAGATTAATTGTTTCTGGAAACGTTCCGGGGAGAAGATCAAGAGGACGATCACCAACTAGATGGTCTGACCAAATAAAGCATTCAGCTGGAAACTCAGCGAAGCTCTTAGAGCAGCTGAAGATAGAGACCAATGGAGAAACATTGTTAGGAATATTGGAAGAAATCACGATCCCCTCAGTAATGGGGAAACGACAAGAGGGAGAGAGATACCTTGCTTGTTCTATTGATTTGACTTTGGATATAGGCCTCCCCAATTCTTTTACATTCTTCTCTGTCTGTCGTTAGTCATCCACCTAATGCCCACGTTATTCTTGATATCATCTGCCCATCTCATTTGGGGCCTTTCTCTGCTTGGTTTATATTCCCACGGTCTCCAATTTGTAAGAATTTTGTTCCATCGGTCTTCTTTTTATCTTATATTGTATCCGGCAAATCTTCATTTTAATTTTGCAATTTCTTGTCTAACATTCCTCACTTTTGTTTTCTATCTTATCCACTCGCTTCTCTTTTTATCCATTAGTCTTATGTGCAACATTGGTCTTTCCATTGCTCTTTGCGCTTTAATGATTTTGTCCATGTTTGTTTTTGTTCACTTTGGGAACCATAAGTGAGAACACAGACTACGCATTGATTGTATACCTTGGACTTAAGATGTTGTGGATACTTTTTGTTTTTAAGGATGCAGCCTAATTTGCCAAATGCCGCCCATGGCAGTCTAACTCGTATTTTTATTTCTGCTGTAGATAATTAGGTATTGATATTTGCCATTTATCCAGTTTATTTACTATTAGGTTTAAATACAAAATATAAAAACTATAAAAACCTTTTGATAATAATTTATTCACTTTTTTATGAAAAACATTTTTTAAAAATGAAATGCCACATACAAAAAGTTGCTCAACAATATTAAAAGAAATTATAACATAAAAATCATTCTCCTAAACATTTATAAATCTAATAACAACATTGTTCTACGTAATTGCCCTAACATTTTTTATACAGATAAATTATTTATACAACCCTCAACAATCATGTATAAAGATCAACTTTAAATTATACACTGTGCCACCAAATTATTGCATACATCTTATATATAAAAATCAATTGCTGTTCGTTAGTCTCGCTAAAACTCGAGAATGGCTAGACCGATTTGACTAATTTTAATGTTGAATTATTTGTGGAAGTTCAGGGAAGGTTTATACGGTTTTATATAGTCATTTTAGTAGCCACCAAAAATTTTACATCTATATGTATAAAATGCTCTTTTTACAGTGTTTGTTGCCATACTCCTCCGAAACCACTTGACCGATTTTTACGAAATTTGGCAGGTATATTCGGAGCTGAACCGTACTAAAATTTTTTCTCTAGCGCAATCGGTGTCCGAAATACAATATCTTAAGCCGTAGAAATATTCTGAGGACAGAAGAAGAACGATTAACAAATTTCATCGATGAAAAGTGCAACTGTTTAACTTTTGGATTTAAATTGGGCAAAATATGATTTTTTTTAATTTTTCGAAACTTTCAAAAAATATCTCTTTTCCGAACTTTTCTGACGAACGGCAAGCAGGAGAAAAGTTCTGAGCACACGAAAAGAACAAGCAGCAAATTATAAAATTTTATTTAATTTTAATTAATTTTGTTAAATTTTATTTAATTTAAGTATTTTATTTATTTTCGTTTATTTTATTTTATTTCATTTTTTAATTCCATTTATTTTTTTTTATTTTATTTCATTTTATTAAATTAAAATTTAATTTAATTTTGATTAATCAACACCTATATAGTTGAACAACCCCGAATCCAATTTTAAATACGGGGTTGTTTTGAATGTAAAAAAAATAAAGCTGTTATATCAATTATCAGATAAACAAATTTAAGATTGTAACGCTTGCACTACAAACTTTATTTTGTTATTTCTAACTAAACTTTATTACTTCAAACATCATGTATAATTCATTAAAAATAATAATAAAAACCCATTCACATCCAGCATTTTTTGTTTATTAATTACGAATTCCTTTTTTTTTATTTTAAGTTTATTGAATACAAATGTTTGTTTTTATCTATTGAGGCAGTAGGAAGTCTGCCGGGTCAGCTAGTCTTATATATAAAAATCAATTGCTGTTCGTTAGTCTCGCTAAAATTCGAGAATAGCTGGACCGATTTGGCTAATTTTAATGTTGAATTATTTGTGGAAGTTCAGGGAAGGTTTATACGGTTTTATACAGTCATTTTAGTAGCCACCAAAAATTTTACATCTATATGTATAAAATGCTCTTTTTACAGTGTTTGTTGCCATACTCCTCCGAAACCACTTGACCGATTTTTATGAAATTTGGCAGGTATATTCCGAGCTGAACAGTACTAAAATTTTTTCTCTAGCGCAATCGGTGTCCGAAATACAATATCTTAAGCCGTAGAAATATTCTGAGGACAGAAGAAGAACGATTAACTTGTGCAACTGTTTAACTTTTGGACTTAAATTAGGCAAAATATGAATTTTTTAATTTTTCGAAATTTTCAAAAAATATCTCTAAACCGAACTTTTCTGACGAACGGCAAGCAGGAGAAATTTCTGAGCACACGAAAAGAACAAGCAGCAAATTATAAAATTTTATTTAATTTTAATTAATTTTGTTAAATTTTATTTAATTTTATTTCATTTAAGTATTTTATTTATTTTCGTTTATTTTATTTTATTTTGTTTTTTAATTCCATTTAGTTATTTATTTTATTTAATTTTAATAAATTTTATTTTTATTTTTATTAGATTCTATTTACTATTATTTTATTTATTTATTTATTCAACATTTATTTTTATTTAATTTCATTTCATTTTATTTAATGATATTTAATTTTAATTTAATTTTATTTTGATTAATCAACACCTATATAGTTGGACAACCCCGAACCCAATTATAAATACAGGGTGGTTTTGAATGTAGATACAATAAAGCTGTTATATTCATTATAAGATAAACAAATTTAAGATTGTAACTGTTGCACTACAAACTTTATTTTGTTACTTCTAACTAAATTTTATTACTTCAAACATCATGTATAATTAATTAAAAATAATAATAAAACCTCATTCACATCGAGCATTTTGTGTTTATTAATTACGAATTCCTTTTGTTTATTTTAAGTTTATTGTATACAAAAATTTGTTTTTATCTATTGAGGCAGTACGAAGTCTGCCGGGTCAGCTAGTTTTAGATAAAAATATGTTTATAATATTCTAAATTAATAATAAAAATATGTTTATATTGTTTATATTGATCTTTCTGGCATCTTATGTTATTGTTTATCTTTAATAGTCTCAATTTACCTGAATGTCTCTTTTATAAGTAGATGTGATATAGAGAGAAATGAGAAGTCGCAGATCTAAACAGTAAATCTGAAACTTCTCGTGGAACCACTTTCTGGAAACATCTTTTATCTCTTCCTTTTACAAGGCAGCTTGGTTTCGCTTCGATTGAGAGGTCTTCATGTAGCCCCACTGAAGACGTCTGGAGAGACAGAAACATACGTATGGGACGGTGAATCACTTTTGAACCGAAATAAAACATAACTACTGCTTTTTAATAGATGTGGTATATTTTCTATCATCATTCGAAAATACATATGAAGACAAGAGATTCAAATATGTAATATGAAGATTATACGGGGATTAAACGGCAAGAATAAAACTCGAAGGATCCCTGTCAGAACAAGTATTCAGAAGGGTGTACGACATGGATGAATTCTCTCGCCAACGCCAATTTATGCTCTGAATAATATTTTCTGCAAAGCAATGGAAGAGGAGTCAGCTGGAAGAGCGATAAATATGGAGTTATTGTCAGACATTCTGATGATGAGTTATAATAGCCAACAATTTGAGAGACCTCCGGATTTGTATAAAGTATCACCTTTATTTATATAAAGTATACCTCTTTTGATAAAGTATTTATGGTTAGTATGACGTATAACTTACATATCAATATCAGGAAAACCAAAATGATGGTCGTTTCAAAAAAGTTAACAACAATAATTTTATTGTGGAAAATAGTTTTTTAAACCAACATTCAGAAGAATTTCGTTTAGAATTGAACAAGCATAAGCTGCGTTTGAAAAAAAAAAATAAAAAAAACTTTTGAAAGCATCGTATCTTTTTATGACTCTAAGAATCAGAGTGGTTAGGTGATATATGTTACACGGCATTGAAAACTGAAAACTAAATTAGAAACTCCTTAAAAAGATCTTCTTTTTGTTTCACTCCTATCGGAGATTGGAAATCATCAAGGCTATCCTGACCTTGTTTACAGCTGACCTAAAGAGTTCATTAGTGGTGCAGCCAAACCACTCTCTTAAATTCCGCAACCATGACATTCTTCTTCGGCCTGGATTCCGTTTTTCCTTCTATTTTTGTTTGCATTATATTTTAAGTAATGCGTATTTATGTCCTCTCATCAGGTGACCCAAATATTCGAGTTTTCTTCGTTTTATCGTTTACAAAATTTTTGGGTCTTTCCTATTCTTTGTATTATGTACTTCAAAGTTTGTGACTCTTTCAACCCAACTTATCTTCAGCATTAGACGGTAACATCACATCTCGAAACTTTCAATATTTTTTATGTTGTTCTGTTTAAGAGTCCAAGCCTCTACACCGTATAATAACGTATTAAATACGTAGCTTCTTAAAAAGATAGATGCCTGTCAAATGTAGGCCAATAGATGCATTCTCAGAGTATTCTGAATGGATAGAATCCCGAATCAGACAATGCTGGAAAGAGACAATATTGAACCTGAAGTCATATTTACATATATATACCTAGTCCAGAGAAATAAGATTTTTCTCGTGACACATCACCCTCCAGGCCGAAACCAAATTTTTTGAGTAGTATGGAAATCTATAATAATAACCTATATGTTTCCTACAGCCGATTTTGATGATATACATAGTTATAAACAAATGAAGATCAAAAAACGGTAATTTTTAGCTTTTTTCGCCTATTACCAAAAAGTTAAGCATTTTAAACAAATTTGAGAGTAAGAAACTCATAAATCGTATAAAAACTGCAATATGGCGTTCGCTGAATATGTCTATCCTTATTGGTTGCTTAGAAAATTGCAAAATAAATCATAAATTTTGAGTTTTTATAAATAATCATAACTTATGTAAAAATTAACTTAGAACCTTCTTATTACATGGTTTTGAGACTTCTTGTGCATAAATTATATTTTAAATTTCAAAGCAATTGGTCAAATAGTTTAAAAGTTTTTTAATTTGTTTATCCCAAATTCATTTTTTTGCAATACTATCAGCAAATACTATGGACTGTAATACATACAACTCTTGACATTTTCCATTACATTTGAGGAAGCAAAAAAATAGCGCCATCTAGGCGGTCTATGGTGATAACCAGAGCAATCTAACCTTACATTTATAAAATTGCTTTATTATTGTTTTTGTATAAGTGTTTGAACTATTTTTATTTTAATTTAATTTAGCAAAATTAGCTTGTTATTCAAAAATTTATAAAAATAAATTTGAATGTTTAAGTCAAATTTTACGTTGTCACGACGTAGTTTCACCGCAAGCCGACAGTGGCGCTAGTGTCAACGTGCTTCCAGATTTCTGCGGGAGTTGGATGTATAAAAGCAGCTTTACATCAAGGCTATGCAAGTCTCAAGCTATGCAAGTCCGTCTTGCATGGCATATCTCTTGCCTACCCTGACCTTTTTACATCGGAGCTATTTCTGTGCAATTTTAGATACCACTTTCATTGTTGCCAATAGAAGAAATATATCAAAATATTAACTTTAGATATTTCAAAAACATGAAGAGAAGTATCCATACTTACTCAAATGTGGTCTCGAGGTAAACCAAATTACAAAAAACTCGAAGATGTACCACAAGGTTATATAGTTATAACCACAAGGTTATAACCTTGTGGTACATCTTCGAGTTTTTTGTAATTTGGTTTAGTTATTTCACTTAAAAACTTCAGTCCATAATTAAATATATTCAAATATAAACCACAAATTATTTACATCCAATAAATACCATTTAAACTTACACAATAAGGTTAAGTTTTTTTCTAAACTATAAATTTTGTCATATTGGCAACATGAATTTTGACAGGACTTGCATCAAAATAGCATGAAAAATAGAACATGTTTTAATTTTTCGTCTAGCACAGGAATTGCATGGAAATAGCGCGTGGGCATGCGCAGTAGCGTGATCTGTCTTGCATGGCTCTTGCCTAGCATGAAAATAGCATAATGTAAAACTGTCTTTACAGTCAATAGTATTTGCTATAAGTCAGAAAATTATGAGGTTACAGTAATACTTCGGACAGATTATGAAAGAAAAACATTTATACTATTAACTTTATGTAAAAAAAATGACAAAAAGTAATTTTAAACAGTGTAAAATTATTTTGCAAAAACATGTCGATTTTTTGCTTACTAATAAACAATTAGAATAACTTTTTAACCGTTACCCGTAGAAAAATGATGTTTTCATATTTAGAAAGACTGAATCTTTATATACATTTAGAAAGAAAAACAATTGTCCTAGGACAATTAGGGACGAAGTTAGCCCCCATTTTTTTTAATTCACATGTTCTTACAAAATAATTTTTCAATATTTAGAGTTATTTTTTGTCATTTTTTCTAAATTAAATTAACAGTGTAAATCTTCTTCTTGCATAAACTATTAAAAGTATTACTGCAACTTCATCATTTTCTGACTTACAGTGTTTAAAAAAAAATTAATTTGGGAAAAACAAATTAAATAACCTTTAAACTTTGACCAATTGCTTTGAAATTTAGGGTATGATTTAAGCACCAGAGGTCTCAGCATTCCGTGTAATAAGAAGGTTCTAAGTTAATTTTTACATATGTTATGAATATTTATAAAAATTCAAAATTTATGATTTATTTTTCAATTTTCTAAGCAACCAATAAGGATAGACATATTCAGTGAACGCTATATTGAAGTTTTTTTATACTATTTATGAGTTTCTTACTCTCAAATTTGTTTAAAATGCTTAACTTTTTGGTAATACACGAAAAAAGCGAAAATTTGCCGTTTTTTGATCTTCATTTGTTTATAACTATGTATATCATCAAAATCGGCTGCAGGAAACATACAATAGGAAAAATGAAAGAATACCCATGAACGAACATATAAAACACGCTGTATTTTCCTGTCACCTTGTCATACAAAAAATTGGCTAGCACAAGTACATGTAATAATTATTAATACATTTACTTGCGCTGGGAAATTTTCTTTGTGACACGGTGACAGGAAAATACAGCGTGTTTTATATGTTCGTTCATGGGTATTCTTTCATTTTTCCGACTGTATAGGTTATTACTATAGATGTCCATACTACTAAAAAAATTTAGTTTCGGCCTGGAGAGGATTGTGTCACCAACAGGATATTTTTTCCTTATTTCTCTGAACTAATATTAAATAACCTATCATCGGTAATAATGTAATTTCTCATTCTGCGTTTAAATTTCTCAAAAATACTTATTAATTTTATCAGGATTGAAAAATCATCTTCGTTGGATCAAGATTTTGCGCCTACCACCTTAAAGGCATTTTTCATAATAGGTATGCTAACCTAGTGAAACAGTGTACAATAACGCTGACAAAATAAACAATTAGAAATTGTTTAACGATTAGTTCTTTACAGATTAAATTACCAAAAACATTTGTTTGTGTTTTACACAAAATTCAAGTACAACCATAAAATTATTTTATTGTCTATTATTTGTTTTCATTGTTTATCAAGAAGTCATAGAGTTACCTATTTGGACACTATTTCATATGTATTAGGTTTCAATTTGATAATTCTATGGATCAGACACCTCATCCAACTAAGTCACAATTGGACTTAATTTAATATAGAAAGTATTAATGAACAAACAGAATCAATACTGAGCATAAAACGCAATAGAATGGCCCACACAATATTTACTACACATACTTACTTCTTTACTTAATTCTCTTTGCTTCTATTTAGTTGTCACCTTTATAATACTTCACCATTTAAAAATTCTTAATTTGAATGAAATAAAAGAGAGACGTCTTTGCAATAATTTATTGTTGTACTTTGACGACCGGTTTGGCTCTCTAGAATTTGCAGAGCATCAACGGTTACAAGTAAACTAAATGCTACAAATATCAAAGACCAGAGTTAGTACGTTGTCTCAGTGGCGGCTCGTGACCTCAGTATGCGGGTAGGCTACACATATACTTCGGGTAGGCGACAAAAAATATCCTACAGTTTGTAATACATTTTGAGCCGTCTTGCAATACTAAATGTAATCTATGAGCGCAACAATGTGTAAAAATTGCTTTTGGAGCATCTACTTTAATTTTTTATTGTAATCCGTTTAAAGAGCCAGCCATTACACTTGCACCATTGTAAAATTGAGCAATTAATTTATTTTTGTAATCATATGGCTCAAGCACGTTTGAAATTAAACTATATAGAGCGTCTGCAGATCTATTATCGCTAACATCAAAAAACCCTAAAAATCTTTCTGTTACCTGACCAACTTTGTTAACAAAACGGATTGGTAAAGTACACTGTGATTTTTCGGTTATATCAGTAGTATCGTCAGCTAGTATAGAAAAAAATTGACTTTCAATAATTTCTGTTGAAATTTCATTTTTTACGTAATCGGCAAGGCAATCTATTAAATCATTTTGTATTGTTTTTGACAAACCCGTGAACACCCCTTCTATTTTTTAACATGATCCTGGATTTCCTGATCGCGTTTAACTACTAAATTAAAAATTTCTTTAAAATTACCCATGTTTGAAGAATTATGGCTCTCATCACGACCGCGAAATATAAGTTCTTGTTTTGCTAAAAGAATTGTAACAATTCAATCTCTCTGCTTCAATCTTTTTCAACTTCTTCATTATATATCTTATTAGATAGAGAAATATGTCCAGCGAAAGCACTGTCAGTAGTTTGTTTATTTTTTTCTAACCGTTTTAAATCTAAGCAATTGTTTAAATGTTCTTTCGAAGATTCATGTTTTTTTACACTAGCTGATAAATTTTTCAAATCTGAATATCCCTGACTCACCCAAACATTTTGCTTCAAATTTGAGAGCAACAGACAAGGCCAACAGAAAAGTGAATTTTTAAAATAACTTCCGCTTAGCCATTTATGATTTTCATACCATATTGTTTTAAACGATCTCGAAAATGGTTGATTGTCTTTTGTCTTATCTGTGGATAAAATTGTTAAATTTTGTAAAGGCCGGCCCATTGAAATAATTACTAATCTTTCTTGATTTTGGCGCCTTGAAAAAGGCGTCTCGATCAAACTGCATATTACATCGTTTAAAATATTCATATTCGATGACTAAAGTTTTTCCACCAATAAAACTAACACACCTACGTTTCAACAACGTCAAATATTACTTATTTTATTTATGTATCAAATAATAATTTACTATTCGAATAAATTGATAAGTTAACAATTAACCTCGCTTTAAATTTTTAATTATCTATATAATCTAATAACACATTATTCAGTTTTCATAAACAAATTTAAATTGTCCTACCTAGTTTTATTCAATACTTAACCTACTAATAACAGCCAAAATAAAAAAACAATTATTTTAAAACAGTTTCACAAGACACAAGAGAAGCAACTGATAAAATTTTGTAGGTCCGGCTATAAGACTCTGTGCCTATCCGCCCGTTCAAAATCGTAGAATACGGTCGCTACGAGCAGACCTGCAGCAGGCCTGCTCGCGTAAACAGAGAGAGATCGCACGTCAATTCGGTGTTGGCGTCGTTCTATTTCAGGCTACGTTCCCGAGTGCCTGACCAAGGAGAGTATAGAATCTATACAGTACTACTGATACTACAAGGAGCGTACAATAATTATAACTACGGAGAAAATTTTTTGGATATTTTTAAAAATAATTTGGATAATTTTTGCTATTTTATTGTAGATATTGTGTCAAAATTTATAAATTACAATTTTGAAATAAGTAATTTATATTAATAATTTATATTATTGTACTACATTTGAAGAGGGTAGGCGGCGCCTACCTTGCCTACCCCGACGGGTCGCCCCTGCGTTGTCTGGTGGTTATCAAGGACTATATGATAAAGCCGATATTAAAAATATAAATTACAACTACAAACATATTATTATATGCTCTGTATTTTCTCTCTGTTATGAGATTGATCAGCATCTTATTTATTCAATTAATTAATTAATTATTTTAATTACTACTCATGGAAACAAAACCAAAATTTAATAAAAGCTTTCCAATAAAAAATATTCTCAGGGCTAATTGATTTTAATGTATCACCTTTTGTTTGTGGCTTCTAGTATTTCTCGTTGCTTACTTTATCCAGGACAAAACAGGGAAAATAAACATACTCAAAATCATATAAATTTTATAAATATTATTTATTTAATTACTATACCATAAATATAAGATTCAAAATGTATGTTTATTCTGTTGTTAAAATTTCTTATCTAATAAAATTAATCTTTAATTCTACCATCTCCTTTTTCTTTTAACAAATTTTCATTTAAATGATTCGGTAGACTGTTCTGATTATTATTACAAAAAAAACAAAATTTAATTTTCACCTTAGATAAACAGATTGTTTATCTCTTCTATGAATTTATGAATGAATAAATTATGCTGTAAAAACTGCTCAATTGACAAAACACAAATATGGTATGTAATATACAACAACTCTCTCCTTTTCACAAATAAACTGACTAACCTTTTTATCTTCTTTACTTCTTCTCATGGATTGTATTGTCCTCGGTTCTCCCACACGTGCTCCTCGGATGCTGCTACGGTCTTTCTCTTCCAAACTGTTTCACAAACAAAAAACAGCACTCGCTCGAAATATCTCCTCTATTTAGTCTCCGACTCGATACAAACAATATCAATCTTTACAATTCCAAGATTTTTTCTCTCAGCTCGATATCTTATGCAAATTTGATACAAACTGGCTACTCGTTCCAGACAGAAAACTGGAATCTCTTCGGACACGAGAAGATTGTACTTCTCGACTCGATCACGGTTTCGTCTCAACAGGGATCTGCTAACACGGCCACCAAATTCACCACTTTACACAAAATTACTATTTTTCGAACTGGACTGCACCCTTCTGATCTTAATTACACAGTAAATATTTTTCCTTCATCAAATTTGAGACTCAACCACTCTGTTCTCCTCCATCCATCTCTTCGCCAATCACAAGCATTCTCTCTACACATTACATCCCTACTTTCATTTCTTAAGGACCAATAGTGTTGTATACAAATTTTCTGTCTTGTCAAATTTGCAGGAGATATTAAAATTAAATGTTTTCTTATATCCTAGAAAAACCCTATATTCTAAAACTAAATAAAATTGTTTACCGTCGATTTCTTTCTAGGAAATCATTTAGAAACATTCTATTGTCTATTCCAAAGCGGCACATTAATTTTCTAAAACCAACCGTAATTTAATTCATTGTTTGAACTGCATAAATCCGTACGTAGAATCTTTATCACTAACGTTTTTCTCTTTCCACGAAAACACTACTTACGGCTAAATCATATTATTTACAAATTTTGGCTATATACAGGGCGATGACAATTTATGATCTCGTGGTCTTTGACATAAAATTAATTCTCTAAATTCTCCCCATAAAAATTATTTAACAATATACATTGCATGCATATATACAAGTATACACTCATATATCTCCACACACACGTATCCATATGTAATAGTAAATGATTAAGCAATGTATAAGCGTTGTAGTAGCATGCCAATACAAGGAATGATTTCTAAAGTCTGCACTATCATACCCTTTTTAAAATGCAAAAAAGTGAGCAAGAAGGTATTACCTACAGTGCAGACTTTAGAAATCATTCCTTGTATTGCATCGCCATGTAAGTACAACACTTATACATTGCATAATCATATACTACTACAAGATACGTGTGTGTGTGTGTGTGTAGATACATTAGTGTATACTTGTATATGCATGCATATGTGTATGTATGTAGCTGTGATTTATATTTTTAATATTGGCTTGATCATTATAGTCTTTGATAACCAGCCGATAACGTTCTAACTCTGGTTTTTGGTATTTGTAGCATTTAGTTTTTTGTAACCGTTGAGCTGATGATGCTCTGCAAATTGTAGAGAGCTAAAATGGTCGTCGGAGTAAATCAATAAATGATTGCGAGTACGTCTCTATTTAGTTCATTCACAATGAACTTGCATGTTCCACCCATTCAACACTTCTTTATTTCTTTGTTCTTCTTTCAAATTAAGAAAAAAGCTTTTTCGGTAGGGGGCTATTTCTAGTGATTTGCGCCAGAAATAAGTTATTTAAATCTCTTATCAAAACCATAATAATATGCTCACTATACAGGTTATAGTCGATGGTAACTCGTTATTAGAAAATTATAGACCAGGGCGGATCTGTTTTGAGGTGGATGTGAGAGGTGGCATTCGGATTTTTGCAGATAAAGTTAGGTGACAACTTCAATAATTATAATTGACTTATGCTCCTTCTCAAATATGCCCGGAACATTAATAAAAAAATTTAAATATTTAAAAATTTCGAAAAATATCGATTTTTTCTACTTTAATTGCTTATAACCTTAAAACGATTTATTTTGAAACAAAGTCGTGGGGAAGGAAAATAAAGATAATTGAATTCTGTATAATATACGACTAGTTAAAAACGTCTTAAATTATTACCCTTTCTGCAAAATAGCAATAAATATAAAATAAGGGGGCAAAATAAGCCTGTTTTTGTTCAATGTTTTTCAACCATTTTGGTTGCACTTAGAACCTTCATAATTCGTTTAGAAAATTATTACAATATACTTACACCGTCCACCAAATTTCATTCAAATTGACTTAATAGATTTTGCATAATAATTTTGCAATCTAACTTTTTTTTAAAAAGTTCAAATTTTTTAAAAACTTTCTGAACAAAAAGTAGACCATTAAAAAGTTTGCTTTTTTGCATATAAAGAGGTTCTCTACCTATCTAATACACTTTACAGAATTAAAATCGGATTATTTAAGCGGCCTCAGCACTGTTTTAAAGTTATAAACAATGTTTTGGCTTATAAACAAATACAGTGAGGACGTTTGAGTTGGAATAAATTCATTTTCTTGAGAATGGGCGACTCTGGAGATAAATCCCGAAACAGATCGATTTTTATTTTTAAATTATAATTTTTTGAAATATCATACTAGTGACGTCATCCATCTGGGTGTAATGACGTAATCTAAATATTGGAATTAATTTAATTTAAATTTTTTTTAATTCAAACCCTGTATAAATAACTATGTTAATGTTTATATTAGTGAATACAAAATTGAATAGCCTTTCGATTAAGCTATCACACGGCACCTATTCTCATTTAAAAAAATCATCGATTACGTCATCCCGCCCAGATGGGTGACGTCACTAGTATGCTATATATACCAAAAAATTGGAATTTAAAAATAAAAATCGACCTGTTTCGGGATTTATCTCCAGAGACGCCTATTATCGAGAAAATGAATTTATGCTAACTCAAACGTCCTCACTGTATTTGTTTATAAGCCAAAAAATTGTTTATAATTTTAAAACAGTGCTGAGGCCGCTTAAATAATCCGATTTTAATTATGTAAAGTGTACTAGATAGGTAGAGAACCTCTTTATGTGTAAAAAAATTGGCAAACTTCTAAATGGTCTACTTTTTCTTCAGAAAGATTAAAAAAAAAGAATGTGTGTACTTTGTACGCACGTAAGAAGTTATACTTCTATTATATGATTTCAACGAAATCAATATACTTTAAACAGTTTCTCTACTACTTTCCAAAAAATTTTATTAAAACAATACCAAAAATTAAAAAAATAAAAGAATAAAACACACACAAACACATTGAAAAATGCCACAAATGATTTCTGAACAATAATTGTTGCCAAAAATTTTAATTAAATACGTATTTTCTGAAAAAAATATATAATAATATACTTACAATCATAAAATCTATAAAAAAATAAAAAAATGATATAACTTGAATTGGGCTTGAACCTACTTCCCGTGTATCCCGCCGTACGAGAGTCGAAGCGATTTCAAACTGCACCACCTTCGCGTATACGTCATGTGGGAATATACACAAACTGAACAACTTTTTGACATTTTGTTTATATTAATTTTTATTAGTTTGATTTTTGTCGAATTAAAATACAACAATATATAGAGTAAGAAAACGATACATTAGATGAAAATTTGTAGAAAGTTTGTTCGTAATCAGATTATGTAAATTAAAGCATTGCCTACTAGGGGTATAGCATAGCAAGTACTAGGTAAGTACATTATTTTTTTTTACATTTTCCAAATAGGTATATAGATAATTTTTTATTGGAATACAACTGAAACATTTAGAATTACGTACCTGTGGCTTTTCAAAACTATTTAAAAAGTCACTATAATTATAAATTTGATTTTATTTCTGTCCTCACAACAATAAAAACTAATAGATTATACAACATTTTTGTTTACCGATAACCTCCATATTGAACAATTATTGACAGATCATTTCAACACCCAATCAGAGCCCGTATAAAGACTAATACCAAACTGTCGGTGTGCGCATGCGCGCAGATCAATATAAATTCACCCTCAATCTCAATCGCGCCTAAAGCAGTATAACTTCAAAAATTTGAACATTTTTAAAAAAAATTATATTGCAAAATTATGCTGCAAAATCTATAGGTCGATTTTAATGAAATTTGGTGAACGATTTAAGTATGTTCTAAGAATTTTCTAAGCGAATTACGAAAGTTCTAAGTGCAACCAAAATGGTTGAAAAACATTGAATAAAAACAGGCTTATTTTGCCCCATTATTTTGTATTTATTGCTATTTTGCAGAAAGGGTAATAATTTAAGACATTTTTAACCAGTCGTTTATCATACAAAATTCAATTATCTTTATTTTATTTCCCTACGACTATGTTCGAACATGAATCGTTTTAAAGTTATAAGCAAAGAAAGTAGAAAAATCGATGTTTTTCGAAATGTTTAAATATTTTAATTTTTTTGAAGTTATACTTCTTTCGGCGCGATTGAGATTGAGGGTGAATTTATATTGATCTGCGCGCATGCGCACACCGACAGTTTGGTATTAGTCTTTATACGGGCTCTGATTGGGTGTTGAAATGATCTGTCAATAATTGTTCAATATGGAGGTTATCGGTAAACAAAAATGTTGTATAATATATTAGTTTTTTTTGTTGTGAGGACAGAAATAAAATCAAATTTATAATTATAGTGACTTTTTGGACATGTTGGATATTAAAGCACCCTATGTAACGCACAGCTGAATGTAGCTGAATTTTTATGTTTGTGCGTCACAGTGTTGCCATGCTGTTTTCTATATATTTCTTTCATAATTTCAATCAATGTTAAATGTACCTACAAGAATAATAGAATAATAACTTTTACTTCTCCGTCATTATACTAGGTAAAATGACAAATGAGGTGTCAAATGAAAGCTTATAATCCAAGGATAGTACTTCTTCTTCTTCTTTAAGTACCGTGCCCAAATTTTTAGGCGTGGGTAGCTTCCATAACAATTTGCCGATATCGTTCTCGATCTTGTGCGGCATGTAACAATTGATCTGCTGATAAGCCAGTCCATTGACGAAGGTTTCGGAGCCATGAATATTTCTTTCGACCAATTCCTCTTTTTCCGTCGATCTTTCCATTGAGTATTAACTGCAGCATCCTGTATCTGCTATCTCTCATTATATGCCCCAGATATTCAAGTTTTCTCTTTTTTATCATCTTCATTAAGTCACCTTCGCCTTGACCTACTCTGTTTGAAATGCGTTGAACCCAAGATATTCTGAGCATTCTACGATACGACCACATCTCAAAGGCTTTTAATTTGTTCATCATGTTAACCTTCATGATCCAGGTTTCACATCCATATAGTAATACAGGATACACATAACATTTTAGGAACTTGATTCTTAGTTGTAAATTCAGCTGAGAGTTGCTCAGAATAGATCTAAGTTTCATAAATGCTCCTCTTGCAATTTATATACGAGTTTTAATTTCTTCATCCGGATTTAATGTCTCGTTTATCCAACATCCTAGGTGTTTAAGGATAGTACTAAATGTGAGAAATTAGACCTAGATTGTCTGTTCCTCAAAAAATAAGCGTTATATTGGGGATTTCTAATGTTGACATTAAAAGTTGCACTATTTTTTTTTCTATAAAACATTTTGATCTAAAACTTACCAGAAAACTTCTTTGTACTCTTTACTTTAAAATAAACGTGATTGAGAAGCTAAATTTAAAACTTCGTCACACAACTTTTGCGATTAAACTTTGCAATGCCAAAATCCGCACCTTTTTCTTTGAAAAATTTATAACCTTTATCCT
Organism: Diabrotica virgifera virgifera; assembly: GCF_917563875.1. Classification (NCBI taxonomy): domain Eukaryota; kingdom Metazoa; phylum Arthropoda; class Insecta; order Coleoptera; family Chrysomelidae; genus Diabrotica; species Diabrotica virgifera. The sequence goes on from NC_065446.1 coordinate 32,215,094, forward strand.
GATAAGAATAAAAACTTGAGGCAGATACCTTTGTCTTCAGAAATGTTACAGCTATACAGTGTAAAAATTTCAGAAAAAAATATTAAAATGGAACAGAGTTGTAGCGAGGTAAACGCAAAAAAACGTGATTTATTATTTTTTTATTTTTAGGTTAAAATTGCGATTTTGACAATGTTCACCCACATAAAATTCAAAATAAACTTCATTTTCGTTTTCAGCACCCTCAAAAATATAAAGTATGAATAAAATTAGCCATTCATTCCTCTGTGGTCAGTATCTCGAAGTCTAAGCGCTTTTTTGAGGGTGTCACGCTCGTGTATAATATCACAAAAATTGTAACGTGATGATATGAAAAAATAGAGGATACGGCAACAATGTCACAAGTGATGGTCGGATCGAACGCCAAGATCTACACAGACATATTAGGGTGCTTTAATATCCAAGATGTCCGACTTTTTAAATAGTTTTGAAAAGCCACAGGTACGTAATTCTAAATGTTTCAGTTGTATTCCAATAAAAAAATATCTTCATACCTATTTGGAAAATGTAAAAACATAATGTACTTACCTAGTACTTGCTATGCCATACCCCTAGTAGGCAATGCTTTAATTTACATAATCTGATTACGAACAAACTTTCTACAAATTTTCATCTAATGTATCGTTTTCTTACTCTATATATTGTTGTATTTTAATTCGACAAAAATCAAACTAATAAAAATTCATATAAACAAAATGTCAAAAAGTTGTTCAGTTTGTGTATATTCCCACATGACGTATACGCGAAGGTGGTGCAGTTTGAAATCGCTTCGACTCTCGTACGGCGGGATACACGGGAAGTAGGTTCAAGCTAAATGCAAGTTATATCATTTTTTTATTTTTTTATAGATTTTATGATTGTAAGTATATTATTATATAATTTTTTTCAGAAAATACGTATTTAATTAAAAATTTTGGCAACAATTATTGTTCAGAAATCATTTGTGGCATTTTTCAATGTGTTTGTGTGTGTTTTATTCTTTTATTTTTTTAATTTTTGGTATTGTTTTAATAAAAATTTTTGGAAAGTAGTAGAGAAACTATTTAAAGTATATTGATTTCGTTGAAATCATATAATAGAAGTATAACTTCTTACGTGCGTACAAAGTACACACATTCTTTTTATTAATGTTCCGGGCATATTTGAGAAGGAGCATAAGTCAATTATTATTGTTGAAGTTGTCACCTAACTTTATCTGCAAAAATTCGAATGCCACCTCGCACATCCAAAAATAGACGTTTTTGCACAAATCCGCCCTGGTCTATTAAGCATTGATTATCTCAAGACTAGATTTTACGACCGAAATGAGTACGTACTATCCCATATACAGGGAATATGCTCTAATAAAATGGTTTTCTTTAGTGGCTTCAGCAATAATGACATTAAATCGAACTGTAAAGTAATGTAAAAGTGACAACTAAGAACAACCTACGAACACCTAAGAGTACCTACGAATACATATTTCAATCTATTTTATTCGAATTCAAATTGGCATGTGAGAAAGATCCATCACAAATATCTTTATAATAGAATAATAGGTGAAAAATATCTCACCGCAAAGATGTAAAATTAAATATATTATTAAGTAATTAAGTATTACTTAAGTATATGAGGTATAAGCGTGCTGACCCAAAGGACTACATACTAACAATTAAATTATCAACACTCATTCAATCAAATTTCTCCTAATAAACCATAAAAAATTTATTATTTAAAAATTATTTATCTAAAATACTGAAATTCTGGTAGATACAGCCTGCCAATACTCAAAAAAGCATAAAATAGTAGTTACTATGTTTTTTAGCATTCAAAACAAAGATAATTGAGCATTTACAGGAAAGAATAAAAATAGATAAGAAGTTAATTTTGTAACATTTAAAGTTTACTGACTAGCTGTACCTGTACCTACTCTATATTAGGTCTGGATCCCGGGTACCAAATAAAGTTTATTAATAGCAAGCTGAAAATTTGTTAATAGCTTAACGGTATCTTGTCAGACAACTTTCATGTATGGGAACACTGGAACAGGGGAAGTCTTAATTGTGGAACGTGATTTTAATTGTGGAACGTATCATCCTGACAAGTTTATGATTGTAAAAACTAGCAGGTTGTTTTTAAGTTTATTCAATAGCCAACGTTATATAATATATGAAAAAAATTTTGTCCGACAAATGTGTTGGGCATTTTAATAAGTCCGACACGTAGAACATGTCAAAGTTATGTTGGTGGTAAAGAGCAGTCTGATTTTTGCATGGGAGTTTAATGAAAGGGTAACAAACCAATTGGAAGATCTGTCCGACCAAATACATGGGACGTTTTCGTAGTCTGACGTTCAAAACCTGTAACCTGTTCCACAATTAAAACTTCTGTTCCAAAGTTGCGATACATCAAAGTTTATCCGACTAGTCACCGTTAAGCTATTAACAAATTTTCAGCTCACTATTAATAAACTTTTTTTCGGTACGAGGAATGCAGGCCTATATTTTACGTATTAAAAATACCCGCTATAATAGTTATTTATGTATCAAGGACGTAAAATAGGCGTTTATGGACCGCGACGTGTAAGTAAGACACGTAAGGTCCATAAACGCTGTTTACGCCCGAAATACATACAAATTTTTATGCACGACTGTTTTAATGATCATTTATTAATAAAGATACAAAATTCCTTGCACGATCGTGTTAAAAATTGTCAATGCTGATATGCCATCTACAAGTTGCTCAGATTGCAGTCCAAATTTATATGGTGATTCTTTTGGGCATGCACCTTCCACAAATCATACGGAGTTATTGGAAGTTCATAGCAACTTATAACAGAGCAAAGTAGCAAACCCTAATATTTCTATAAATAATTGTTCAAATTGTGTTATAAATATAAAATTAAAGGTGTAGGAAACTTATGTTTGATTGCTAAAGTTATAATTCCTTTATTAAAATAAAATACAATAAATAAAAGCTTTCGTGTTTCACTAAACACACCCGCCATCTAACATTACCGCCCGGCGGGCGATAAAGAAGCCCACGGGCGCTACCGCCGGGCGCTAAAGTGGCACTTTACGCCCGCCAAATGTATACATAATATGGACTTTATCGCCCGGTCGTGCATAAAAACTTTTTATCAGTCATTGCGGCGATAGTATGAATGAAAATCTCACCATAAAAACGGTTTCATTTGACACATTAATTCAAAAAGTACCTACCTATTCGTTATCTCCATCAAAGTATTTAGAAATTATGCAATGTTTAAAAATCTAGTAACTTGGGTTTTACTATTTCATATGAGTATTCATTACTATTCAGATCTAAAATATAAAAGATTTTAAAATAAACTGCTCGTCAAAAGTTAGGGATATAGAAAATGATGCTCATTTTCACGGTTGATTATTTCGTGGACAGATTAACGGATTCCGCTATATTTTAGGATTTCCTTTAGTATTTACACAGTTGTGCAAAGGTTTACTCAAACTTCTTTTTTGTACTTATACCAGGTGGAAGAAGAGAAAAATGTTTTTCTTATGTTAAGTTTGTGACACCCTGTAGGGAGGGCAAGGTACAAATGTGAGTATACGTCGGAATCGTATTGTAGTCTTATGTTTTGTGAACATTTTGTTTTTTAATGTCCCTGATTTCTTTAAAAACAAAGAAATATGTGGTTTTACTCTTTAACATGTGTTTTAACTGAAACAAAACTAAATTAACAATAAAAAATAGCAATTAACAAAATTTTAAAAACAGAAAGCAGATAAGGTAAATACCCCAGGCTGTGGGTGAAAAAACGTGATATAATTCAGGAATTTTTGAAACCTATCAGGTGTTGTAAAGGACGATGCCATGAATAACTTCTACTAAAATGTGACCAAAAATATTGTGAGCTTTTTTTTATTGCGATTTTCATTTGTTAAATTTGCAATTTTTAAAGATTTTTAATTTTGCAGCTTAGGATATTGATTTTAGAGAAAAACTTTTTAATAGAAAGTTGTAGTAAATTAAAAAACCTACAATTTGAGCTACGGTAAGTTTAATTTCGTTTATTGGTTATTGCAAAACAGCCTGCGAAAGGTCCAAAATGGCCGTTTTTTACAATTGCGTTATTTATTGTACAAATATTTTTTTTATTTTTTAAAGCTTTAAAATGAAGATCTTTCAATTCCAAACATAAAAAAAAATTGTAAGGCGGATTAACGAATTTGTTGCTTAGATATTATAAATTGTTTATCCCAAGAAGTCAAATGTCGAAGGCTATAACTTTTTGAAAAAAAAAAAATCGTAGAGAGTTGGTGAAACATCCAATCTCCTTCTAAAGAGTTATATTTTCATATTCTGATGTAAATAAATGCGTAAAACATTTTTAAACCTCTAATTTTTGGGTTTGAAAATAAGGGGGCAAATTTCGTTATAAACATTTAGAGCTGAAGCGGCCCTGTACATCCTGTGAGTTTTTAACTTACCGATTATTGTTGCTGAAGACGAAAGGAAGATTTATAAAAAAATAAAAAATCTCTACGAGCAACTGAAGCCGAGCTAAATGTTGGGTTTGAAAATAAGGGGGCAAATTTCGTTATAAACATTTAGAGCTGAAGCGGCCCTGTACATCCTATGAGTTTTTAACTTACAGATTATTGTTGCTGACGAGGAAACGAAGATTTATTAAAAAAATAAAAAATTTCTACGACCAGCTGAAGCCGAGCTAAATGTTGGGTTTGAAAATAAGGGGGCAAATTTCGTTATAAACATTTAGAGCTGAAGCGGCCCTGTACATCCTATGAGTTTCTAACTTACAGATTATTGTTGCTGACGAGGAAACGAAGATTTATTAAAAAAATAAAAAATTTCTACGACCAGCTGAAGCCGAGCTAAATGTTGGGTTTGAAAATAAGGGGGCAAATTTCGTTATAAACATTTAGAGCTGAAGCGGCCCTGTACATCCTATGAGTTTCTAACTTACAGATTATTGTTGCTGAAGACGAAACGAAGATTTATACAAAAATAAAAAAAATTTACAACCAACTGAAGCCGAGATAATTGTTTCTTTTTTCTTAAATCGTAGTGCCTTTATTTATAAGAATTAAGAAATTATTTTACAGTCATTGACTAAAGAAGACTTATATTATGTTAAAATAAAAATTATTATAAAATATAGTTACACTTAATTATTAAAAATTATTTTTAAAATTGGTGCTTTTGCGAGCGGCCGAATTTTGCAAATCGCCCGGCTCGCTTCAAATCCGCGCGCTCCGAAAACAATTTAATAATATTACCATTACAATATACAGTCTATTTACCACTGTATTTGTTTTTCTTGATAAACTTTTATATGTGAAATCTCATTTCTGAAGAAATAATATTACAAAAATGATACATATTATATATGAAATAGATAACTATATTTTTAATTTTTTCATTGTAATATAAATATAATAATAATAATGTTACTTCTTACTATAATATACAATATAAAACTTTTTCTTCTTGTAGTGACTATACTTTTGGATGTTGGCGACCATCATAGCAATCTGTACTTGCACACTAAATCGGTACTGCTGCTCTAAAAAGATTTGTAGTTGTTGTGTTAAACAACGTACGTAAATTTTCTAGCAAGGTAATCCTTCGCCTTCCTGGTTCTCAGTTTCCAAATGGGGTTTGCCAAATTGCCATGATGGTCGCCAACATCCAAAACGGATAGTCACTGCAAGAAGAAAAAGGTTTATATTGTATAATAAGAAGTAACATTATTATTATTATATTTATATAACAATGAAAAAAATTAAAATATTGTTATATATTTCATATTATTATATATGTATCATTTTTGTAATATTATTTCTTCAGAAATGAAATTTCACACAAAAGCTTATCAAGAAAAACAAATACAGTGGTAAATAGACTGTATATTATAATGGTAATATTATTAAATTGTTTTTGGTCAAAATTTAATACAAGTGACGTAAAAATTTTCCGAGCGCGCGGATTTGAAGCGAGCCGGGCGATTTGCAAAATTCGGCCGCTCGCAAAAGCACCGATTTTAAAAATAATTTTTAATAATTAAATGTAACTATATTTTATAATAATTTTTATTTTAAGATAATATAAGTCTTTCTTTAGTCAATGACTGTAAAATAATTTCTTAATTGTCTAAAAGAAACAATTATCTCGGCTTCAGTTGGTTGTAGAAAATTTTTATTTTTTTATAAATCCTCGTTTCGCCTTCAGCAACAATAATCTGTAAGTTAGAAACTCATAGGATGTACAGGGCCGCTTCATCTCTAAATGTTTATAACGAAATTTGCCCCCTTATTTTCAAACCCAACATTTAGCTCGGCTTCAGTTGCTCGTAGAAATTTTTTATTTTTTTATAAATCTTCGTTCTGTCTTCAGCAACAATAATCTGTAAGTTAAAAACTCATAGGATGTACAGGGCCGCTTCAGCTCTAAATATTTTTAACGAAATTTGCCCCCTTATTTTCAAACCCAAAAATTAGACGTTTAAAAATGTTTTACGCATTTATTTACATCAGAATATGAAAATATAACTCTTTAGAAGGAGATTGGATGTTTCACCAACTCTACAATTTTTTTTTTCAAAAAGTTATAGCCTTTGACATTTGACCTCTTGGGATAAACAATTTATAATATCTAAGAAACAAATTCGTTAATCCGGCCTTACAAATTTTTTTTTATGTTTGGAATTGAAAGATCTTCATTTTACAGCTTTAAAAAATAAAAAAAATTATTTGTACAATAAATAACGCAATTGTAAAAACCGGCCATTTTGGACCTTTCGCAGGCTGTTTTGCAATAACCAGTAAACGAAATTGAACGTACCATAGCTCAAATTGTAGGTTTTTTAATTTACTACAACTTTCTATTAAAAAGTTTTTCTCTAAAATCAATATCCTAAGCTGCAAAATTAAAAATCTTTAAAAATTGCAAATTTAACAAATGAAAATCGCAATAAAAAAAACGCTCACAATATTTTTGGTCACATTTTAGTAGAAGTTATTCCTGGTATCGTGTTTTACAACAGCTGATAGGCTTCAAAAATTACTGAATTATATCCTAAAATCGACCTATTTTTCACCCACAGTCTGAAGTAAAACAGATCTTATCGACAGCTGTAAGAGTTATTCGTCGACCAGGTAAGCGGTATGCACATAATTTTCAATACAAGGATTTCAATTTCAAGGACAAGGGATTTCAATTTATCTTTGGAATTTTCCTTAAATAGGCAATTTGGTTTTGTGTTGATTTAGAGGCGGGTAGCATCTGTACTGATGAAGGTTATACCAGAAACAGTGACTGTCTGCAGATTATGCCTCGCCTCTGAATCGAAATAAAACATCAATTGCCTTTCTTTCACTTCTATTTTTACTCAGATTGTGAGTACTAAGAACCATTTCTTGTATCTTGTATCCTTTAAGAAGGAAAACAGAATGTGATTGAATATTGTATTGTAGGATCCCTTACGTTTTCTATTTCGTCGTCTCTTTGCCTTGTAAATTGTAGAAGGTAGAGATGCAAGATGTTAACAAATAATATGGTTCTAATTAAGGAAGGTTTCTAGATTTAAATTATAGGGGAGTGCATATAGATTTTCAGTTCGGAAAAAATCAAACAAGATAGAACTTTTTGTAATTTCATTAAGAAATGTTTAATAAACAACATATCAAAAAGTTCTACTCGAGAAGTGGGTGCTTCATTTTTTATTAAACAAATGAACTACGAAATTAGATGTTTTTTAAATAAGTCAGAAAATATAAATTTTAGAAAAAAACTGACTTGACCATTGAAAAATTCAGAAAATTTTACAAAAAAACCTTATATAAAGAATTTTCTAAAATTAAATCTGTATCTTCTATAATTTTTTATTTATAACGCTAAAGTCACCCTTCTCACAAACATTGGCGCACTGTAAACTAGCGTTCGGCGAAGGGCACGGTTGAGTTATTTTAATAATTCTTTAACTAATTGATCAAATAAAATTTTACAAATTGAACATGAAAGAATAATAATTAAGCTATCTTATGGTTATAATAGAAAGAAATAAAATGTATGGGCATAAGTACGGTGTGGGCGGAAAGTGTAACTAATACAATTTTTCTTATAAAACTCTCAATTTTGCACAACTGACCTTTCAAGCATCTTACTAAATGACGTTTCATTCAAAAAAAGTCTCAAAAATTTAATTCAAATGATATGACGTCTCAAAAATTGTAATTTTTGAAATCTTCGTAGTTTTATAGAATTACCACCACTTTAAGACGGTATTACTCAAGTTTGAACAGATCTATTACAGTTTTTTATAAGTGCTTTTTTTAAAGCTTGGGATGTAATCTTTAAAATGCACTAAATTATTTTACTTTAGAAATTAAATCAATATTTCCTTTTAAGAAAATTAAGAAAGATAACAAAAATGTAATACAAAAACCGAAAAAATGTTTATACAAAGTGATCAAAACTTTTTTCTGTAAAACTTACCTAAAATACGTTTAATAATAAGCTTCAACAATAATAAATGTTCAGCCAAAAATTTTTTTAGGTCTTATACAGTATGTCTGCGTAACTTGGAACCTATCGATAACTTTTTTATTATCAGTTTAACGAAAAAAAGTTATTCTTTATAAAATACTCTGCATCGTATATAATCTAGGATACAATCATCAAATATCAAATTTAATTAATGTTATATGAGGTATGTCAAAAAATATGAATTTCACTCAAGAGTAAAGTACCTTTACATTTCCCAATATCGAAAATTGTTATTAAGAAAAGTTGTTTGTAATTAAAAAATATGTTTCAGTATTAAATTTCATCTTTTTATTTAAAATATGAATAATAAAGGCACTTAACTCTTAAGAAAAATTCATATTTTTTATATACCTCGTATAAAATTAAAAAAAATTGATATCTGATGATTGTATCTTAGATTTTAGACCAGGGAGAGCATTTTATGAAGAATAACTTTTTTTCGTAAAAGTGATAATAAAATAGTTATCATAATTGTAATAAAATGATGATAAGTATCCGTAATTTGAGAAAAAATTGATTTTTTTTTCGATTAGAATGATGTAATTGTATATTTAGACTAGTTTCTAATGTCAAACAACTTTTCATAATAGCATTTTTTGATATTCTGGAATATAAAGGTACTTTACTCTTTAACGAAATTCATATTTTTGACATAACTCGTATAAAATTGATAAAATTTGATATCTGATGGTTGAGTTTTAGATTTTTGACTATCCAGAGCATTTTAAATAACTTTTTTTCGTAAAATTTATAATAAAAAAGTTTTCCATGTGGTTTCTAGCTACGCAGACACACTGTATAAGAGCTTCTGTATAAGAATTTTCAAATTGCAATGCCATATTCAGATTCAGCATAATCAAAAACAAAATATAAACATATTTGATCAAAGTAAAATAATGAATTTATCGATATTTTTAAAATTATTTATACAAAACAATTGTTATTGTTTAAACAATTAATAAACAATTAGCGGCCAAATTTGCGAATAGAACTTTTTACTTTAACATGTATATAAACTAACAAAAAAAGTTTTAGAAAAATATAAGCTTGTTTGAATTTTTCCGAAACAATGCATGTTTTCGTTCTAATTTCACTCCCCTATTAGTGTATATTATATGTTTAATAGTGTATTTTGTATCTGAGATCTTCCTACTTTCTATTAACATATATTAAAGAGTATAACCGTCTTATTTTCTTTTTTTCTAAAGATATCGGGTACTTTCAAAAAACAAAATGTTCACAAAATATGAGACTACAACATAACATCGATGTATACCCACCTTTGTGCCTTTTCCTCCCTACAAGGTGTCTCAAACTTTTGTTTCGGTTAAAACACACGTTAAACTAACAAAAAGACATTCTCCCTACTTTGATCTTTTTATCTAAATACTTTGAAGAATACTTAAGTACTAAATTTTCAATTCACTTCGGTTTTAATCGCATGACCATTTTGCAAATTTTCTGTAGACGTTGACGTCAATCCTTCAATAGTAGTTAATTTCATGGTATTGCCAAACTTTTTCTCAAGGGCCCTCGCTAAGGGAGGAATAAACAAATTGGGGTCGTACGTCCTTCTGGGACGTTTTGACAGTTTGTTAACTGCGAAACTTACTAGTAGTCCTATTATCACTGTCAACAGGAGTCCAAATAGTCCGTTATACAGATAAGATACCCGATGAATCCATAAATACGTCCTAAAAATATAAAAATTAATAGAACTCCAAATATAAACTATACAACATAAACCATACAATATAAACCATACAATATAAACTATACAATATAAATCATACAATATAAACCATACAATATAAACCATATAATATTAATGATGTCTCTAACAAGTTTCACATTTTGGATTTGAAGTTTTTTGTAGATGATACTTCTCTTGTGGTCTCATCACAGATTTATGAGAAATTGGCATCTATTTTTTTATATTTCGATTTAATAACTGGTGTCTAACAAACTGATAACCTAATTTTAAGAGCGTAGGAGCAAAATTTCGAGCTAATGCTTTTTAAATGCATTCATTTCAAAAGTAATAACTATTTATGAAAAATTTAAACGCAAATGAAAGATTACATTATGACCTAGGGCCGAAAGTCCCTGAAAATCTCTATAATGTTTATTTTAATAAGATACAGGGGTGAAAAAGAGAATATTCAGTGTGATTTTTAAATATTTCATTCAAAAGAAACATTTTGTTTATTCTAAGGGACTTTCGGCGCTCGGTAATAATGTAATCTTTCATTCTGCGATTAAATTTTTCAAAAATATTTATTAGTTTTTTCAGAATTCGAAAAAAAATTAACACTATCTCCGTGGTGATATTTTCCAAATCCAACATTCGCTATAGCCCCCTCCGTGGCTCAGTGGTAAGAGCGCCTGAATTTGGATCGAAAAAATCCGAAAGGTTGTGGGTTCGAATCTCACCAGGGTCAGAAATTTTTCATTTATTATAAATTAATAAATGAATACAGTTTCTGTCCTTGTGGGACCGGTACTCACCGGAGGGACCGCAGACGTTCGGATACAATTTAGCGTCTCTTTGCAAAGACAATGACGTCGACTTTGCAAAGTAACAAGACACTTACTCAACATACACACTACATATGACACTTATACTCATGTTGTGACTGGCTGAATGACATAAAGTCCATGTCATTAAAAAAAACATTCGCTATCGTTGTAATACAACGTACTCAATAGAACAGAATGTGTTTACATTGACACGCCTATTAAATATTTGACAAGGCTTCACGAATATTTTTAGTTGTGTGTTAAAAGTAATATTGATACTGTATTTGATAAATAAATGATTTAAGACGCGAAATTAATAAAAGGTTACTTATTGTTTATTATTTATCGAATATCCAAGCATAGAATACGCCAGGGTATATTCTGTGATCCAAGTATTATGTTGTTCAAAATATCCAAGTATTATGTTGTTCAAAATTTTCAAAATTATCACAGATGATCAAAATTTATCTAAGCGTTCCAAAGTAACAGTAGTGGCGGATCCAAGGGGGGTGTCACGAGGGTCATGACGCCCCCCTCCCCCCAGACGAAAATAAATATCAATTCAATAACCCAACAAAAAGAAAAACCGAGAGCCGTCAAACAAAAAAAAATTTAGGCCCATCCAAAAATAATTGAAAACCCACTTATTAAGGGTGGTAAGTAACATTGTAGCAGAAAATAGTAATTAAATCATCCTCAATATCCATGAACCCCCCCCCCAAATTTCTGGATCCGGCACTGAGTAACAGTATATTATTAAAATTACTTTGTCACTTTTTCTCTTTTCTCGATTAATAGTTTTTATTGTATATTATATGAATTATTGTAAACACTGAATACATAGTTAGCGAAAAAATAATCCTATTAATTAAATTAATTAATAATTTAAGCGATTATACAAGTAACGGTTATCCAAGCACGTTCAAAAGCTGAACGAAATAGCCATCACTATGTTGTTGATGACAACGTCATTGTCAAATAATGTTTACATCTCCATACCAGTGACAAGTTTACTACACGTAATTTGCCGTGTAAAGAAAGGAAAAGTATGGATCATCATCATCATGCAACCTCTTCTGTCCACTGCTGGACATAGGTCTCCCCTTTTTCGCCACTCTACACAGTTCTGTGCATCTTGTTGCCATTTCTTGGATATTCGTTTAATTTCGTTCATCCAGCGTGTTGGTGATCGTCCTCTACTGCGTTTGTCTTGTTTTGGGCGCCAGTTAATTAGTTTTCTGGTCCATCTTGAGTCTTTTGGTCTCGCTATGTGACCTGTCCAATTCCATTTCAGCTTGGCTATACGTTCGACCACATCAGTGATACCTCTTCTTTTCCTTAGGTCTTGGTACCTTAGTTTGTCTTTTTTTGTCACGCCGAGAATCGATTTTCCCATCGCCCTTGTGCCGCTCGCATTTTTAGTGCTGTTGTTTTTGTGAGCGTGAGAGTTTCTATTCCGTATATCATAATAGGAAGAACGCATTGGTCAAATGTCTTCCGTTTCATAGCTATCGGGATGTTGCTCATAAAGATGTTAGTCATACACCGCCCAAGCAAGTGTTATTCGTCGTTGAAATTCTCAGGTCTGATTGTCCTTGCCTATTCTGTTTTCATGATAGAGATATATGTACTTTTCTTTCAATTCTACCACTTGATTTTGGATGGTTAGGTGATCGCTGGGAACTAAATTTGTCATAAATTTGGTCTTACTGATGTTCATTTTTAGACCTATTTTTGAAGATACGTTTTCTGATTCTTGTAGCATTTGTTGTGCTTCACCCAGATCTTCGGTAATACGTACTATATCGTCGGCAAACCGCAGATGATTAAGCATTTCTACATCTATTTTTATTCCTCTATTTTCCCCCTTTAGCATTTTAAAGGCGTATTCGAGGACCGTTATAAATAATTTAGGTGAGAGAGTGTCGCCCTGTCTCACACCTCGCTTGATACGAATTTATCTGGTGCTAGAGATAGCCGTAAAATATTTGCGCCTGCGCTCTTAAATATAGGTAGACAAAACAAAAGTAATATATTTTTTCTACGACCGTTTAATAATATACTCATTATTCGCTATTTTTGAATAGATAATAACACCTATTACTTTAACCGTGAGTAATAATTCATAACTCACGGGCTGAAGTTACTCGCGGGTCATTACTCACGGGTTGAAGTTAGATTCAAGTGGTGCATGGCACTTTTAATATACCTATTAGCAAATAAAATTACTTAAACTTGTTTATTTAATAAAATATTCATTGTAATTTATATCAACAATTAAATTTGAAAAATGTTTAAAGGATTTTTAACTTTAACAATGGGTTAGTATATTTTTTACGTTTAAATTTCAACATTTGACATTTTAAGATTGACGTTATAAAAAGGTAAACAATAAACAATCGGTATTGATTTCGTAAAATGACTTACGGATATGAAATTCATATCAATGAATTCTGTTTTACTTACTGTTCATTGTTTTGGAGAAGGAAGCTTGCCGAGTACTTATTAATTAGGTATATTTACTGGGAGACATAATTCATATGCAACGCTTCGTGACGACCATTTTATTAGACTACTTCAACTGTCAATATTGCCAACCTGATTTACATATACTTGGGGATCAGGATAGCTAACATTTCAATACCCCCTCTCAATTTATACAACATTTACATAAATAGTAAATTTGGATGAATTGTCGACTAAACAACAATCTTGACTCTAACCAAGTCTTGACAAAAATTGAACTAAATGAAATCATAAAAACATACTTATACATCCTACATTACTCAGGTTACAACTCATACCTATATAGAAAAATATTCAAAAAATAACTTTCATTAACTCAAAAAATATTAACATGAGAATATGATAAAAAATAAAAAAAGCAAACAGATAATTCACATGAGTTGTGCCTAAAGTATAAAAGTACTAATCTATAAAAACTTTCAACATTCTTGAATTTTGATCAAAGTTCTGAGACGTGAGAATATTTCATTTGAAGGAGCTTTAGTGAAAATATCAGCACAGTTTGATTTTGTATTTATGTACTGTAAAGTAATTACATTGTTTTCAATTAAATTTCGAATGAAATGATATTTTGTGTCTATATGCTTAGACCTTTTACCTTTAAATGAATTTGTTGCAATACATATAGCTCCCTGGTTATCTATATATAATATACTACCAGTTATTTTCTCGTTCAATAATTCTTCTGCTAAGTTTTTTGTGAACAATAACTCACAACATGTAACAGTTGATGAAATATATTCGGCCTCAGTACTGCTCAATGAAACAGTGCTCTGTTTCCTTGAATACCATGAAACTGGATTGTCTAGAAAATATACTATACCTCCTGACATGCTTTTTCTATCATTTACATTTGCTGCCCAATCTGAGTCTGAATATGCAAATATTAAAGGTTTTCTTTTTATATTTTTACTGTATATAAGACAGAAATTAATTGTATTTTTTAAATATCTAATAATACGTTTAGCAGCTTTCCATAATATATCATCAGGACAATCGAGAAATTGACTCAAATAAGAGATTGAAAACATTATGTCAGGGCGACTACCCAATGCAATATACATTAAGCTTCCAATTAATTGCCTATAAGGCACATTGACAGAGATTTGATTATTAGCATTAGTTTTGTCAACCTGAAAACCTGTTTCCATTGGTGTTTTGCTAACATTGCAATTCGTCATATTAAATTTCTCAATTATCTTATTGATTAAGGGTTTTTGAGAAATATACATTTTTACATCATTTTTATTTACAGAATATTCAAAATCAATACCCAAAAAGTTGTTTACACAACCAAGATTTTTTGCGTTAAACTCACTTTTTAAACTTTCAATAATTTTTTGAATCGAATCGCTATCTTCACCGCACAATAGGATATCATCGACCCATATACACATACACACATTTTTCTTTGTATAAACGCAACAGTCACTTTCCGCACTTTTAAAACCAATTTTGATTGCCCATTTGTTGAATCGTTGGTTCCAGCATTTGGGTGATTCTTTTAGTCCATATAAAGCCTTTTGTAGTTTGAGAACTTTGCTTTGTCGTTTATAACCCTTAGGACAATGAATATAAACATCATGTTGTAGCACTCCGTTGATGAACGCTGAAGGAATGTCTAATTGGTATACCTTCCAGTCGTTATTGAGAGCCAGTGATAATAAAATTCTTACACTTGCCATCTTAGCTACCGGTGAATATATATCTAAAAACACTTCTTCTTCATAACCCTTGGCGACTAAGCGAGCTTTTTTCGTGCCATCACTTTTTGTTTTAAATACCCATTTTGTATTTATGATTTGTTGATCATGAGGTATTTTTGTGGCTTCACTCCACGTGTTCATTTTTTCAAGACATTCTAGTTCTGTTTCTATTGCCTGCTTCCATTCATCCTCCTCTACTGCTTCTTCATAAGTTACTGGTGTTGATGTAACTAAGCAATATGCATAATAAAGTTCATAGTCTTTGAACTTCGAAGGTTGTTTTATTTCTCTATTGGAGGAAGTAATTTTGGTATTTTGTAAATTTACTGGTTCTTCATCTTGTGAATTAATTTCAGTAGTGTTTCTTAATGTTTGGACTGTACTTTCTTCATAATTTGTTTCAAATGTTTCCAATTCATTTTGGCTTGGTAAAATTTCCTCAACATTTTGATTATTCGACGATATTTCTGGAGAATATTTATACTGTGTTTCATCGAAAACAACATCTCTTGAAATTTTGATTTGCTTGGTCAGTGGATTCCAAATTCTATAACCAGCACCACTGTATCCAACCATTACACCTTTACTTGCTCTTGGTTCTAATTTACTTTGCTTTGGTAGGTTGTAGTACCATACTTTTGAACCAAAAATTCTAAGTTTAGACAAGTCAAGTCTGCCTAAGTATATTTCTGCTGGTACTTGTAATTCAATTGCTCGTGATGGAGTTCGATTAAGCTGATAAACAGCTGTTCTAACTGCTTCTCCCCACAAACTCTTTGGAAGATTTGTTTCTACAAACATTGCTCTTACTTTGTCTAAAATAGTACGATTAAGTCGTTCGGCTATACTATTCTGCTGAGGTGTGTACCCTGCAGTAAATTCTTGTACTATACCATGTTGTATACAATAGTTTTTAAAATATTTAGAAGACATCTCTCCACCTTTATCCATTCTTATTCTAGATACTCTCCTGCCTTCTGCAGCTAATTTTTCAATATGATTAATAAGATGTGATTCGCTTTCGCTTTTTCTTGTCATTAAATATACAACACTAAAATGTGAGAAATCATCAATAATTGATAAGTAATACTTTTCACCAGAAAATGTGGGATCTTTGGATGGTCCCCAAGTATCAACATGTAAAAGTTCCCCAACTCTAGAGGATTTTTTGTATATAACTTCTTTAAAAGGTTGCCTTGTGGCTTTTCCTTGTTGACACGAGTCACATAGTTTATCTGAATAGGGAAGTCCCAACAATTGTAGTCCCCTTCTATTTACGTGTCCTAAACGTAAATGCCATAAGTCTTTATCGCTATGCTTTGCTACTAAACTAGATTGAAAATTATTTAATTGAAAATTTGCGGCAAATAAGTTACTCTTATGTTTATAGCAAATAAGTTTAAAGTTCTTTTTTCTTATTTCAGCCTTATTTTCTTTAAATACTACTGTGAAACCTAAACTGTTTAGTTTACTGACTGATAATAAATTATATTCTAGTTCATTTAAAATGAGAACATCAATGTTAATAGGAGTTTCATTGTAATAAACTTTTAATTTACCTTTTGTACGAGCCGTCATCACTCTTCCATCTGCTATTTTAATGCCAACAGGCTCAATTTCAATAATATTACTTATAAATTGTTTATATTTATTGCTGCACATATTCTGTGATGCTCCAGAATCTATTATAAACGAAATTTGGCTGTCATCATTCTTGAGATTTTCAGCTGGTAGGGCTGTGATAAAACTTACTTCGTCTTCGGCTACATGGATATTCTGTTTACCTTGTGTATCATTATTGGCTCTTCTGCCACGGGAATAGTTATTTCCTCGAAAAAATCTACCTCGATTATTGTTTTTTCTGAAACAATTGGACACTAGATGGCCTTCAAGTCCACAAAATGAGCATCGGGGTTTTTTATTGTATTGCTTCGTATAAAAAGAGGATTCTTCACTTTCTTGTACATTATTTTTCAGCTTCAATTCTGCATCTAATAATTTTGCTTTAACGAAATCAACAGATAGTTTATCATTTGAAGTTTCTAGGACAGTAATAACGGTGTCAAACGTATCTGTCATTGTCAACAAAAGGTACAAGAATCTACAGGTCGAGCAAGTCTCGTAAATTTCACGATTGCGAGCCACGCTTCACGCAACCGTGTTTGCGTACTTGTGTTTCAAGTTGCGTGGTCGTACGGAGTTATATTTACCAAATTTAAATATAATCGTTTTCAAAATTAAATCAATATGTCAATATGGCTACTGGGCTACTGGGTGTAAAAGATAAATCTTATTCTATCTGTTCTTAACGAGTTTTAGATAATTTTAGTTGTATTTCTTTGTAATTTTGTGTTGTACAAAGATTAATTTAACATTTTCTCTGGAAGTATTAATTTAGAAAGATAATATGCTTCATTGGTGTTGTGTTTTGAAGTGTGAAATGTGATAAAGTCAAGTTAAAGTTCACTTTTAAACTGAACTAAATAAGGTATCTGAGAGACAACAATGGTTAAATGCAATACAATGTACAGGTTTTACTAGCGAAATGAAAATTTTCCTGTCCTGTCTGCTGTAATCATTTTATATCTGGTAAGTTACAATTACAACAGTAACGATTTTTGAAGATGTTAACATTTTAATCTTATAGGAAAACCAGCCGACTTAATAGATAATAACAATCTCCAGATTGGGTTCCTTCAATAAATATGGTCTATAAACACAATGAAATAAGTTCCCCAAAATCTAAAATGGAGTGGTATCAAAGGAGAATTAAAGGGAAAAATATTCATATTGAAATTATTTATAAGGCACTGGACTGTCTTAAATTCTACAATAATACTAGGTGGGTAAATGATTTTAGACATTTTTCATTAAGATTAAGTAGATTTTCATTCAGTAGATTTAAGACTTGTTTACACGGGTAGAGTAATGATGCAAGTACTTGATAGAGTAGAGTAACTCTACCTGTAAAAATGCTCAGCACAGTAGAATAGCTGGTAGAGTGTATAGTTGGAGTTAAAGTAGAGTGACTAGCAACCTATGGCAAAGTAACTACTCTATGACCACCACTACTGCCAAAATGTCTACTCGGCTGCACACTCTACCCATGGAACACGCTCAATTATGGCAGAATAGAGTAGGTAGGAGAGTACATGGGGGCGCTGTCATTCTGGCTGGAATTGTGTTTTGTGTAAATAGTGAAAATGAAGTTCACCGAAGATGAAACTTTAAAACTTGTAGAGCTATAATACGGCGAATACCAGTGTTTATGGAATTTAGGTAGTGTATACTACAGAAATAAAAGTTTGCAGCAAGCTGCGGAGGATGAAATCGTCGAAAGAATGGCAAAGGGGGCTTTGGAGTAAACAAGCTTAAGCAAAAAATTAAGAATTTAAGGTGCACTTATAATCAAGAGTGTTTAAAAATACAAAAATCGGTTTCACTATACTAGCATCAGTATTATACTTGTACTCTCCTCACGTGAATGGTATCAAGCCATTTTTGGTAGAGTACTACCACTACTCTACTCTCCTCAAAACTCTACCCATGTAAACAAGTCTTTAGAAACAGTGGAAAATGAGGTAGCTAGTAGAGTAGTAGTAGAGTAAAATATACTGGTTTAGCAAATTGCAATGTTTTAAGGTAATACAGTAGCGATAAACAGGTAGCCAAAACGTGTTCCAAGATTGTCAGTGTAATTTTGAATATTTTTTCGAGGCATTTGGCACACGTATTCGTAAAATAATAAAGAATGGCGGTACAGAGCCCAATTTGAAAAATATATTAATATGTGGAAATTACTCTGTAATTATACAATATTTAAAAAATGAGCCTGTACCGCCATTAAGAAGAACAAAAAAATACACTTTCTTCAAATAAACTTTTTTATCCGATGCCTAGATTTTGTGTAATTTTGGAACTACTAATGAAATAAAAAATTTTAGTAGTTCCAAAATAACACAAAATCGGATAAAAAAGTTGTATTTGAAAAAAGTGTATTTTTTTGTTCTTCTTAATGGCGGTACAAGCTCGTTTTTTTTATATTGTATTTAATTACAGAGTAATTTCCACATATTAATATATTTTTCAAATTGGGCTCTGTACCGCCATTCTTTATTATATTACGAATATGTGTGCCAAATATCTTGAAAAAATATTCAAAATTACAGCCGCAATCTTGGAACACATTTTCGCTACCTGTTGATCTATACTGTTTCCTCTTAAGATAGTTTTAATAGTTATTTATGATATAAGTATTAAATTTTAAGACGCGCATGTGAAAGTTAACTTGAAAAAATAATTTTATTAATGTTTTGACTTCCACATCAGATGTCATTGTCAAAATACAAAATATTCATTATTATTAGGTTTGTTCTAGCAAACGGTCAAACTAGTCAAAAACCATCAGCAAACAGTTGGTCAGTAAAAGAACATAATACAGTCACCAGTGCGATCCCCTCTACTCGCGCTGGTCCACTATTCGCTGATGGTTTCAAACTGATGCTAGAACAAACCTATTATTATTATACATATCATTATCTGTAAATAATATTTCTTCTGATTGTTAATTGTAAAGGATAGAAAAATTACCATTTATTTTATTTTTTTTAGAATCAGCTGAGAGAAGTGGTCTACAAAAAAACCAGGAAGGAAACGGAATATGTGGCTACGAAAGGCAAAAGAAAGGTTTACAAAGCAAATGTGACACATTTTTTTGAAATATTTAGGAATATCAGTAAATTGCATTAAAAAAATGTATGAAAAGATTTTGTTCAATAAAAATGTTTATATTTATCAAGGATGTATTATTTGGTATGGCCACATATCGTCAGTGATGTAATAATACATCCTATCTGTTTTTTCATGAGTTTTGTAAGAGAGACTAAAAACTTGTCTTAGGGTCACCTCCTGTTTTCATATGATATTTTTTGACTTGTTTTGTAGTAAATTAAACTATCTATGAACTACAAAACAAGTCAAAACTTACATATGAACACAGGAGGTGACCTTAAAACATGTTTTTCCATCTCTCATACAAAACTCATGAAAAAACAGATAGGAGGTATTGTCACATCAGCAAGGATGTACAGTGATGAGTGCCCTAATAACCGGCAAAATATTTAGTTGTGAGATAAAAAGAAATGAAACTAGTCGAGCTGGGAAATTTAGCGAAATTAACCTTTAAATTTACGTTATATTGATCCCACCTTTACACATATCGGAGGAGTATGTCAACTAAAACTGTCACTGTGACAGTGGTAGTTTCCAAACTCGTCTGATACGTCTGAAGGTGGTACACAATCAATACAATCTAAATGTATAAGTTAATATCGCTAAATTTCCCAGCTCGACTAGTTTCATGTCTTTTTATCTCACTACTTAATACATCTTTTGTGCTATTTTGCCGGTTATTAGAGCGCTCATCACTGTATTTCTGGTATATCCAGGGAATGTCTACAAAATATATTTTGAATGTCCAGAGAACATTCGTGGACATTCATGGAATGTTCCAATAAGACATTCAGGTAATGTTTAAAATGCTGGCACAGGATTTTCCTGGGATGTTCTCAGGGAACATGTTTTCGGGGATATTCCAGGAATTTTTCAATGTCTGTGTACCTTCTATGGACCTATATGGAATATTTTGGTGTTATTACCGCCGCACTCCACTTGCGATTTGTAATCAGGAAGATTGAACACATTGTTTCAAATACAAGTCAATCCATTTGTGACTAAATAATCATGGATTGACTTCTATTTGAAAGAATGTGTTCAATCTTCACAACTACAAATCGCAAGTGGAGTCCGGCGCTTAGGGCTACTTCCTCTTCGGTATTATGTATTATACTACAGAAATCAGGAACTTTCCTTCTAAATATATGTATGCATCTTGGCCATCAAACATATTCTTCCAAACATTTTTTTAAGGGGTCTTGTGGGTAAAAAAAGTGACTTTTTAAAAAAATTATATCTCGAAAACTAAAATTTATTTTTATTTATAATTGGAACATGTAAAAGTATAGTACTTAAGGTAGTCTCAAAAAAAGTTTCAGCCAAAAATATTCATTTTTGTAGAGTTTAAGTTTTTTTGCGTTGGCAGCATAACTAAGTCCAGTCTCATCTGAAATCAAAAAGTTTCTTGTAGTTTATACCTCTGGCTAGAATATGAACGAAGGAATTAAAAAAAAATGAAATTTGAAGATTTTACATAAGTTTAAACACATTTTTGACCCCAATTTTTCTCATTTTTAAAGTAGTTTTTTTTATAAAACAAAAATGACCTCATCTAATAAAAAATCCTTTGTTGATTCACTAGCCAGAGGTATAAACTACAAGAAACTTTGATTTCAGATGAGACTGGACTTGTTATGCTGCTCACGGCAAAAAAGGGCTGTTGTCGAAAAATTGCAGTCAACTCTACAAAAATGAATATTTTTGGCTGAAATTTTTTTGAGAGTACTATACTTTTACATGTTTCAATTATAAATAAAAATAATTTTTAGTTTCCAAGATATAATTTTTTAAAAAGTCACTTTTTTTACCTGCAAGCATTGATTATAAATATTCCTCTGCAAGACAACAACTTAACAAATTGTTGATTTCAAATTGTAACAGTTGTTTTGCAAAGTATGCTGCCCTCTTGTATTTTCTGTGTTATCTTCATCATACAATTACTTCATCTAAAAACTTTTTGCGATATATTCGCAACAACAAAAACAAACAAAACAAAAAAAAATAAAACAAAAGTTTAACCACCTTCACACCACAGAATCAAGCAATCAAGTTACACAAATTTTCAAACACCTCACAGCGTCTCAAGTACGATTGCGCGAATTGGTAAATATAACTCTGCACGACCACGCAACTCGAAACACAAGTACGCAAACACGGTTGCGTGAAGCGTGGCTCGCAATCGTGAAATTTACGAGACTTGCTCGACCTGTAGATTCTTGTACAAAAGGTGACATACCTTGTCATCTTCTTCGATTGTAGTTCCAGTCGATTCAAGCTCTCGGATTAAAGAATCGAATTCAACGAAAAATTTTTGTAAATCGATACCTTGTTTATATTTCAACGTTAACAACTTTTTCCGCACATATAAACGAGAAAGAATACTTTTTCTTTCAAACACTTTTTCTAAACTTTTTATCATTTCGAATGCTGAGTCACAGTCACGAATATATTCTAAATGTTCATCTGTAATGCATGTGACAATGATCGATCTTGCTGTTGCATCATGCTTTTTATGTTGATTTTGCTCGTCTCTTGATAATTGTGTGAATTGCGTTGCAGTTACTTCAGTGGTAATAAAATCTTTAACACCTTTGGCATCTAGAAGATTGCCTAATCTAAATTTCCATGACGAAAAGTTCGTAGATGTTAATTGCGGATACAAACTCACGGTTGAATTCGCGCCATTTAAACCTTGGACTGCCATTTTTTTGCGGTCACTCACAACACTGCCGGTCGGTATAAACAGCAACACTAAAAAACTTTACTTCTTATTGAATGTACTCTTGGCATGTAAAACTGGAGTCCATAACCTTTTGGAGAAGGAAGCTTGCCGAGTACTTATTAATTAGGTATATTTACTGGGAGACATAATTCATATGCAACGCTTCGTGACGACCATTTTATTAGACTACTTCAACTGTCAATATTGCCAACCTGATTTACATATACTTGGGGATCAGGATAGCTAACATTTCAATACATTGTACAATAGATTTTAATTGAGAGCACACGTTCTTTTTCATGTAATTGCCTTAAAATATGTCTTATTTTTAAAATCCACCGGCCACCGCCATTCCATGACATAATGACAACTGTTTATTGTTTCATAAGCTCAACGAGTGTAATTCTAACAGTGTTGCCATAGTTATATAAAATATATTTTCTTATGAAAAATAAAATATTTCGTTTTAAATAATGTTAGTAGTTGATAATTATATTTTTCTACTAATCCAAATAAAAA